>NC_142485.1:6064166-6386944 GCF_049115385.1 Moschus berezovskii
AGCAGGGTCAGCGATACAAGTGTAATGCGTGCTCTTTGCAGAAAACTTTAAAAAAGAAGAAATGATAGATAGAAGTGATTTATTGTCTCATCACTTAGAATTAATCACAATCTTTTAAGTATGATTTGTCCTGATGATTGCCCTTGTGCATACAAAGTTGGACTCATATTGCAGCTAAATGTGGCTTCCTATGTTCACTTAACTCTATAGCATGAGCCTTTTCCCAGGACCTTTCATATTTTTGAATAGCATTGGTTATTGTATATGCCATCAGAAAGATGCATAATAACTTATGATACTTAATATTCTGCCGGGTAGCTATTGCTGTCCCACTTTGCAGCTGGGAAAATTGATGATAGGATGGCTGAGCCATGTGCAGACCCAGGCTAATTATTATTTTGTACAATTTCCTGTTGAATGCCATCACACATAGATCCTCTGTTAATCATTCCTGAATTGCTCCATATTTTACAGCCTAAAATAAAAAGGAGCTGTGGAGAAAAAATATTAATTGGTCAATTAAAAATTAAATAAGATGCTTAAAATCCTTAGAACTACCAAGTTTCAAAGTCTTTCCCGTGAATTGAATGAATTAGTAATACAGTTTGAATAACAATGCGTTTAACCTTTTCTGCTAAAAAAGATGAATAAAATATGAAAAATGAAAGGTCACAGTTTTCAAAGGTGTCTCTCCTTGTTATGTATACATTTTCTTTTCTGTCTGACAAAACGTCTGGTTAGAGCTAATTGGTCAGCATCAGGAAAGTGTATAGATGGCATTTCATTCTGAATGGAAGATTTTGAACTGATCGCATGAAGTGGAGTTGCTCTGGGTGAAAGGCTGAGATTTCACTCTCGATAAAACCAGGCGGGAAGCAGCTCACTGCTAGAGCTTCCTTTGTTGAGCCCGAGGCTCTTGGCTCCTCTTTCCTTGGGGTTTGTGTCTTAGAGACTCCATCACCCCCATCACTATGCTCTACTTCAGATGTTTTCTTAATCCAAATCTCAAGCACTCTTTCATTCAGACTCCAATCTCTTCTCTTCAACTACCAACTGGGAGTTTTTATTTAGATAGCCTAGAATGGCTTCGAACTCAAGGCTTTGGAAGCAAACGCCAAACATCACCGTATCTTTCCAACATCACCGTCTGTGTCTACACCCTCCTTCACCTGGAAATGGTGCATCTTTTCTGACTCATTCTTATTCCTTGTTCTCCATCCCCAAAGACTGATTTTTATACTTTTCCCCATCCAACCTAGAGATTGTCATACTGAGTGAAGTTAGGCAGACAGAGAAAGGCAAATATCATATGATATTGCTTATATATGAAATCCTTAAAAAAAAATGGTAGAGATTAACTTATTTACAAAGCAGAAGCAGATTAACAGATCTCTTAATCAAACTTAAGGCCACGAAATGGGGTTGTGGGGAAGAGTGATAAATTGGAAGATTGGCATTGACATATACACACTGCTATATATAAAATAGTGAACTAAAAAGGACCTGCTGTATAGCAGAGGGAGTTCTGCTCAGTACTCTGTAATGACCTATATGGGAAAAAAAAAATCTAGAAAAGAGTTCAGTTTAGTTCAGTTGCTCAGTCGTGTCCGACTCTTTGCGACCCCATGAACCATAGCACGCCAGGCCTCCCTATCCATCACCAACTCCTGGAGTTTACCCAGACTCATGTCCATCGAGTCGGTGATGCCATCCAACCATCTCATTCTCTGTCATCCCCTTTTCCTCTGGCCCTCAATCTTTCCCAGCATCAGGGTCTTTTCAAATGAGTCAGCTCTTCACATCAGGTGGCCAAAGTATTGGAGTATCAGCTTCAACATCAGTCGTACCAGTGAACAGCCAGAATTGATCTCCTTTAGGATGGTCTGGTTGGATCTCCTTGCAGTCCAAGGGACTCTCAAGAGCCTTCTCCAGCACCACAGTTCAAAGGCATCAATTCTTTGGTGCTCAGCTTTCTTTATAGTCCAACTCTCACATCCATATATGACCACTGGGAAAACCATAGACTTGACTAGATGGGCCTTTGTTGGCAAAGTAATGTCTCGGCTTTTTAATATGCTGTGTAGGTTGGTCATAACTTTCCTGCCAAGGAGTAAGGATCTTTTAATTTCATGGCTACAATCACCATCTGCAGTGATTTTGGAGCCCAGAAAAATAAAGTCAGCCACTGTTTCCCAATCTATTTGCCATGAAGTTATGGGACCAGATGCCAGATTTTAATTCTCTGAATGTTGAACTTCAAGCCAACTTTTTCACTCTCCTCTTTCACTTTCATCAAGAGGTCTTTAGTTCTTCACTTTCTGCTGTAAGGGTGGTGTCATCTGCATATCTGAGGTTATTGATATTTTTCCCAGCAATCTTGATTCCAGCTTGTGCTTCCTCCAGCCCAGCATTTCTCATGATGTACTCTGCATACAAGTTAAATAGGCAGGGTGACAATATACAGCCTTGATGTACTCCTTTTCCTATTTGGAACCAGTCTATTGTTCCGTGTCCAGTTCTAACTGTTGCTTCCTGACCTGCATACAGGTTTCTCAAGAGGCAGGTCAGGTGGTCTGGGATTCCCAACTCTTTCAGAATATTCCACAGCTTATTGTGATCCACACAGTCAAAGGTTTTGGCATAGTCAATGAAGCAGAAATAGATGTTTTTCTGGAATTCTCTTGCTTTTTCCATGATCCATCGGATGTTGGCAATTTGATCTCTGGTTCCTCTGCCTTTTCTAACACCAGCTTGAACATCTGGAAGTTCACGGTTCACATGTTGCTGAAGCCTGGCTTGGAGGATTTTGAGCATGACTTTACTAGCGTGTGAGATGAGTGCAATTGTGTGGTAGTTTGAGCATTCTTTGGCATTGCCTTTCTTTGGGATTGAAATGAGGACTGACCTTTTCCAGTCCTGTGGCCACTGCTGAGTTTTCCAAATTTGCTGGCATATTGAGTGCAGCACTTTCACAGCATCATCTTTCAGGGTTTGAAATAGCTCAACTGGAATTCCATCACCTCCACTAGCTTTGTTCGTAGTGATGCTTTCTAAGGCCCACTTGACTTCGCACTCCAGGATGTCTGGCTGAAGAGTGGACATGTGTATACGTGTAGATGATTCCCTTTGCCATAGACCTGAAGCTAACATAACATTTTGGGTCAACCATAATAAAAAATTTTTAATTAAAGAAATTTTCCCATCTAAAATGTGACCCCGTTGCCACAGAGTCCTGTCATGACGCCTGTTCCAGTTATCTCTGCAGCCCTCTCAGCCCGCCTCTTGCTCCAGGTACCATCAAGGCATCCCTCTGAACAAACTCCAGCCTTGCCGCCCTCTACCAAGTGTAAGTTCCTTTGTTGGATTCTCGAAACATCTCCTCCGACGTCTCCATTTTGGTCCAACGCTATTCTTTATTTCATTCTGCTCTGTGTCCTCTCTCTGTTCAGTGTCCAAAGACCCAGGGGCTTCCCTGGTGGCCCAGACAGTAAAGAACCCGCCTGCAGTGCAGGAGACGCAGGTTTGATCCCGGGGTTGGGAAAATCCCCTGGAGAAGGGCATGGCAACCACTCCAGTATCCTTGCTGGAGAATCCCATGGACAGAGGAGCCTGGTGGGCTACAGTCCACAGGTTGCAGACAGTCGGACAGGACTGAGCAATTAGGCGCTATCCCCGTGGCGCTGTCTTGAAAGGACGGCTTCCAACTCTGAGTGCTCATCAGAATTCTCTGGGGACCTTTCTAAAGAGATGCACATGCCTGAGCCCCACTCAGAGCTAAACTCATTATCTGCGGTTGCGCGGGCACAGACCTTAGTATCATGGAAAGCAACCCTCCACTTCCCATGACCTTGATAAACAGCCAAGGGGTGGGAACCACGGACTTGGAAACAAAACTCACTTCTACCACTGACACCCAGCTTCTAAGTGGTCAAATTCAAGCATCACTTGACTCAACTATACGAGATTTAACTTGTAAAATGAGGCCTCATGCAGTATTTAAATTGCTCTCCTCTCTACGCATACAACATGAATTTTCCCTTTCTTCTATACTCAGGAGAAGAGAGCTTTTCTAAGCAAGGATGAGGTTTAGGTTGAATGAGGAGAGGGGATTGGAGGCAAGGTTGTCCCACCAACCACTCCTTGGAAAGAACAGCAAGCTTTCTGCTCTTCTTCAAGGTCTCCCGCCACAGTCGGATCAGGCCAGACAGGATGTGAGCGGAGGCTCAGGAGCTAGCCTCTTGGATCCTGCACCAACCCAGGGCAGCCCACTGCTTTGTGCCCGCTGGTTGCCACACTCTGGACCTGGACAACAATGTATATTTCCCTGGGGTGTGGGCTGCAAGTGACCCTCTCGGCCTATGAGTTCTGAGGCAATGCATCAGCTATGATGCTTATAAGACTCAACACAAGAACTCAGTGACTATAATTTGTATAAAGTGAAACATATTCTATGGCCTAGAATATTAGTATGATAGACCTTTTTTTTTTTTTTGCATCTGTGATATGTACTCTTTTCTCTCAAAAATGAGGATTTAGCATTTAAACTTAATGAGTCAATGAATGACTGTGGAATTTCTCCTGTGCTTCATACTGTACCAGGCACTTTAGTGAACAGAACATCGGAAGTAAACCCCTGCCTTCAGAGAACATCTGTTTTGTCCACCTGTGTGAGCTAATGAAAAAATTGTGAGCTGAAATAGCAGTGCTTTCTGGATCTCTGAAAGTGTGTTAATCGCTCAGTCGTAACCAACTCTTTGCGACCCAATGGACTGTAGCCCGCCAAGCTCCTCTGGCCATGGAATTTTCCTGGCAAGAATACTGGAGTGAGTTGCCATTTCCCCCTCCAGGGGATCTTCCTGACCCAGGGATGGAACCTGGGTCTCCTGCAGTGCAGGCGGATTCTTTACATCTGAGCCACCTGAGAAGCTCTGCCACGGGGTAGATGTATGTGTAAGCTCCTTTTAGTCTTAGGAGTCTATGATTTGATGGAAAAGAACAAGTTCTATGTCAAAGTAGGTAATTCTGAGCCAGAAAAACATAACTTGGTGGGAAAAAAGTGTTCTTTAGCCCATATCATTAAACTGTGTTCTTCCATATAGTGAACTAAAACACAGCTGTATGTTTAAGCTACTCTCCTTCCAAAAGTTACAGGAAACAGGTCTACTGGTTGGCCTATTGGGTTCTGAATAGCAACAATTTTCAACACCTAATGGCCTTCCATTTCAGAACTAAGAAGTATTTTAAACCTAATTAAAACACTCTGTGCAATCGTTTCAAGTAGGAAAGGTTCAAAATTGAATCAACAAGTAGGAAATGTTCAAGCAGGAAATTTGTCAACGGGGACAGACTCAAAGGAAATGGATGTATTTTAAACTGAGAGAAAGAAAAACCACTGTTTTCTCAAAATAGTGAACTCCATAAGTCCCCTCTCATTCCTGAAAGGTTTGTCACTTTCTCCAGTTCCCTTCCATCTTCCTATTCAGATAGTATGCTTGGATTTCCATATAAAATGTCAAATTGCATCTCTAGCCCACCACTAACAAAGTTACATGGAAACGTTTTGCTCTTTCACAGAGCTTTCATTCATTTCTGCCGCTATGTGTAGTGTGTATTCAATGGAAAACATCACCAAATGACAAGCTTTCTTTCTGATATGGATGTGATCATTCTCTGAAATAGGAGAAGGCTTTATCTCAGAACTTAGCTGGCCCTATGGTTGGTCTTGAAAATGCACTGCCTGTGACCCTCTTGGGAGTATCTTATATAGACCACCTCTTAGCCAATCAATGGAACTCGATGCCTTGGTTTCTGTTGATTTAGTGCAGCCTTGCAGAAAGGAGGGCTTTTCCAGGTGGTACTCCTGATAAAGAACCTCCTGCCAGTGCTGGAAACATAAGAGACACAGGTTCGATCCCTGGGTCTGGAAGATCCTGTGGAGGAGGGCACGGCCACCCATTTCAGTATTTTTACCTGGAAAATCCTATGGACAGAGGAGCCTGGCAGGCTGAAGTCCATAGTGTCGCACAGAGTCAGACACGACTGAAGTGACTTAACACACACCAACAGAAAGGAAGGCTTCCCTAGTGACTCAGTGGTAAAGAATCCACCAGCAACGCAGTAGACTCAGAAGACATGGATTTGATCCCTGGGCAGGAAAGATCCCCTGGGGGAGGGCATGGCAACCCACTCCAGTATTCTTGACTGGGAAATCACATGAACAGAGGAGCCTGGAGGGCCACAGTCCATGGGGTCGCAAAATTGAACACGATGAAGCAACTGAGCACACACACACGCAGAAAAGAGATGCATTTTTTATTTCAAAATGAAGTCCTGTGGACCTGAAACTCCGCATAATATATTCATTTCTTTGGAGTAATGTTTTGCTTTGTGCGAGACAGCTAAACCTATTCAAAGCCATTTACTCCGTGGTGCGAGCTAGTTCATTAGCCACTTTCTGCTGTGGCTGCCAGCTGTGATTTTCATTTGGATCAGAGAGAGTAAAATGGATAGCATCACTTCTAGGATAGCAGATTACTGTGAAGACCACCAACCCCTTGGGACGAGGGCAGGGATCCCTCTGTAGCAATTAAAGACTTGTGTCTGAAGCAGCAATGAAGTAGTACAGCCTGAGGTCAAGGAAAATGCTCCTCCAACAGCACTAAGAAATGACCTGAGGCCTTCCCTGATGGCTCTGTGGTAAAGAATCCTCATGCCAACACAAGGGACATGGTTTGATCCCTAGTCCATGCGCCGTGGAGCAACTGAGCCTGTGGATCACGACTACTGAGCCTGCGCTCCAGAGCCTGGGAGCCGTAAGTACTGAAGCCCGTGCACCCTAGGGCCATGCTCTGCAACACTGAGAAGCCCGTGAGCCACGACTAAAGAGCAGCCTCCGCTGGCCTCAGCTAGGGAAAGCCCATGCGCCGCAATGAAGCCCCAGCACAGCCAAAACTAAATAAATAATTTTAAAAAGAAAGAAATGATCTGACATGGAAAGGCATGCCCTTAGCTTCCCTGTCTACACCCTTTAGCTACCAGCTGGAGAAATAGAACTGGTGAGCTCCTAGAAGCCCTGCCTGGATTCCTGGGATCCTCTGGATGAATTGGGAAGGTCCTTTCCTCCTGGGCTGGTTTCCCTCTGGCCGGTTCTCAGCTGTTCAGTAGCCGTGAAGTGGGGAGAGAGCAGTCCAGTGATGGTGTGGGACCCTCCCGGGCAGGGTGAGGGGTTTGGATCATGAACTCTTCCCTGGGCTTGTGGGGGCGTCCTGAAGGTCAGAGAAACCTCAGCATCAGAGGAGGAGCCCGGGAGAGGAGGCCTAGACACGCCCAGAGGAGAGAAGTGGGAACATCACCTGGAGATCCCGTCTCTGCGGTGCCGTCGGTTTTCCTCTCACTCAAGTCGAACCTTCCTTTTCTAATGCTTTGTTTTTTGACCCCATGTATGGCCTGCAAAATCTTAGTTCCCCAACCAAGGATCGAACCCACACCACCTGCGTTGGAAGTGCCAGTCTAACCACAGGACCACTAGGGAAATCCGCAAGGTGAACCTTTGGAAGGCATTTTAGATTCTTTTTTTGAAGTCAGTCTCAAGTATGATCTGTGTTCCCTGAATATTTCATCAATGATGGCTCTCCGCCATGTCTCCACAGTGGGTCACAGTCAGACCTGAGTCACCGGTCACCTGGGCAGTGTCACCGGTCACCTGGGCAGTGTCACCTGTCACCTGGGCTGTGTCACCCATCACCTGGGCAGTGTCACCTGTCACCTGGGCTGTGTCACCCATCACCTGGGCAGTGTCACCTGGACTGTGTCACCTGTCACCTGGGCTGTGTCACCCGTCACCTGGGCAGTGTCACCTGGGCTGTGTCACCCATCACCTGGGCAGTGTCACCTGGGCTGTGTCACCTGTCACCTGGGCTGTGTTACTCGTCACCTGGGCAGTGTCACCTGGCTGTGTCACCCATCACCTGGGCAGTGTCACCTGGGCTGTGTCACCTGTCACCTGGCTGTGTCACCCAACACCTGGACAGTGTCACCTCTCACCTGGGCAGTGTCACCTGGACTGTCACCTGTCACCTGGGCAGTGTCACCCATCACCTGGGCAGTGTCACCTGGACTGTATCACCTGTCACCTGGGCAGTATCACCCAGACTGTGTCACCTATTACCTGGGCTGTGGTAGTTTTCTTCTACCTGGTCTCCTGGCCAACAGTCCCAGTCAGTCCCCATCAATTTGCCCCTCACAATATAGCCAGAAAGCTGTCCTCCAAGGGTAACTTTTCTTCCGCCAAACCTTTAACAGCTCTTCCTCTCACTCCTAAAGGGTTCCCCTAATTGGGGCACCCTTACCACTGGCGGCTCTGAGGGCCCCTTTGGAGAACTGTGGTGATGGCCTCACAAGATTCTGCATCACCAGGCCCGTTCCCTTCCCACCTTCACTTCCAGCCTGCTAGGTGAGAAGTGTGCCAGATGTTCTCAAAGGCTTTCATACTCTTCAGAAACCTTCTGGTCTCCCTTTATAGTCCAGAGACAGTGGGCTCGGAGCCTTTGCAGACAAATGTGTATGGCCATTATAGTTCATTTCTCCCTTTCCTTCACTATCACATTTTCTTAGTTCCTGAGCTGGATTATGTCCTCCATGTTATGAGAAAAACTGTACAAAATCTGATGGTGAGTCTGTGTCCAGAGAATATGGAAAAGCAATCTCTCTATCTCTTTCTGTCTCCTGTCAAAAATGGGTGAGTGACACAAATGAACTTATTTAAAAGACAGAAACAGACTCACAGATTTAAAAAAAAAATTATGGTTACCAAAGGGGAAACGTGGTATGGAGAGGAATGAATTAGGAGTCTGAGATGAACAGATACACACCTACCATATATAAGACAGATAATCAACAAGGACCTACTGTGTAACACAGGGAATCCAACTCAATATTCTGTGATAAACTATGTGGGGAAAGAACCTGAAAAAGAGTGGATATATGCTTATGTATAACTGAACTGCCCTGCTGTATGCCTGGAAGTAACACATTGTATACCAACTATGTTCCAAAAATAAAGTAATATAGTTGGAAAGAGATTGGAAGTATTTGAGGGTCAAAAATATTATGCTGAGTAAAAAAAGAGTCAGGTGGGAAAGAATATATGTCACATGACTGCATGTGTGTTAGCCGCTCAGTCGTGTTTGACTCTTTGCCACCCCACGGACTGTAACCCGCCAGGCTCCTCTGTCCATGGGATTCTCCAGGCAAGAAGACTGGAGTGGGTTGCCGTGCCCTCCTCCGGGGGATCTTCCTGACCCAGGGATCGAACCCGTGGCTCCTGCGCTGCAGGTGGGGTTCTGAACCATCTGAGTTAGGAAAAGACAACTCCAGCAACAGAAAGCAGATCACCCTGGGTTGAGCGCAGGAACAGCATTGACCACAAACGGGTGCTTTTTTGTTTCAAAAGAAACATTGAATTATGCATGTAAATGAGTGAGTTTTATGATATGTAAATTATGACTCATCAAGGATCTCAGTAAAAACAAATGCGTGTGTGTCCCAAGAAGAGTTAGCGGCCGTCAACGTATCACATGTTACCTGAGGCACTCTGTACGATGTTAAAAGAGAGAATTTTAGATAGCACGCCTCCTTTCCTGTTTCCTGGAACCACAGGGGCTGTCGGGTCCCTTTCAGGTGCTGACATCAAACACTGGCGGGTGATGAAGTCCCACAGGCTTCTCCATGATTCAGCGGTAAAGAATCCACCTGCAATGCAGGCGACAAGCGGGAGCCTCGGGTTTGATCCCTGGGTGCGGAAGATCCCTGGAGAAAGGAAATGGCAACCCACTCCAGTATTCTTGCCTGGAAAACCCCGCGGACAGAGGAGCCTGCTGGGCTGAAGTCCATAGGGTCAAACAGAGTCGGCTCCTGTGGCCTGCCAGGCTCCTCTGTCGATGGGGTCGCAAAGAGTGAGGTGCATCTTAGCCCAATAAACAGTAATGCAGTTCCACATCCGTGGCTTTCTGCAAGCCCACAGCTGGTCTGTGCCCTCATGTTCCACAGGGGCTGATCTCTGAGGCCAAGAGCATCTTCACGGAAGTGCCTGTCACGTCTGAGATTCATTCAGACCCGCCCTAGAGCTTTTGTCCTGGCCAACTTCTCCCTCAGACAATTCACTCAGAGGGAGCCAGGTGTCACCGTGTCCGCGGCCCTGCAGGCAGGCCCACGAGGTGAGGCAGTGAAACTCCCACTGGCACGGGGTGAATGGGCTGGGATCTTCTAATCCAGGGGAGCAGCGGGTGACCACAGCCCCAGGAAACCTCCTGACTGCAACATCTAGGGAGACCCCGTCCACCAGAACCACCCAGCTGAGTCTCCCTGGCTCCCAGCCCTGACAAGGTGAATGAGGCCATCACGGTTTGGTATCTTAAACTGCTGAGTTTGGGGGTAACGTTCATGCAGAAGTAGTTAACTAGTACAGCTTTGCAGCTAGATCAGGGAGTCGAAGACCAGCACGCGGGGGCTAGCCTGGCTCCTTTCTGGCTGTGTGACCTCTGTGGGCTCTTTACCGCTCAGAGCCCCAGGTTTCTCATTTTAAATATCCACTTTCTCTCATAATTCCGACCTCATAGATATATGATTAAGTGGGAAAAAGTTAAGCGGCGCATGTAATACTGAGATTGCCTAGTGTCAGCGACAGCTCAGTTCAGATCAGTTCAGTCGCTCAGTCGTGTCCGACTCTTTGTGACCACATGAATCACAGCACGCCAGGCCTCCCTGTCCATCACCAACTCCTGGAGTTCACTCAAACTCACGTCCATCAAGTCGGTGATGCCATCCAGCCATCTCTTTCTCTGTTGTCCCCTTCTCCTCCTGCCCCCAATCCCTCCCAGCATCAGAGTCTTTTCCAGTGAGTCAACTCTTCGCATGAGGTGGCCAAAGTATTGCAGTTTCAACTTTAGAATCAGTCCTTCCAATGAACACCCAGGATTGACCTCCTTTAGAATGGACTGGTTGGGTCTCCTTGCAGTCCAAGGGACTCTCAAGAGTCTTCTCCAACACCACAGTTCAAAAGCATCAATTGTTCAGCACTCAGCTTTCTTCACAGTCCAATTGTCACATCCATACATGACCACAGAAAAATCCATAGCCTTGACTAGACAGCCCTTTGTAGGCAAAGTAATGCATCTGCTTTTTAATATGCTATCTAGGTTGGTCGTAACTTTCCTTCCAAGGAGTGAGCGTCTTTTAATTTCATGGCTGCAATCAACATCCACAGTGATTTTGGAGCCCAAAAAAATAAAGTCTGACACTGTTTCCACGGTTTCTCCATCTATTTGCCATGAAGTGATGGGACCAGATGCCATGATCTTAGTTTTCTGAATGTTGAGCTTTATGCCAACTTTTTTATTCTCCTCTTTCACTTTCATCAAGAGGCATTTTAGTTCCTCTTCACTTTCTGCCTAACCTAAAGAAGCACTGGATATTAATCTAGATATTTTTTAATTAAAAAAGTTTAAAACACCTCCTTAATCTATCTTTGGCATGAAAATAGTTTCTAGATTGCAGAAAACAGATTGATTAGCAAGAATCCAATGAGCAGTACAGATGAGATGGACAGAAGGCCAGTAAAAATAGTGATTGTGTGGTGACCCAGAAGGGGCCCCCAGGGCCTGATTCATTTATGCATGAAATATAAATCCGAACGGAGAGATTTTTAGCTTGCCAGCAGGACCTGGAAGGTTTCTGCTTGATGGCCCTGTCCTGGTGGGAGGTCCGGCTCAGGGAGATGTGAACAACATCTCCTTGAGGATGTTGTGCTGGAAATTGTTAAGGAGACTGCTCCTATTTTCTTGGCACTTCCACAGCTCCTCAAGCAGGCTGTGAGTGTAAGGTCAAAACGGCTCAATAATGTTAGGTAAAAATAACTCAGACCCCAGGTAAGCGGTGCGACAGGCTTTAATGGGGAGGCGCCCCCAGGCGGGGTTCCCGGACCCAAGCAAGTGAGGTTGAGGAAGTCCGCACCATCAAAGACAAAGAGCAGCTTATGTAGCTTCACAGTGAGGGGCGGCGGAATTTCTTCCGAGTGAGGCAAGGTTTGGAGTGCTGGTCTCTCGTGGGGCAGTTAGCCGGGGGCAAGGCCGGGTTGGTTGCCCGATCTGCTCAAGGCTGTGCTGACGCAGCGGAATAGTTCTTGCTGTTTCTGGACAGGAGGTTAGGAGGGGGAGGTTAGGAGAGGGTTGATTTCCACCAGGAAGCGATACATCAAGGACACTCCAGCAGTGGGGGACGGAACGAGGGAACAGAGCACAATAGCCAGAGCTCTGGCGGGACGGGAAGGGCGGGAGGAGGCGGAGAGACCAAAATGGGCACTGAGGCCGGACCTTACAGTGAGCACCTCTCCCAGGCGACCAAGACACGCAGGTGTCAGAAGGCGGGTGCCTGCCATGAGTTCGCCTTCTTGCCCTCCCCTGCTGTGACCTAGTGACGTTCAAATGCACCAGGGATACCCCCTCTTGTCCTTGCCTCTTGCTGTCCTCCCTGAGCCCCTGGACGGGCACTTGCACCGGGTCCTCACTCTCTCTCAGCCTCCCACCTGTTGGGTGGAGTCGGCTCCCCGGTCCTGAGCCAGGCAAGAGAGGGGCTCCAGCATAGACAGTTACAACCAGCCTCCTGATTATACTCTGAAGTAGAAGTAACAGCAGGAACCGGAGTAAATCACTGTGCTTTGTCTCCTGTGGACGCTTTAAGATAACAGTAAGGGCTGGGACGGGCTTCTCTGGTGGCATAGTGGTAAAGAACCCACTTGCGAATGCAGGAGACGTCAAACATATGTTGGGTCCCTGGGTCCGGAAGATCCCCTGGAGGAGGGGATGGCAACCCACTCCAGCATTCTTGCCTGGAGAATCTCATGGATGGAGGAGCCTGGTGGGCTACAGTCCATGGGGTCGCACCCAAGGAGTCAGGCACGACTTAGTGACTAAACAACATGAACAACAGTGGCAAGGCCATAGAGGGGCTAAGCTCTGTCTGGGTAAAAACCCAAGAGGTCACATACTTCCCATCCCTGGGGTCAGGGAGACCTCAACTACACCTGCACAGAAAGGCTCCTTGGGGTCAAAAAGGGAGCGGAAGCCAGACCCCAGTTTTGCTATTAATAACTTCCCAAAGGCCCTTGGGCAGAAATCCATCTTGCTAAAGGATGCACACGCACACAGAGGAGGGCCCTGAGTCAAAGAAAAAGTAAGATGGCTATCCAGAGGGAAACAAAGACCACCCCGTATAAATGACTTAAACTCCCCCGAGGCACACCTGTCTGAGCTCACCCAAGCATCCGTCAGCATTCTTTTCTGATAAACACCTTACTTTCCTGTCTACTTGCTGTCTCCTTGACAATTTTTTTTCCAAGGCAGACAAGAGTTGGTGCCGAGACTCTAGACTCTGGCCCTTGTGGTCTAGTGGTTAGGATTTGGCGTTCTCACTGCTGTGACCAGGTTTGATCCCTGGTCAAGGAACTAAGATTGTGCTTCAAGCTGCTGCTCACTGAAGTGAAGTGAAAGCTACTCAGTCATGTCCAGCTCTTTGCGACCCCATGGACTGTAGCCCACCAGGCTCCTCTGTCCATGAGATTTCCCGGACAAGAATACTGGAGTGGGTTGCCACCCCTCCTCCAGGGGTCTTCCTGACCTGGATCTCCTGCATTGCAGGCAGATTCTTTACTGTCTGAGCCTCCAGGGAAGCTGCTCACCGGTGCTGCCCCCAATCCATCCTTCGTTCCATGTGGCCCCTGAGTGGTGAACTGTGCCCATGAGATCCGGGAGTATAATAAACGTCTCTTTCTTACAGCTCTTGAGTTATTTTGTGTCTGCACCTAATTGATTAGGAAAAGAACCCATTTTAACATAATGATTACTTACAACACAAATTGTTTATCCTCAAGAAAAATTTTCATCAGAGATGAGGATATGAGTCCCCAGGGTACAGAGAGAAACCCTGAAGCCTTCTGGCTGGAGGTTTCTGGAGAGACATGCGTGGGGTGAGAAACCTAGTCCTGTTCTCAGCCTGTGAGTCTCTTATCTCATCTCTGAACCCCAAGGACACACCCCAGAGCAGGTGAGGTCCTTCCAACCTCCTCTTCTTGGTTCAAAAGAAAGCTGAGTATGGCAACGTGTGCCCAACACTTAAAGTAAAACTCAGGATGAAGGCTTCACCTGGGACTTCTGCTCAAGAATCTGCCTTTTTTTTTTTAATCGCACTTTTTATTTTGTTCTGGACTATAATTGATTAACAATGTTGTGATAGTCTCAGGTGAACAGCAAAGGGACTCAGCCATACACACACATATCCTTTCTCCCCCAAACTCCCCTCCTGTCCAGGCTGCCACATAACATTGGCAAGGCTCTGCTTCCTGATGTCCACGTGCAAAATGCAGCCCAGCAGAGCTCCTACAGATGAAGGCTCTGCATCCAAGTGACCCTCTGGGGTCCCAGATGTGATCTGGACCAGCTTCACCATTTGGGGTCGCTATTGACACCCTGATGCTCTGACACCCTGACACCCTGGGGACACGCTGCCCTCCTCATGGCTCTGTGATGCTGTGGGGGGCTACAGAGCTGGTCAAGTTCCAAAGCACTGGGGACACTCGCTGCCCACTTTCTCAGGTCAGGAGGAGCTTGCTGGAAAGCACACGGCTTCCCTGTGCAGACAGTCCTGGGGAGATTCGCCAGCTCCACAAGCCCCTCTCCTCCATGTGGTGATCTCAGCCCTAACAGAAGTTCAAGAGTCTGCGATGGTAGCCAGTTTTGCAGAAGGGGTCTCTCGAGCTGCCAGTTTCATGCCAGATTTTTCAGTCATTTTCTCAAGTTTCTCAAACTGAGGTTCCAGATACGCAAGTGGCTTATGTAAGGGAGGAGATCGTTTTGCTCCCTTCTCTTAGGGTCCCTGGCTGGGTCTGAAAACTAAACTCACAAAGACAGATTAGGAGAAAAGCATAAACATCTGCTTGAATGTCTACATGTACACGGAAGCCTTCACAGGCAAGGGAGACCCCGGGGAATAACTAGAGCAGGAAGACAAAGAAACAATACATTTGTAAAGAACTTCTAGAAAGTTCGGGCTGGAAGTAGGAAACGAAGGGGGAACTAGGAGGAAAAGGGTGCCTTTTACAAGGTTTGTTTGTACAGATGTCTCTGCCCCAGATCCCCTGTCTCAGGGGATGAGAATATCGGCCTCCTTTCTGGTTTGGGGGGCACCTTTCACAGGGCAGATTTATCTCCTGCTTTCCCAGAAGGGTGAGGGGTGAGGTCAGAGTGATATTTTGGCTTCTGCCATTTAAAAAAAGTCCATCAGCTGAAGATTGGAGAAGGCAATGGCAAGCCACTCCAGTACTCTTGCCTAGAAAATCCCATGGATGGAGGAGCCTGGTAGGCTGCAGTCCGTGGGGTTGCTAAGGGTCGGACACGACTGAGCGACTTCACTTTCACTTTTCACTTTCTACTTTCCCACATTGGAGAAGGAAATGGCAACCCACTCCAGTGTTTTTGCCTGGAGAATCCCAGGGAAGGGGGAGCCTGGTGGGCTTCCGTCTATGGGGTCACACAGAGTCGGACACGACTGAAGTGACTTAGCAGCAGCAGCAGCAGCTGAAGATATTAATATGCTGGAGATATAATATTTGGGGGAGTGGGTCCTGAACCCCAGGCTTTCCTGGTGGCTCAGCAGTAAAAAATCGACCTGCAATGCAGGAGACCCAGGTTCAGTCCCTGGGTTGGGAAGATCCCCTGGAGAAGGACATGGAAACCCGCTCCAGTAGTCTTGCCTGGAGAATTCCATGGACAGAGGAGCCTGGCAGGCTATAGTCCATGGGGTCACACTGAATTGGACACAACTGAAGCAACTTAGCATGCACACACATCCTAGACCCCCGTAAGTTACAATAGCAAGTCTCAGAATCAGGGTCAGCTGAGGCCACTTTTCTTTCTGCTGACCCAGACTCTGCTTGTTGCCAAGGTGATCTTAGCTGGTCACCAGTTAGCATTTACCAAAGTGTGTTTCTTGAAACCCCAGACTGCCTGACCACTTTGAGTTATTCCTTCAAGGTCTGAACTCTCACCTCCTCAAGTTTTTACCCAAATGACACCTTCTCAGAGAGGTCTTTACTAGCCACTCTAAAAATGGAACTGGCCCTCCAATTCTCTTCCTTTCTTTTCTTTTCTTCTCAGGACTAATCACCTCTAACAAATTAAATTTTTGCTTATTTTGTCCATACCAGGATGTGTGGTAAGAAATTGTTTTATTTACTCCCTGTCCTCAGAGCCTAGAACATTGTTTGAGACTTCATATGTGCTCCCTGAATACATGAATATTCATTACATTGATATTGGTAGAACCTGGTCTCCTGCAGTGCAGGCAGATACTTTGCCCTCTGGGCCACTAGGGAAGCCAGAATTAAGAGAAGATATATACAACATGCAAAAGTAGGAAGTCAAGAAACACCTGGAGTAACTGGCAAATTTGGCCTTGGAGCACGGAATGAAGCAGGGCAAAGGCTAATAGAGTTTTGTCAAGAGAATGCACTGGTCATAGCAAACACCCTCTTCCAACAACACAAGAGAAGACTCTACACATGGACATCACCAGATGGTCAACACCGAAATCAGATTGATTATATTTTTTACAACCAAAGATGGAGAAGCTGTATTCAGTTAGCGAAAACAAGACCAGGAGCTGACTGTGGCTCAGATCTTGAACTCCTTATTGCCAAATTCAGACTGAAATTGAAGAAAGTAGGGAAAACCACTAGACCATTCAGATATGACCTCAATGAAATCCCTTATGATTATACAGTGGAAGTGAGAAATAGATTTAGGGAACTAGATCTGATTGATAGAGTGCCTGATGAACTCTGGACGGAGGTTCGTGACATTGTACAGGAGACAGGGACCAAGACCATCCCCATGGAAAAGAAATGCAAAAAAGCGAAATGGCTGTCTGAGGAGGCCTTACAAATAGCTGTGAAAAGAAGAGAGGCGATAAGCAAAGGAGAAAAGGAAAGATATAAGCATCTGAATGCAGAGTTCCAAAGAATAGCAAGGAGCGATAAGAAAGACTTCCTCAGTGATCAATGCAAAGAAATAGAGAAAAACAACAGAATAGGAAAAACAAGAGACCTCTTCAAGAAAATTAGAGATTCCAAGGGAACATTTCATGCAAAGATGGGCTCGATAAAGGACAGAAATGGTATGGACCTAACAGAAGCAGAAGATATTAAGAAGAGGTGGCAGGAATACACAGAAGAACTGTACAAAAAAGATCTTCACGACCAAGATAGTCACGATAACGTGATCATTGACCTAGAGCCAGACATCTTGGAATGTGAAGTCAAGTGGGCCTTAGAAAGCATCACTACGAACAAAGCTAGTGGAGGTGATGGAATTCCAGTTGAGCTATTTCAAGTCTTGAAAGATGATGCTGTGAAAGTGCTGCACTCAATATGCCAGCAGATTTGGAAAACTCAGCAGTGGCCACAGGACTGGAAGAGGTCAGTCTTCATTCCAATCCCAAAGAAAGGCAATGCCAAAGAATGCTCAAACTACCGCACAATTGCACTCATCTCACACGCTAGTAAAGTCATGCTCAAAATTCTCCAAGCCAGGCTTCAGCAGTATGCAA
Organism: Moschus berezovskii; assembly: GCF_049115385.1. Classification (NCBI taxonomy): domain Eukaryota; kingdom Metazoa; phylum Chordata; class Mammalia; order Artiodactyla; family Moschidae; genus Moschus; species Moschus berezovskii. The sequence goes on from NC_142485.1 coordinate 6,081,822, forward strand.
ACCGTGAACTCCCAGATGTTCAAGCAGGTTTTAGAAAAGGCAGAGGCACCAGAGATCAAATTGCCAACATCCGCTGGATCATGGAGAAAGCAAAAGAGTTTCAGAAAAACATCTATTTCTGCTTCATTGACTATGCCAAAGCCTTTGACTGTGTCGATCACAATAAACTGTGGAACATTCTGAAAGAGATGGGAATCCCGGACCACCTGACCTGCCTCTTGAGAAACTTGTATGCAGGTCAGGAAACAACAGTTAGAACTGAACATGGAACAACAGACTGGTTCCAAATAGGAAAAGGAGTACGTCAAGGTTGTATATTGTCACCTTGCTTATTTAACTTATATGCAGAGTACATCATGAGGAACGCTGGGCTGGAAGAAGCACAAGCTGGAATCAAGATTGCTGGGAGAAATATCAATAACCTCAGATATGCAGATGACACTACCCTTATGGCAGAAAGTGAAGAGGAACTCAAAAGCCTCTTGATGAAAGTGAAAGAGGAGAGTGAAAAGGTTGGCTTGAAGCTCAACATTCAGAAAACAAAGATCATGGCATCTGGTCCCATCACTTCATGGGAAATAGATGGAAAAACAGTGGAAACAGTGTCAGACTTTATTTTTTTGGGCTCCAAATTCACTGCGGATGCTGATTGCAGCCATGAAATTAAAAGACGCTTGCTCCTTGAAGGAAAGTTATGACCAACCTTGATAGTATATTGAAGAGCAGAGACATTACTTTGCCAACCAAGGTCCGTCTAGTCAAGGCAATGGTTTTTCCCGCGGTCATGTATGGATGTGAGAGTTGGACTGTGAAGAAGGCTGATCGCCGAAGAATTGATGCTTTTGAACTGTGGTGTTGGAGAAGACTCTTGAGAGTCCCTTATACTGCAAAGAGATCCAACCAGTCCATTCTAAAGAAGATCAATCCTGGATGTTCATTGGAGGGACTGATGCTAAAGCTGAAACTGCAATACTTTGGCCACCTCATGCGACGAGTTGACTCACTGGAAAAGACTCTGATGCTGGGAAAGGTTGGGGGCGGGAGGAGAAGGGGACGACGGAGAATGAGATGGCTGGATGGCATCACCGACTCTGTGGACATGAGTTTGAGTGTACTCCGGGAGTTGGTGACGGACAGGGAGGCCTGGCGTGCTGTGATTCATGGGGTCGCGGAGAGTCGGACACGACTGAGCGAGTGAACTGAACTGAACTGATATACAACATGCTTTGCAATGTTGCAATTCCCTAGTATCTTAGTATTTGCAACATCTTTTGTAGGTCCTGCCGCATCATGATCCCACCTTAGGCTAGCACAGGGTTGTAACCCAACCCCATTTGGGTCTGCTCACCCACACGCAGGGAAGCCAACCTACTGACATGGGGGTGTGAAGAAGGAAAGTGCGGTGTTTACTATAGGAGTCAAGAAAGGAGTATGGGCGGCTGCTCAAGATCCCCTCTCCCACCCCATGGGTTTCAGGCAAGGTTTTTCAAAGGCTGGGGGAGGGAGGAAAGTCACAGGGTATGTGATCAGTTCTCTGATTGGTTGACGGTGAGGTTTCAGGGCAGCGTCACAGGGGGTTAAATTCTCATCAACTTCAGGCTCCAGTAGGTTTTCGGGCTGCGTGCTCACAGTCATCATGCAGTCAGCTTCTTCCATCTGGTGTGGGTTTTCGTGTCTGTGAAACAGCTCAGGAGTGTGCATCAGACACTGTGATCCATGTCCTTCAGGGAGGAACTAATGATTCTGTGACTGCTATATGTCTGATCGATAGTTTACACTGTCATCAATTCCCCTGGTCCAAGTGCTTTTTTTTTATTACCACTTGATCGTTCATTAATTCTTGAGCCAGGCTTTTGTGCCTCAGCAGAGGTCTGGGAGACTGCAGCTTTTCTGCAAACAAGAGGCAGGCAGAGGCTATGAGGGTCTATCCTGGGAAGGCCCCACAGGGTCTGCCTCCGTTTCACTATTATGACCCTCATTTTGTGGAAAGTCAGGCTCAGCGTGGTGAAGTGGTTTGCCTAAATTCACTCAGCTGAGACGGGCCGTAGCACCCCGCACCAGTGTGCTGCGACTCTCAAGTGCTTGCTTCTTTCAGATGTGGTCAGTGATTTAGAAGAGACACAGAGAAGGATGCTGAAGCCCTTTGATGTTTTTCAAAGAAGGCTTTGATGTTTTCTTAAAGCCCAAACCTCACTCTGTCTCTCTGCTCTTCTGAAGAACAATAAATTCATCAAACAGCATTTTTGCTGGTAGGATCAAGGATCAGAAACTTTAAAAGCAAAATCTTTCCTTTTTTTCTTGTTAAGGAATTTCACATTTGGAAAAACATCCAGGTGGGAGCACAGACAGGGTCGGGCTACACGGCGGCTCGGAGGTTCCTCCTGTTCTACTCTATAGGTTTGTTTCCTCCTCAGGGATTGTGCAGTGGAGTGATGTGACCCCCTCTGAATGGGGCTCCAGGTGACACGTCCAGCCTTGACCCTTCAGCGAACCAGGCTGAATGCATTCAGAGACCTCAAGGGGAATTTTGTTAATTATAGCAGGCAATGTGCAATAGCTGCAGACAGATGTGGGTTCTGATCTCTGGCTTGTCACTTACCATCTCTGTGACCTTTAGCAAGTTAATTAACTTCTCTGAACCTTGATTCTTTGTATGAAAATTAGCACTGATTCTTGTGCCCAGGCCGTTTGCCTAGAATCCTGGTTCCTCTGTAACCAGGTGGGTGACAAAGGATAAGATAGTTTATGTCTTGCTTTCCTCGTCTCTGATGTGATAGAGATAATAACACTCAGATCGTTATGGTAACCTGAGAAGGAGGTGAGCTCACACACATAAAACCCTTGGAAGAGTAAGTGATCATTATCATTAGTCCATTACTGGACTCAGCTGTTCCCTCTGGCATCCAATGAAATGCATACGTGGTCCTGTGCTGGCCTCCCCCAGAGGCAGATCCCGTGGCAAGAATTTGGATGTGGACCGTGTGTGGTCTCAGGAGGCACTGACGGGTGCAGAGGCTCCAGGGTGGGGAAAAGAAGGCGAGCCCAGGTGTGCCCTGAGGTCAGGTTACCGCTGTGCGCAGGAGACGTGGATCTGGGGGAACCTTCGGGAAACTGGGCCAGATGCGCCTGAAAGCTGTGTTTCTGAGGGGTGAAGGGTTCACTTGTCCACTGGCTGCCACCCACGTGGTTGGGAATTCCTTCAGGAACATTGGGTCTGAGCAGGGCTGGAACCACCTCACCGCAGGGATGAGCATTGCCAGGCAGGCAGACAGGGCAAGCGCCAGGCAGAGAACCTGCCTCCTGTGAAGATGCCAATAAACATCTGAAATGCCCCCTCTGCCTCTTAAAAAAGTTTCCGCTGGGACCTCCCTGGTGGTCCAGTGGTTAAGAATCTGCCTTCCAATGCAGGGCATGTGGGTTTGATCCCTGATCTGGGAACTAAGATCCCATGTGCCGGTGGGGTCAACGAGAGACCCCAAGCGCCCTGGAGCCTGTGCTCCAGACAGGAGAAGTCTGAGCACCTCAAAGGAGACGCAGCAAACCCAAAACTTAAAAAATAGTTTCCATGGCCAGATTCTATCCTTCAGCTCTGCGGAGCGAGAGAGAGGAGTTCAGGTGGTTTACTGGAGAGGCGACGGCAGGAAGCAAGGTTTTGGGGCTGGGGTGGGGAGAGGAGAGCCTCCCACAGAGCTGTGTCATCATCTGCTGGGGTCCCGGGCTGACTCCTGGGGCTCAGCCCCCCAAGACTGTGCAGTGCACAGCGCAGAACCATCTCAGCCAGGGCAGTGACGCTGGGTGGGTGTAGCTACAAAGCCCCTGTCTGTTGTGGGATGACAACCACATTCTGTCTCCAGTGGGAGGAGGAAACGTGGCCCAGGGCTCTCTCCCCGTCACATTTCAGGGCCTAGTTACCCATGGTCTAAGCACTGGTTTACCCCGGTTAGCAACCAGTTGTTGCTATGTTGTTCCGTTGCTTCGTCATGTTCATGGACTGCAGATGCCAGGCTCCTCTGTCCTCCACCGTCTCCGGGAGTTTGCCCAAGTTCAAGTCCACTGAGTCCAGTTCCTCTAGGAACCAGAGGTTAGTGACTTTTGCAAGCTCTCAGCCACACAGCTTCTGTTTTATCGGGAAGCAGTTGTGAGCAAGTTCTGGGCGAGGACATTGCCCTTGGGCCCTGACCACCCCGTCCTTGGCCTCCGCATCCTTGTTAAGGCCACCCTGCCCTGGATCCGTCCCTCCGTGGTCTGGAGACAGGATAGCCCGACCCTGCCTGACCTACGCGACCCAGACAGAGCATCCCCCAGGTTCCTGGGATAAACAGCCTGTCTTGAGTTGGTCTCTCCCTTGTGCTGTTTGCAAGTTATGTCCGTGTGGCAAGCACATCCCAGAGACCGGAATCTCAGTTGCTCAAATGCATTTTCAGAAACGCTTTGGGGTTGAGTCAGGCTGGGAGTGATTTCACTGAACGAAGCATGGTGCTGGCGTTTCTGGTGGCTCAGCTGCTCCAGGCTGGGTTTCCTTTGCTTTAAGACAGTGTAAGATGGGAGGACGCAGGACTGATGAGAGCCGGCTCCGCCAGCTCCAGCTCGGGCTGCTCCCAGGCTGAAGGCTCACTCGGATGTGGGCAGGTAGCCCGCTAGGTCAATTTAACACCATCACCCCCGGGGACTCGTCACTGCAAGGAAACATGGAAACATCTCAAATCCACAAGAGACATGCCAAGAGCCACAGGACATGGCTCGTACCTAGAGTTCTTCAAGGAGCTAGAAGTCTATCTGAGATGATAAACATCAACAGACGGACAGATACTCAGCAATTCTTTGCAACACGCAGTTGTGCCAGAAAAGATGTAAATAATAATGACCTCAGGATGCAGAGGAGAAAGAGGAGCGAGTCCATCAGCTGCTGTGACCAAGGTTCATCACCATGATAAGATGGGGCCTGAGCCGAGCCTCGAAATTTAGGTCCGTGGGACTTAGGCAGGTTGAGAAGAAGCTGAGAAGGAAGATAAAACACACCCACTCAGAAAGCCCCGCCGTCGAGGGCAAAGCCTGGACTTCCCAGTCAGTCATGCAGGGCCTCTCCTATCCGTCTGGCCAGCCCATCCTGATCTACAGTTGGGCGTCTGTTCAACCAGAACCTCTCAGCACATAGTCTCCCCCCAGCATCCCCAGGGGTTGGGTCCAGGACCTCCACAGGGTCCAAAATCCTTGGATGTTCAAGTCCCTTATACTAACCTTCACACAGCCTCCCAGACACTTGAAATCATCTCTATGCTACTTAAAGGAGTCAACAATACAGCGCGAACCTCTGTAAATAGTTTCCTGCATGTGGCAAATTCAACTTATTCTTCTTTGGAACTTCCTGGAATTATTTTTCTGAATGTTTTTGACATGTGCTTGGTTGAATCCATGGATGCAGAACTGGTGGATTTGAAGGGATGACTGTACTCTGCATGGGTGGTATCTTGGGCACCAAAGATACAGCAGACAACTGGACAGGGGGGGCTTGTGCCCAGATGGCATAGAAAGTGATGGATCCGTGGACAGGTCAGCCAGGTGGCATTCGAGATTGTGGTTAGGGTGGTGTCTTTTGAATAGGTTTGTTGGGAAGAGTTTCTCTGAAAAAGAGTCATTGTGCTGAGTCTTTTTTATATCCAATTTTACGTAGGTATTTACTGATTGACTGTGCTGGGTCTTCCTTGCTGTGTGGGCTTTTCTCTGGGTGCAGCGAGCTGGGGCTACTCTTGCTGCCACGTGTGGGCTTCTCTTGTTGTAGTGGCTTCTCAGGCCCGAGGCACTCAGACTTCAGAAGTTGGGGCTCCCAGGGCCTAGGGCACAGGCTCAGGAGTTGTGGTGCATGGGCTTTGTTGTCCCTCAGCATGTGGAATCTTCCTGAATCAGGAATCAAACTCGTGTCCCCTGCACCAACAGGTGGATTCTTTACCACTGAGCTACATAGGAAGCGCTGTGTTGAGTTTTGAATGATGAGAAGGTAACCATCCAAAGAAAGAGGGAAGAACCTTAGCCAGAAGAAAAGCAAAGGTAGAGCCCAGAGGAGGTGACAACCCTCTCCTGTCCCAGGGACACGCTCATAGGGCTGGGACAGGAGGTGTGTGTGGCAAGGCAGGCGCGTTACAGTGAAGGCAAGATGGAGGGAAGTTGTGCAGGCCAGAGAAAGGGGTTTAAGTTTGTTATCAGAGCAATGAGGGAGGAGATGGCACGATTTCTCCTTTGACCAACACAGAAAAGCAGTGAGCTGGGCGCTAAGGGCAAAAGCAGAAGCAGGAAGGGTCCACAGGAAGCCTTTGCAGTGTTCCATGGGAGCGATGTGTCCTGGGCTGGATGGTGGACATGGAGACAAATGAATGGACACAAACTTCCTTTTAAAGCAGAGTGGACAGGACTCTAGACCGCTCACCGCTCACCCCTCACCAGCCCATCAGTAACCCAGGTCTCACCCCTCCCACCCCACATCCTACCCACACTTCATCGCAACAGACAAAGCTCTCTTCCTCCAGCCACATCCAACCCCCACATGGCTCTAAAATAGACCTTATTCATCATTACTGCCTCTCAAGGCATCTCCCATTCTTCAGGGACCAGTCAAATCTGACCTTCTCCCCAAAGACCGCCGAAATCCTCTGTTAGAATTTTCCTTTTGAAATACCCACTTTGCACTTTATTCATAGCCATCCTGACAATCACTTTAAAGTGGAGGTATTAATATGATATTTTGTTAGCTTCGGAGGTACTACTCAGGTTTCACTGAGATCTCCCTTGATACTGCTGTGGGTGCTGTAGGCCCTCAAAGAGTGTTACGTTGCATTGAATTAAAGTGAATGACATGAAGAGTCCAAGTCCAGTGTTTCAGGGAGGGGAAACTCCCCAGCAAGGAGGATGTCCTGATGAGGGCCGTCATGATGATGATGATGATGCTATTGATAACTGCAATGATGACCTTGATCAGGACAACCATTCGCTGAGCATCTGCAATAACGGACACTTTGCAAGGCGGACACTTGGCAAATCACTTTAGACATTTTCTTCTCATCACAATCCTATGACACAAGATGTACTCTCATTCCCGATTTCTAGATGAGGAAGCTGCGGGCTAGACAGTTTAGGTTAGTTACCCAAGTTCATACAGACAGGGGGGCGGTGCCTTCAGTCTCAGAAATCCCTGCTCTCAGGAAGATCCCTGTGACACAGACGGTGGGGTGTAGGGAGATGGGAACCGAGGCAGGAAAAGCAGGTGGGAGACTCGTGAGAGTCCTGGCAAGAGCCGGTGAGCGTGCGTGTGAGGTGTTCCACAGTGAAGAGAGGGTGACTCCGCGGCCCAGTGGCTGATGACTAATTCCATGCACGTGTGAGAGAGAAGGAGCTGGAGATCCTCTCAAGGCTTCTGTTGAGGCAGTTGGAGTAGCTGTTGGTGGCAACAACAGACTCTACAGAGAAAGCAAGACTTTGCAAAGAAAAATAGTTGGACATTCTCTGGTGTGGTGTGTTGACACTGCGACATCTGTGAGGTGTCAGTTCTGCTCTGACACTTACTTTGAAACTTGAGTTGTTTCCAGTGTTAACCATACATTAAGGAACAGTTTGAGCCTAGCAGGAATTTTGTGTTTGTACATGTGTGATTTCATCCCCAAGAAGTGTTAGGTGAATGCTGAAAATGGCGCCTGGCTGGACCAAGCCACGCAGGAATATCAGAATACACACACACACACAGACACACAGACACACACATACACAGGTACCAGCCGCCTCAGGTCACATGTTACGAGCCATACCCATCACATCTAGTGCTGCACATTTCTTCCTTCAATTTTTTTCTGTTAAGCCTTTGACTATATGAAGGCTACTCTCCAACACTTTGAATTTTCACCAATGCAGTGATAATTATTATTAATAATCATGCAATTTGGTGTAACTGCCAGTTCAGAAGTATTTCCCAAGTTATCAGTGACAAAATGATCTGATATTTAGTCATTAAAATTTCACTAGTAAATGTATTTATTGGTTTTTAAATCCTTTGAAAATGGGTACATATGAAATTAATTAATTAATTAGAATATAATTAAATATAATAAACACATTCAAGACATGATTTTATCCAACCATATTATACAGTGAAGTGTTTGATATAAATAGAAGAAGGTATTAGGACTAATGTTTTGTATCTCCAATTTGTACCTAGTTAACTGGAAATTGCAACATAATCCTCTGTTTCATGCCCTATTAATGCAATAGATACCTGACTGTGATAGAGTCAGTTCTCTGAATGTTCACAGGAAAACTGTATCCAGCAAATCTGTCATTTATGTATGGGTGAAGCCATGATGAGTGATGATGTTTTGTGTGCTATGCTCATTGCTCAGTCGTGCCCGACTCTTTACGACCCTGTGGACTGTAACCCACCAGGCTACTCTGTCCATGGACTCGTCAGGCAGGAATACTGGAGTGACTGCCATTCCCTCCTCCCGGGGGCTTTGTGTGCCACACCTTTCTGAATGACCTCACAAAAACCCTCTTTCTATCACTTTACAGTAACTCACAAAGTATTATGATTCCAAAGCACATTTCTACAGGCAAACTTCAGGTTTCATTCAAGGTAAAGTGCTACAGTGATTGTAGTATTGTGAACTTCTTGACCATTTAAAATGTGTAAATCACTTCCCAGGTGGCTCAGAGGTAAAGAATCTGCCTGCCCACACACATGGGAGACATGGTTTGATCCCTGGCTTGGGAAGATCCTCTGGAGAAGGAAAGGGCACCCCCTTTAGTATTCTCGTTTGGGAAATCCCATGAACAGAGGAGCCTGGTGGGCTACAGTCCGTGGTCACAAGAGATGCAACTGAGCTACTGAGCACCATAAGCTCTTAATTCAAGGAAGAATTGCGCCTTTGGGACTGGACTTTACAGGCAGGCCAACAAAAGGCTGTCAACTCTTTGTCAACTCTTTCTCTTAGGGTATTTCTCTTCCCAAGCCACCAACTGTCTTTTTAGAAACTGACCTGACTCTCCTACTTTCCAAAACCATAGATTGCTTCAGTGAAAATTCCAGCCCCATCATTTTCTGCTGCTGCTGCTGCTGCTGCTAAGTCACTTCAGTCGTGTCCGACTCTGTGTGACTCCACAGACGACAGCCAACCAGGCTCCCCCGTCCCTGGGATTCTCCAGGCAAGAACACTGGAGTGGGTTGCCATTTCCTTCTCCAATGTGTGAAAGTGAAAAGTGAAAGTGAAGTCGCTCAGTCGTGTCCAACCCTCAGCGACCCCACGGACTGCAGCCTACCAGGCTCCTCCATCCATGGGATTTTCTAGGCAACAGTACTGGAGTGGCTTGCCATTGCCTTCTCCGCATTTTCTGCTATTTTGGGGAAATTAGTTAACCTCTCTCTGTTTCCAAATTGTCATCTATCCATTGAGGATAGATGGTTAATAATCTGTATGAAGTTTTTAGTGTCTGATGCATGTTTTACGTGTTCAGAAAATGTTATTTTAAACGCCTATTTAACTTTCCAATGTACTTTCCCCAGAGGATATTTAGTAAAAGCTGAAAGGGGAGAAGTAAGAGTGCCATCTTTTCCAGTTAGAAGCAGCTAGTTTCTTCTCTATCATTCTTAGATCTTTGAAGTTAAATTGTGCTTCCCATCCTATTTGGTATTAAATGGCCCTCCAATCTGGAGAAGGAAATGGCAACCCACTCCAGTGTTCTTGCCTGGAGAATCTCAGGGACGGCGGAGCCTGGTGGGCTGCCATCTGTGGGGTCACACAGAGTCGGACATGACTGAAGCGACTTAGCAGCAGCAGCAGCAGCAAGCCCTTCAATCACTCATTTACCCATAAGAATGCTTTTGGAAATACTTTAGTCCAGAAGGAAAACGAGAGTGGTGGCCCAAACGGATGGACGTGCCATGTTCTCTACTTAAGTCATCGCAACTGCTCTGCAGGAGGCATACTGTCATCACTTCGCATACTATTAAGCCAACGTTTAGGTTCAGTTCAGTTCACTTCACTTCAGTCACTCAGTCGTGTCTGACTCTTTGCGACCCCATGAATCACAGCACCCCAGGCCTCCCTGTCCATCACCAACTCCCAGAGTTCACTCAAACTCATGTCCATCGAGTCGGTGATGCCATCCAGCCATCTCATTCTCTGTTGTCCCCTTCTCCTCCCACCCCCAATCCCTCCCAGCATCAGACTCTTTTCCAGTGAGTCAACTCGTCCCATGAGGTGGCCAAAGTATTGGAGTTTCAGCTTCAGCATCAGTCCTTCCAATGAACACCCAGGATTGATCTCCTTTAGAATGGACTGGTTGGATCTCCTTGCAGTCCAAGGGACTCTCAAGAGTCTTCTCCAGCACCACAATTCAAAAGCATCAATTCTTCGGCGATCAGCTTTCTTCACAGTCCAACTCTCACATCCATACATGACCACGGGAAAAACCATAGCCTTGACTAGACGGACCTTGGTTGGCAAAGTAATGTCTCTGCTTTTTAATATGCTATCTAGGTTGGTCAGAACTTTCCTTCCAAGCAATAAGCGTCTTTTAATTTCCTGGCTGCAGTCAGCATCTGCAGTGATTTTGGAGCCCAAAAAAATAAAGTCTGACACTGTTTCCACTGTTTCCCCATCTATTTCCCACGAAGTGATGGGACCGGATGCCATGATCTTTGTTTTCTGAATGTTGAGCTTCAAGCCAACCTTTTCACTCTGCTCTTTCACTTTCATCAAGAGGCTCCTTAGTTCCTCTTCACTTTCTGACATAAGGGTGGTGTCCCACTTGTTAACTTGCTCAAGCCGCAGAGTTAGCCATTGGTCCCACCAGGACTCCAAAGGCCATCTGGGTTTCTTCAGCCTTATTGATGGTTCTCATCCAGGAGTAACTTTGCTGTCTAGGGGACATTTGGCCACATGAGAGGATGGTGGTGGGGCAGGGATGCCACTATCCTCTAGTAGGCAGAGGGAAGGGGTGCTGGGAAACATCCTATAATGCCCAGAACATTATCTCTCCCTCCAGTTATCCGTCCCAAATGTAAACGGTGCTAAGGTTGAGAACCTGGGGCAAGATCGTGTTGCCTCAGAGATATTTTCGTTTTAAAGAAAATAAGGGAGAAGAACGTGTTTGCATGTAATGAGACAGACTGGGACCTGGGGCCCTCTGTTGCAGTGCTTGTACCTTGGACAAACATCTCCTGAAGCAACAAAATATTGATGCAGAGAAACTAGAAGGGATTACAAATAACTGCATGCACGTGCAGCTGGGCCGAATTATGGACAAGTAAAGACAAATTGGAAGGACTGATGCTAAAGCTGAAACTCCAATACTTTGGCCACCTCATGCGACGAGTTGACTCACTGGAAAAGACACTGATGCTGGGAAAGGTTGGGGGCGGGAGGAGACGGGGACGACAGAGAATGAGATGGCTGGATGGCATCACCGACTCTGTGGACATGAGTTTGAGTGAACTCCGGGAGTTGGTGATGGACAGGGTGGCCTGGCGTGCTGTGATTCATGGGGTCGCGGAGAGTCGGACACGACTGAGCGACTGAACTGAACTGAAATGAAAGACAACAGGACCGAAAACCCAAATGCCGCTTGTCTAGAGCCCGGAGCAAAAGAAGTGGGTAGGAGGCAAAAGCAGAATATTATCCATGTCCCCTGCACTCAATACCACCAAAGGGGTGAGCAAACCACTTAAGCCTCCCTTCCAGCCCAACCCCTGGACATACCCTTACCCTCCTCCCATGTGAGGAACCAGCTCCCTGCCTCAGGGGAGCAAGCGAGGAAACCTGTTCCTTGTTCTCACTCCCCTGTGTGTAGCAGGAGGCCCAATAAAGCTTTGCCTGAATTTCTTGTCTGGCCTCTGATCAATTTCTAGTGAGCGGGCAAGGCCAAGGGCCCTCGTTGGTAGCAATAATATTTCTAAAGAACTTGCTGAAATGGTTTCAATTGATTATTATTCAAAGCTGCTGATGAAATGGGACTCTTTTTTGAAAAATCTTTAAGTTAGATGATTTAACATCTATTTTTATAACCTCTTCCACTGCTCTCTGAGACTTGTTAATATGGCTTTTCTGCGTGGAGCATTTCAAGGAGAGAAGGAGATGTTATTCAACATTGCAAATACCATGTGGACATTGCCCTACATCAGCAGAATACCCTGAGAAGAAACTCAAGGGACCTGGCATGATTCTTAGGGCCACTGTGAATAATGCTGTGGCCAGCAGGGACGCTAGGAGGAAGGGCTCTGGGGAATTCTTTAAAAGCTCTGATTCATGCCCCTGTGGGACTCGCAGACAAGAAGCAAACGCTGCTGGTGCCTCAGCCCAGTCCCCTCACGGGACGGCACATCCAGCTTCTATGATCAGTGGCTGCTGGGGTCACGGCTGACCCCATGGAGGTCATGTTCCATCCTGCTGAGCAGAGGCCTAAGATAGACTGGTTACTGATCGGGGTCCTTGGTCTTCCCCCATCACTAGGAATTGATCAGAGGCCAGAAGAAATGCAGACGAGGCTTTGCTGGGGTCTCTGCTGCAGCAGGAGGAAGGAGAACAAGTAACAGGGGCCCTTGCTCACTCCCTTAGGGGGAGGGTTGGGAGGGTTCCTATATGAGGCCTGGGTAAGGGGGGGTTCAGGGTGGCTGACGGGCGGCTCAGGTGGCCTGCTCACCCCTTTGGTGGTATTGAGTACAGGGGCATGCGCAGTACTCTGCCTTTGCTCCTGGCTCTTCACAACTGACAGTTGTGGTTTTGTTCATTTTGTATATTTTTCATAATCTGGCCCAACTGCAGCATGCTGGCAGTTACTTTTAGTCCCTTCGGGTTTCTTAGTATTCCGTTGCTGGAGGCGACGTCTCTTTCTAGTTGCAGGCCCTGCAGCAACGGGTCCCGGGTCCCAGGTCCCAGCCTGGCTCCGACTGACAGAGGGCCGTGAGGGGATGGCGCCCTTGCCTGAAGGAAGACCACCCGGGGGCACGCTCCAGAGATCTTCCCCTGAGATCTGCTGGAGGCCGGACTCCAGCTCTGATTCCTGCCCCTGTCTCCTGAGAGCAGCCCTCAATACACCACGATCACAAAAGGACCCTCTGGGGCCCTGGGTCAATAGTACCTGGCCCCCAAACACCTGGGGTCAGCCAATCCAAGGGACGAGGGCTGTGCCAGGGTGTCCTTCTCCGCAGTACACTCTCCTGCCTCCCTGAGGCTCCTCGGCCCCCGCCAGAAGTAGATGCGGGAGCCGGAAGCTGGTGCGGGGGCCGGAAGCAGGTGCGGGGCGGGAAGCTGGTGTAGGCGGCCATCTGTAGCTCAGGCAGGTGTGGCTTGAGAGAATGCCAGGCTCTACCTGGACAGCAAAGGCCTGTTGGAAGCTGTCTCTCCAAACTCAAACTTTTCCCTGAGAGAGCAGTCTGTCTCTTTGGCCTGAAACCAGGCCCAAGGCAATCGGAGCTTTGCCAGACACCCAGGTTCTATCCAAGTTAATGGGGAGGGATTTTTCTTACTTTTCCTATTCAGTTTACTCATTTAGGATTTTCCACACAAAATAGTCCATGAGACTGCATCCCTTAGCAATACTAGTAGTCATATCTTACATGAATAAATCTAACTGAATGTTCTTCTTTTCTTCCATGATTCCTGAAGTTCTAGAGAAACAGAATAGACAAATTGAGAAACAGCTTTGACCTATGTATACTACTCTGTTCACAAAGACAGGTTGTGGTCACCATGCCCAGCCATCAAGTCTAAAGGAAATTTATGCTTTTTTTCCTCTTTATCCTTACCAACATCCGCTGGATCATTGAAAAAGCAAGAGAGTTCCAGAAAAACATCTATTTCTGCTTCATTGACTATGCCAAAGCCTTTGACTGTGTGGATCACAACAAACTGTGGAAAATTCTGAAAGAAATGGGAATACCAGACCACCTGACCTGCCTCTTGAGAAACCTGTATGCAGGTCAGGAATCAACAGTTAGAACTGGACATGGAACAACAGACTGGTTCCAAATAGGAAAAGGAGTACATCAAGGCTGTATATTGTCACCCCGCTTATTTAACTTATATGTAGAGTAGAAATGCCGGGCTGGATGAAGCACAAGCTGGAATCAAGATTGCTGGGAGAAATATCAATAACCTCAGATATGCAGATGACACCACTCTTATGGCAGAAAGTGAAGAACCAAAGAGCCTCTTGATGGAAGTGAAAGAGCAGAGTGAAAAAGTTGGCTTAAAGCTCAACATTCAGAAAGCTAAGATCATGGCATCTGGTCCTATCACTTCATGACAAATAGATGGGGAAACAGTGGAAACAGTGGCTGACTTTATTTTGGGGGGCTCCAAAATTACTGCAGATGGTGATTACAGCCATGAAATTAAAAGACGCTTACTCCTTGGAAGGAAAGTTATGACCAACCTAGATAGCATGTTAAAAAGCAGAGACATTACTTTGTCAATAAAGATCCATCTAGTCAAGGGTATGGTTTTTCCAGTGATCATGTATGGATGTGAGAGTTGGACTGTGAAGAAAGCTGAGTGCCGAAGAATTTATGTTTTTGAACTGTGGTGTTGCAGAAGACTCTTGAGAGTCCCTTTGCACTGCAAGAAGATCCAACAGTCCATCCTAAAAGAGATCAGTCCTGGGTGTTCATTGGAAGGACTGATGTTGAAGCTGAAACTCCAGTACTTTGGCCACCTGATGTGAAGAGCTGACTCACTGGAAAAGACCCTGGTGCTGGGAAAGATTGAAGGCAGGAGGAGAAGGGGATGACAGAGGATGTGATGGTTGGATGGCATCACCAACTCAATGGACATGAGTTTGGATGAGCTCTGGGGGTTGGTGATGGACGGGGAGGGAGGCCTGGCCTGCTGCGGTTCATGGGGTCGCAAAGAGTCGGACATGACTGAGCTTCTGAACTGACTGAGCCTTACCGCGCTCACATTTCCGGATGGATTTTTTTCTACGTGAACACACGCACCCATGTATTTATCTAGTTCTCAGCAGTCGGTGGGCCAGGCACTGTCCTATGTACTGAAGATACAGAGATGAGTAAAACGGACAAAGCCCTGGCCTCTCGGAGCCCAGCTTCCAGTGGGGAGACAGGAGACACAGTACACCGATAAATGTATATTTCACTATGGTACAGATGTCGATAAAGGAACAGGAGAAACAGTTAGCAGAATAACATCTCACCTGAACAGAGGGGATGCTAATTTAGATAAGACACTGTTTCTCATCAGACACTGTTTCTCATCAGACAACAAATTAGCTGAAACCTGGATGAAGTGAGAGAGGGAGGCTTATGGGTTTTGGGGGAAGAGCTTTGAGGCCAGGAATGACTGGTGCCAAACCCTTAAGATGCCAATAAGCCTGGCAGATTTAAGGAGGATTTGACTGATTTAAGTGGTGCTGACTGCCGGAGAAGGCAATGGCAAGCCACTCCAGTACTATTGCCTAGAAAATCCCATGGATGGAGGAGCCTGGTAGGCTGCAGTCCGTGGGGTCGCTAAGGGTCGGCCACAACTGAGCGACGTCACTTTCACTTTTCACTTTCACGCATTGGAGAAGGAAATGGCAACCCACTCCAGTGTTCTTGCCTGGAGAATCCCAGGGACGGGGGAGCCTGGTAGGCTTCCGTCTATGGGGTCACACAGACATGACTGAAGTGACTTAGCAGCAGCAGCAGCAGTGGTGCTGACTGCAGTGCAGACAGCCGGATGGAGAATGGGCTTGACAGGGAGGCCACTGTGTTTTACCAGAGATGATAAAGAGTATGGGCAAGTCAGTTCTTTTTTTAAATTATTTCTATTTTATTATTTTTATTGAAGTATAGTTGATTTACAATGTTGTCTTATTACTGCTGCACTGCAAAGTGATTCAGTTTTATGTACATATATTCTTTTTTATATTCTTTTCCATTATAGTTTATCATAGGATATTGCACACTGTTCTCCATGTGGACCTTGTTTATCCATCCTATATCCATCCGTTATCTAACATCTGCTGACCCCAACCTCCCACTCCAGTCAAGTCAATTCTTCATCATCCCTCCTAGTAGAGAACATTCGGCTTCCTCTGTCACCATTACTAAAGGCTAGCAATGCCTCACTTGCCATGACTATCAGAAATATGCCCACTCATTTCCAAAGGCACATTGGGATGTGGGATTAGTCCCAGTGGAGACTAAGCTTTCCAGCAAGGAAGTGACATGATCAGTTTCACATGATTAAGGTCACTGTGCATAGGAAAGAGATTGAACACCTGGAGAGCTGAAGAAGAGAAACCTTTAGGAGGTTATTGCCATGGTCCAGGTGGAAGACAATGATGGCCAGGCTAGGAGGTATCAGTGGAGCTGGTGAGAAGCAGCCCATTTGGGACCAGAATTTGAAAGTAGAGCTAGGAGGATATGCTGATGTTGGGAGCGAAATGAGAGAGAGAAATGTCATGGAGAGCATCAGGGTGGGCTGTTGCTATGACCGTTCTTGTTTTGCTCATCATGTTAAAATTAATGCAGATGGCTATTTTATTCTCTTCTGAATGCTGTGTGTGTGTGTGTGTATGTGTGCAAGTCTTTACACTTGAATGTCACTTCTATCCCTGGGTTCCTAACCTCAACCGTACCAGGTTGGAGAGCTGTTCTGTAAACTGTAGGATGTTTGACAACATTCCCGGCCTTTACACACTAAATGCAAGAATGCAGTTTGTGCATGGGGTAACTTCCTCCTAGCTTGACAACCAAAAGTGTCTTCAGACACTCTGCAGTTTTTCTTAGCAAAACGGCCACCAGTAGAGAATCACTGCCCTAAGCAAAAATCTCACTGAGGCTGTGATCCTGGTTCTACCTCTAATGGGGTGACTCTGGGCAAGTCACCCAACCTCTTAGGGCTCTGTATGTTCATCATAAGTGTGAGTTAGATGCTAGCCCAGGTTAGAAACCATATACTTTGGTGAATCAACTCTGTCTTTCTGAAAAATTAACTTCCACTGAATTTCAGATGCATAGTATCTCAAAAATATCTTAGTAAAAACATTAGTTTTTCTTCTGGGAGTGAACAAAATGCCCCCGCCAGTTATAGCACTGATTTTCTCAATGTAGGCCAGAATTTGAGCAAGCAAAATTTGCTAATAGGCATTCCCAGATTCTGAAAATCATCTGCAATTTCCTTGTTTGCAAAGGACAATTGAGGACTTGTGACCTCAGCTGTCCATATGTGGTTTCTTGCGATTCTTACTGGGTAATTTGGTCCAACAAAGTTTAGCTTTCAGCTGACAGTATTGAATTGTGGCAGTTGCTGTTGGGGGTTCTTTTGCTACATCATGTCTATTTCTTTGCTCAATTAGAGCTCTAGGTAATAATTGTATATTTTCCCTTATCCACCCTGAAATTTGTGGCTGGGAGGTATTCATCATCAAAAGAATGGTACTCATTTGAATAAATTGAGACGGAGATGGGCTTGTGTCTCCCTCTAAGCAGTAAGGAGTTGGAACCACAGACTGGCTCTCTTTCTCCAAGATCTGGGCCTTGCTCAGCACACCTGCAGGCTCTGCTCTTTTGCCAGATGTTGAGGAAGCAGGTCGGCACACAGATTCACCACAGGCTCTGAAGGTGTATTTGCAAAACCGTGGCTCCAACAGGAAGTCAAATCACATTATTATATATTTGTGTATGTGTTGTAAGATGGCTAAAGGCTAGTCTCATGTGTGTGTGTGGGTGTGCGTGTTCTCTATTTGGATGACCTATATGCAGGGTTTCTACTTCATGAAATCTATGGATGCTTTTTATTAAATGAAAAAGAGAAATCAATTTTCTATATTTAATCCCTGCATTTGAGCTTCTCCCAGCTTGGCCACTGCCAGAAACTTTTAAGGAAAGCAGAGTCAGCTGAATGTGCCTGCCCTTTTTGGCTTTTCCTGAATTCTAGATGGCCAGGGATTTCCTTCCTGGCTGTAGTCGGTGGTCAAGGCTTGATGCTAAATGGTGGATTGATTTTTGGCATTGATTACTTTTAATTAAGCAGCATATGTACAGAGTGGTCCCAAGAGGACTGAATCTGGTGACTTTGATGGGGGTAACCTTGAGATGATTTTCATTATTCCAACAACTAAGCTCTGCAGAGATGGCAGTGATATGGTCCAACATGAGGAAGACCCAATATTATTTGAGCATCTGGAACCCTGAAGAGCTCTATCAATCAGGGTTCTACCTGGAAAAGTGGTTGCATAAGAAAACGGAATACATTCTAGCCCAAGGCAAGTCACCAGCATAGAGAAGCCACTACTTTTTGGAGGTTCTAAAATTTTTGTTGGCTAGGGGAATTGCAAAGAAACGATTACTTCCTTTATTCTTTCATTCAACAAATACTTGAACATTCACGGAGCTTAATACTAGGCAAAGACAAAGGTCAGTAGGACACAGGGCCTTCTGTTAAGGAGTTCATGAAGTTGTATGGATCAGACTGTCATGGATAGTTCTCAATGGATTACATACATGTGACAAAATAAACTGCGTCATGTGACAGAGGGATGAGCACATATGTAGAATAACAGAAAAAAAGTGCAATTGATTATGATTATGATAGGAGCTGTATTTAGTATCTTAATTTAGATTCTTCAACCACAAGTAACAGAACACAGTTTGTAATTAAAAATGACTTAATCTGGTGCTGGGCATCTTGTTCACATGCAGAGTCTGATTCAGCATTTCTGGGGTATTGCCCAAGATTCTGCTGTTTTAACACATTCTGGATTTTGTTGATATGGTTGGTCCACTGGCCACCCTTTGAGCTGAAAGAACTTTCAAAACAAAATTTTCTATTATCTCATGTAACAGAAGTTTGAAGGTAGTTAAGTGATGACAGGGCTGATTCAAAAGCTCAAACAACATCAGGATGGACCCACGCGCTTTCCAACCTGTTCTCAGCTTTCTGGCTTTGTCTTCAGGCTTCTCCCTCAAGGCCTCAAAATGGTTGCCGGGATTCCAGGCATCACACACAGGCATGAAAAAGTGCATGAGAAGTAGAAGATAAATTTATCCCTCTTTTTATTCTTTTCATACAAAGAAAGGCTTTTACTAAAACAATTCTTGGCAACAAGCATCCACTTCGTTTCCATTGACTGAAATAATGTCTGATGTCATCCTTCACTGCAAAGCCTTCTGGGAAAGCAAGTATTCAGCCTCTGCAGTGAGATATAGGTTGTGTTAGAAGAATGGTGGGAAGGAGAATGATCATTTTGTTGGACAGCCAACCACATTCGCCAGTGGGGTTAGAGTTCTTTTGGCTAAGGAAATCTTGCAGGGCTATGAATACCCTGCTGAGCTAGCGCGGGGCAGGGAAATTGGAAACCATCTTGTCAAGTGTCACTTAGATGATGTCAGAGCCATCCTCCTCCCCAGCTGCACACCTCACCGCCTTCCATTGTCTGGGTTCAGAGCCCTGACGTTTCTCACCTAGAGGATTTAATAGGGTCCTAAATGATCTCACTACCCCATCCTTCCATTTAAATCTCTCATCCGCTCTGCATAGAGAGTCAGGGACTTCTAGCATGCAAATGTGACTGTGACATATCTTGTTCAAAAATTTTTAAAGATTCCTCATATCATTAAATGATAGATATTAGTATTAAAATGTTAACTCCATAGTATCATACAGTCTTCAAATCTCATTATAATTTCCTCTCTACCACTTACCCCGTCTCCCCTCCCAACACTCCCCATTACAAATCCATGTCTTCAGGGAGTTCCCTGGTGTCCTAATGGTTAGGATTCTGGGCTTTTACTGCCATGGCCCAGGCTCAATCCCTGGTCAGGGAACTGAGATCCCAGGGGACAGAGATCCCACAAGCTGTACAGGGTGGCCAAAAAAAAAAAAAAAAGTCAACACCTTTGATGTTACAGAGAATACTAATTTTGCTAGAACCAACTCTGGGTGTAAAATCATCTACTTAAGAATTTCTTTCAATATCTCTGCAGATCATGAAAAGTGATTACTGGGATTCCTCTGATTTAGAACATCAGCATTTTTCTGATCTACTCCGATTGCTAGATGTTTAATTATCAAGGTCATCTTCAAATATTCCAGGAGGCTTTAAGGTCAGGACTCCAGGGCCTTTTCACTCCCTGAGGAGTCATTTGGAGTGCATGGAGTATGCATGTGTGCTCGGGTGTGTCTTTGGACTGTAGCCTGCCATGCTCCTCTGACCATGGGATTCTCCAGGCAAGAATACTGGAGTGGGTTGCCATTTCCTCCTCCAGGGAGGATCTTTCTGACTCAGGGATCGAACCCACGTCTCCTGCATTGCAGGCAGATTCTTTACCTGCTGAGCCATTCCTTACCTTGGAGCCAGCGTTCTTACTTCTTTAACTCCCCTTAACATGCTCTCTGTCTCATGAGTAAGTGCTGCCCAAGACCGGAGGACTGTCCCACTGACTGACTTCACTAGGCGTGGCTTTTCATTATTGCTGTCTCTGCCCATCCTCTGATCACTCTTTTATTCTGTCAGGTGTGGGTCATAGACTGCTTCCTCCCCTTCCTGTCCCTCACCGCCCTCCCCACTGCACCAAACCCAGCATGGAGCTGGTCACGTCTTAGGTGCCTAGCAAACACTCTTTCCATTTTTTTTTCCCAAGCTCAAAATTTAATTTAAAAACATACAATGGGAGTTACTCTGTTTTCCTGTACATGAACATTTTAATGAATTCTGTGTGTGTGTGTGTTTTTATCCTGTTAAAATAATAAACACACACACACACCATGGTCATACGTTATCAACAGTGAAATAATGTGCTTAGTAGACAGAACAAGGGAGATCAGTCCTGAGTGTTCATTGGAAGGACTGATGTTGAAGCTGAAATTCCAATATTTTGTCCACCTGATGCAAAGAGCTGACTTATTTGAAAAGACCCTGATGCTGGGAAAGATTGAAGGTGGGAGGAGAAGAGGACGACAGAGGATGAGATGGTTGGATGGCATCACCGACTCAATGGGCATGAGTTTGGGTAAACTCCGGGATTTGGTGATGGACAGGGAGGCCTGGTGCGCTGCAGTCCATGGGGTCGCAAAGAGTCGGACACGACTGAGTGACTGAACTGAGACAGAACAAAGTTTACATAAAGAAAATAATACTGTAATTCAATAGTCATAAAACTTTTCTTTAGTAAGCCAATTTCCTAATAAAGGAAACAGAGAGCTTTTATTTACCTTTTTACTAATTCCTGCCTTATTTGCATGGACACCTCCTATCTGCTTGATGCCAGGGACTTAAACATCTGACGCATGGCTCCAGCCTGGAGATGGTCACATGTGTGCTCTCCATGACCATGCTAGTCTGATGATCGCCATCTTGAAAGAGTTTCCCCGGAGCACTGACGATGGGGGAGTGGAAATAGCCCTTGGGTCTTCTGGTGAGTTAGGAAAGACAATCTGGGAGGGCCTTGGTGACAGAAACCTGCAAGCAAGGAAGACCTGGCGACAGAGGTGGAGATGCCCGGCAGGACCTCACTGAGGGGCATCAGCGGGTGAGGAATTTGACAGAACCCTGAGCAGCTAAGCGTGACCGAACCAGAGGAAGGGTGTGTGGCAGAGGGTGAGACTAATGACATAGGCAGCAGAAATGACAATGAACTTGGATGCTGAACAGGGAAGTCAATATGTTTAATCCTGAACCACTGAAGAATTCTGAGCACATATGTCTCACGTTTGCAGGTTCGAGGGTCATTCCAGCTGCTGTGCCAAGAAGAGAGGAATCAGAAAGTGAGCCTTTCAGCAGGAAGTTCAGGGTTCAGGTGAGAAATGACCGTGTTCCGAAATCAAGCCAGCAGTGGAGGGGGCCTGACAGTGTCGTGGGGACCATCAGCAAGCCATAGGGAGGTACACCTGGTTCAATCAGGTGATTCATAGGCAAGAGAAGAATATGCCTTTCAGGTTCTTTCGTTTTGAAAATATCTCCCTCGCTGGAATTGCTGCCCGGCTTCTCGTGTACAAAGGTGTGTGCCTGCAGCTGTAACTCAGGCTTGATTGCTGGTCAAACTCCCTGGCAAATGCCTCTCCACGTTTGACTCTTAAATTGAATACCATCGCTCACAGAAGCAGAACATTGGCCACGTGTGAATATTGCACTTTTCCTCCTGGGTATGATCTCTATTTTTATTGAACAACTGTCAGTAGACCATGCAGCATTGCCAACAACACCCTGAAAATAGAATGAAGGCAATTACCTCAGCAAAGATTAGCGCAGAAAGTAAAACTGCACTTATGCAACGCTCATCTTCCAGGCATGGAGACCAGCCCGCCTCTGGTTTCTCTGTGTCGGTCTCAGCATCCTCACCGAACGGCACCACCCCTGACCACACCGGAAGGACTAACCGTCTCCGCTGTTCCCTCTTCCTCTGCTCTCTAAGCCTTTTCTCAGAGCGGCCAGCAGAACACCAGGCTGCTCTCGGGGATGTTCCCCTCAAGACACCGCCAACAGATGAGAGATAATATTAGCTCAGACCATTTCAGTGCTCTTCTGCTGCTTGGCGATTACTTGTCAGTGAACTTCAGGAAAATACTTGTGTTTTGGAGAATGTCAGGTCTGAGAGGAACTTTGCAGATGACTTAGGCCAATCCTCTCAAGGTACAGAGGAAAACACTGAAGCCTGGGGGATTAAATGACTGTGACTCCCTTTGTGGCTTAAATTTAGAAGAGAGGCCTGAAACCCGAGCTGCACTTCAACAAGGGCATCTCCCCTATGCCCTTGGCTTCTTGCAAAGAAACAGGGATGGTAGGAAAAGCTTCCCTGTCAAATCCCCAACACCCCCGGTGGGTGGAGGAGACTTGAATACAAAAGAAGAAAATCAACCCCATAATTAGATACAGCACTGACTCCAGACCAACCAGCGGAAATATTGTGTTGGCTTTCATAAAAACTACAGAAGGAAGAAAACAAAGCCTGCATCAGCAACTTGAGACCCATGTGTGGTTCCGACAGAATGATACCATTTTCACAAAACTCAAATATGACAAAAATAGCTCTTATGGGATTCAAGAGAAACAAGAACAACTAATTTCTAAGGATGGCTACCTGGGTATCAATTGTCAATGTCACCCTGCTTTTCCCCCTAAATCTCTGACATTGCAAACTGAGCTGGCTCATTGCATCTATTGAATTGCAGTCATATTATAAAAATATTAACCTTGACTTCCCTGGTGGTCCAGCAGCTAAGACTCTGTGCTCTCAATGCAGGGGGCCTGGGTTTGATCTTGGGTTAGGGAACTAGATCTCACAGGCTGCAACTAAAAATCCTACGCATTGCATCTCAGACTTGGCACAGACAAATAAAATGCTAAAGAAATATTAACCTCACAGTTGGAACTCTGACCACATCTTGTCGGGCCAAATCTCATATCAGAAGATTAGCAAGGGGACTTGGAGGATAATGGAAATCTTGGGAAGAAATGGGGTACCTGAGACACAATGGTGATTCTGTCCTATGCACCCAGGTCTCTCTTTAATTTCACTCAGAGAGAGGCTATTTGCCAAATACATTGATGTCATATACGCCATCTCAATTAGCTCCTACAGCCACCTGATAAGATGACCATTAGAATAGTGTTGCTTCTTATAAGTAGAAAAGGCTTCCCTGGTGGGGAAAGCTGGTAAAGGCTACCCATTCCAGTATTCTGGCCAGGAGAATTCCATGGCTATGTAGTCCACGGGGTTGCAAAGAGGACACGACTGAGCGACTTTCACTTCTTAAGTAGAAAAACTGAGTCAGAAGGGTTTTGAACCTTCTCAGGTTTGGACCTTCTCAAGTTTGTGTGTATACGTGCTCAACTGCTCAGTTGTGTCCAACTCTCTGTGGCCTAATGGACTGTTGCCCGCCAGGCTCCTCTGTGCATGGGGTTCTCCAGCTAGGAATACTGGAGTGGGTTGCCATTTCCTCCTCCAGGGGATCTTCTCAACCCAGGGATCAACCCACGTCTCCTGCATCTCTTGTGTTAGCATGCAAATTCTTTACCACTGAGCCAACTGGGAAGCCCTCTTCTCAATTATTTTGCAATAGTTTCACTTTTATACAAGAGTTGCCAGTTTAGCGCAGAGTATTCTCATAGACCTTTCACCAGCTTTCCCTAATCTTAGCATTTAGCATCACCAGGTAGTCCTAACTTTGACAGGTTTCTTGAGATGTGACTCACATACTATATAATTCACCTCTTTAAAGTGTACTTTCAATGGTATATTAGCACATATGGGCAACCAGGGCTTCCCTGCTGGCTCAGACAGTAAAGAATCCGCCTGCAGTACAGGAGACCTGGGTTCGATCTCTGGGTTGGGAAAATCCCCTGGAGAAGGGAAAAGCTACCCACTCCAGTATTCTTGATCCCCATGGACAGAGGAGACTGGTGGGCTATATAGTCCATGGGGTCACCAAGAGTGGGACATGACTGAGTGACTAAGCACAGCACACGCATGGGCAACCAACGCTCTGGCTAACTAGGACATCTTCAGGACCTCAAATAGAAACCCCATCTCTTTACCCGTCACTTTCTCTCCCCCTCCTCCATCCTAGAGAATCCGCCTGCAATGCGGGAGACCTGGGTTTGATCCCTGGGTTGGGAAAATCCCCTGGAGAAGGGAAAAGCTACCCACTCCAGTATTCTGGCCTGGAGAAGTCTATGGACTGTATAGTCCATGGGGTCACAAAGAGTTGGACACGACTGAGCGACTTTCACTTTTCCCCATCCTAACCTTGCTGCTAAGTCGCTTCAGTCGTGTCCGACTCTGTGCAACCCCATAGACGGCAGCTGACCAGGCTCTGCCATCCCTGGGATTCTCCAGGCAAGAACACTGGAGTGGGTTGCCATTTCCTTCTCCAATGTGTGAAAATGAAAAGTGAAAGTGAAGTCGCTCAGTCATGTCCGACTAATAGCGACCCCATGGACTGTAGCCCACCAGGCTCCTCTGTCCATGGGATTTTCTAGACAAGAGTACTGGAGTGGCTTGCCATTGCCTTCTTATGTCTCCACAGCTCTCCTGGACATTGCGTGTGAATGTGGTCATATAATATGCCGTCTTCTGTGACTGGATCCTTTCCCTTACCATGAGTTATTCAAGGGTCATGCATGTTGTAGCATGCACTACTGCTTCATCTCTTTTAATGGCCAATACTATTTCATTGCATGGATATAATATATTTGCTATATTTTTCACTTGATGTATATGTGGGTTGCTTCCACCTTTTGGCTTTTATGAATCATGTGGACCTATTATAGACAGAATCCAAATGTCCACTCTGTTGCTAGCAAAGCTGATTGGAGCACATGATTTTAGATGAGGACCTAGATGGTGTCCTCATACATCACTCTTGAATTAAACTGACTGATCCATCCAGTTGCTAATTAAAGACTTTCCCCTGGAGGCAAGACCTCACACATGGCAGGAGGGTGGACAAAAACACGTGGCTTACGGACTTGCCATCACCGAAAGAGAGGAGGTGAAGGGCGGTGCTCTGTTTCTTCCTGTAAATTCATCAGTCAGGTAATTTGACCCTCTCCTTTAGGGACTTATTGTCCCAGAAGCAGTCTTGAGACAGAGATGAGAGTTCAGTTTCTCTGGGAAGTTTTATTAGAGGTCTGGGAAAGCGAAACAAGGAAGCCCGTAAAAGCTTCCCTTTTGAGTGAGTTAGTGTTGTCGCTAATTGGGGCACAGTGATGCTGAGGGCCTCTGGGAGACGGTGTGGAACGTGCCTTAGCGTCACATCAGCAGAGGAGTCGTGTAGACTGTCTACCCATCACCCGGCATGAGGCACTGGGCGCGGGGTGGTCAGTCCCCGGCACTCCCAGGCTGCCCGCATGGACCAGGCACAGAGTAGCAGGTGCTTGCAGTTGGGCGATGTGGGTGGAGGATGCAGAGGCCCCCGGAAGGTGGTGGGGGGCCAGCAGTGCCCAGGGACTGAGAATCTTCTGACATGCCCTCTTGGAAAAGCAGGGAGAGGAAGGCGAGGGCTTCCGGCCTGGTGATGAGCCTTTCCACGGAGACGCTGATTAGCGACTATTGGAGGCAGGATCTCAGACCTGCGTTAACTGGTCTGTAGAATGAGGACTCATTCTGTGGTCACCACCCCCTTGATAATTAGGGCTGAAACCACATATGAAGCAATATTTCAGTCCAATGTTCCTACCCTCTTTCAGTCTACCGCAGATGTTTCTGCCTATAGATAAATAGGTTGATACATGATTGTGGGATGGTAAAGAGAGCATACATTTCAGAGACTGATGCTCCTGGGTTCAGATCTTGCCCCAACACATATCACTTGTGTGTAAACTGAGCAAGCAATTTAATCTCTGAGCATGAGAGAACTCAGTGCGAAGTTGCCCGTCCCCCCAGGCCAAAGCCGGCTAACAAATTACATCAGACGTCTGATGACACTTAGCCCCATGGCTGGTTTATAAAGTAAGCTCAATACATGTTCGTTTTTCTTATTTCTTCCTGAGAGCCAGGAAGAAATACAACAAAGAAATACATTGTCACTCAACAAATATTTATTAAACCCCTATGTATGTGCAGAATTCTACTTTCATCCCTGTGGAAAATGGCAAAGAATCCAAACCTCTGCCCTCATGAAGCCACTATTCGAATAAATCACAGACACCTGGATCCCGTTTCTACATGTCAGGTCCTATCTTTATTGCCTACAAAATTGGGTTCAATTTATGATACTCACTGGGCTTTTAAATTCTCAAAACAGAAGCTTCATATCAAAGTATCCCCCACTGTTCTCTCTCCAACTTTAATCAAGTGTATTTTGGGAAGCATTTCTCAGATCTCTCTTTGATGCTGCATTGGTTGGAATCCTTTTGGTCCCAAATGACAGAAACCAAATTTGAGCTCTTGAAGCCAAGAGGCACATTTATTGAAGAGAGGATGAATAAAAAGCTGTGGCTGGACTTCCAAACCACTGGAACCAGAAACTCAATTGCTCTTCCTCTCAAATCTGTCCCTGGGTGGCAACTTTATGTCACACGGAAGTGTGACTTTCTCTGCATGGCAGACAGCATTCCTGCCCATGGCTTCTAGATTCACTAACCCTATTCTTGCAGTTTTCCTGTCCAACGTTTTGATAATTCCAGCTTGGAACAGGGGTTCCCTACTGGGTCATTGAGCTTTGTAGTCACATGACATTTCCCGTGGTAATTACATGGCTTGGGGACTAACAGGGCATATCACTCACAGGTGGAATCTCATTATAAAGTGTGATACAAATGAACTTATTTACAAAACAGAAACAGATTTACAGATGTTGAAAACTTACGATTACCTAAGGGAAAAGGAGAAAGATGGGGGCGGGAGGGATAAATCAGGAGCTTGGGCTAATCAAACACATACTACTATACATAAGATATTGAATGGATAGACAGTAAGGGCCTACTGTATAGCACAGTGAACTCTGCCCAACCTTCTGGGATAATACATAGATGAGAAAATAATCTGAAAAAGAACAGATACATGTATAACTGAATCACTTCATTGCACACCTGAAACCCAACACTAGCTGGGTTTGTTGTAGTTGATCATAAATCACTAGTTGTAGTTGACTGTAAATCAGCTACACTCCAAGACAGCTTTTTTAAAAAGAGGGCACTCCTAGAACTCCATAGGTGCCCACACTACCTTTCAAGACATAGAATCCCCAGGAGGCTGGTTCTCACATCACAGTCACCTTCCTGGCAGGAAGTACGTATAAACAGCAACTCTGAAAGCTGGAGAAATGAACAAACAACAGAGCTGGAAGAAGCCACAGCTTATTTGGTCCACACAAGATGTCCATCAATAGAAGTGAACCAACAATCCATTACCACCTGTAAATTTATCTAGTATGTTCAAAACAAACACATTAAAAAAGGGATTACTCACTATGTATGTGTCAGGGAAGTAGTAATAATGTCTTTGTTGCACATATTAGTGTTCTTGAGTGCTTCCAAAGTGTTGTGGAACTTGGAAACATTTTCCAGTTTCAGAGAATTAATTGGCTCCCCTGTGGAGCAACTCACGAGCAGTCCTGCCAGGCTGGAGATGGACTGGTTGAGTCAGAAAGGGGAGTGACACTGAATTATTCATCTTTGCAATAAGTGTACATCAAGCATCCACACCATGGGTGGCTCTGGGCTGAGGGCTGTGAGGATATAAATGGACTGAAATAAAGTCCTTGCTCTCAAGGAGCTTGCAGCCCAGTTGGTGGGTGGGGTGAGTGGGGGGAGGGTAGTGAATTTGTCAACAGCTGGCTCTAATCAAAACAAAGGGCCCAGGAAAGAAGGGTAAACATTGAGACGCTGGAGGAGGCTATGAAATAGTGTGTAAGATAGGTCTGGGAAGAAAGTTAAATTGCAGAGGCTTATGAAAGTCGTGATTAGAAATTTGATCTTTTACTATATGGAGCCATTATTAATGATTATGTATATATACTTACATATATATTTGTTGTTTTTCAGTCATTAAGTCATGTCTGACTTTTCGCAACCCCATGGACTGTAGCACTCCAGGCTTCCCTATCCTTCACTAACTCCCAGAGTTTGCTCAAACTCATGTCCATTGAGTTGATGATGTCATCCAAGCATCTCATCCTCTATCATCCCCTTCTCCTCCCGCCTTCAATCTTTCCCAGCATCAGGGTCTTTTCCAGTGAGTCAGCCCTTTGCATCAGGTGGCCAGATTATCAGAGCTTCAGCTATAGCCTCAGTCTTTCCAATAAATATTCAGGATTGATTTCCTTTAGGATGGACTGGTTTGATCTCCTTGCTGTCTAAGGGACTCTCAAGAGTGTGTGTGTGTATATTTAATTACTTTGAATTCATTTAAATGGATAATATTAAAATTATTGTTATTTTTTGGTGCTAAACAATAAACTCATTTCTCCCACCCATCAAACCCTACCTTTGGCAACCACCAATCTCTTCTCTGTATCTTTGAGTCTTGTTTTGTTTTGTGGATTCCACAAACGTTGAGCTCGTAGAGTGTTTGTCTTTCTCTAACTTATTTCACTTAGCATAATACTCTCAAGATACTCCATGTTCTCAAAAATGGCAGGATTTTTCTTTTTCATGGCTGAGTACTATTCCATCATACATATACTTTACATTTACTTTATCCTTCTATCTATTGATAAACACAGGTTGTTTCCATATCTTGGCCATTGCAAATAATGTTGCAATGAACATGGGGGTATAAATATCTTTCCAAGAGAGTGATTTTTGTTTCCTTCAAATAAACACCCAAAAGTGGGACTTCTGGGTCATATAGGAGTTCTCTTTTGAATTTTTTTGAGGAACCTCCACACTGTTTTCCACAGCGGCTGCACCAGCTTACATTCCTAGTTAGTCCTCCAATTCTTAATGAAAAATCTCCATACATGGAAGGAAAATCGATCCACTTGTCTAAATTATTCCAATGATTATCTTTTTAAATAGTGTGCCTGGTGAGTTTCAGGTCAAAATGTATAATATTGTGTGAAGACTGGATTGTTTGTAGAATGGGCAGTACTTAGTTTAGACTTTCCACACATTCACAGAAGATCTGATTTCTACTGACGTTCCTTTTTTTGTGAGTCAGACTGCCATGAAATGAGGAAATCTGTGAAAAGCCGTGGAGAGATAGACAGGCAGAGGTGAGCGTGGAAGGAGAGTGAGCGCCCCACCCTCAGCTCCAGGAGACCGCTGAGAGCCTGTGACCTGCCAGGCAGGGGGGTGAGCCACCTGGGAGGCAGAGAAAGTGTCCATTCTGAGTGCAGAGGCCCTCAGTTCACACAGCACAGGCCAGAACTCAGCCTTCCTCCCTGAGCCTCGTCCATATTTCAGACTGAGCACAAGGAAGGATTGTTATTTTAAGCCAAGAAGTTCTAGGCTGGTTCATTATCAAGAGCAGTTAACCAGCACACCTTCCACAAAGAATTTTTGACAGTAACATCTTTTTGCCTTGATCCCATTCATTCCTTAGACACCAGAGTTTTAGACACCCCAACTCTTCAGATTTCAGAAATTCAACTCAAGGGCTCAGAGAAATGCATTTCTCTTTCTGTTGAGAGTTTCAGAGAGAGACAATTCAAAGACTTTCCTTTACATGCAAAATTACTGAAATATATTCGTTTTAAAACAATTGACCCCTATTTTTTTTTTAAAGTTGCACTAAGAACACCAGTAAATATTGTTGGCCTTTACATTTCTGTAACATTTGTAATATACTCAGACAAGTTTTACAAAAGCTTCACCTCCAACCCACAGGGACTACTGCTGTACATGTGAAGGCCACAGACACTCATGGCCCTTCAATGCCACGCTTTCTTCCCTAATCCACTAATCAAAAGTTATCAATATAACTTCTCTCTCCTCTTCCTTCTTTGTGTTGGCTCTTAAGACAAGGCGGGAACAGCAACCAGTCAGCTCTTCATATTAAGCAGGATGTTTTGCCGAGCTGGACTTGACTCCTGGTTGCTACAAAACAAATCCAAGTTTATATGGAAGGTGACAAACTCCATGCCCTGTCATTCATCCTTTTTATAGCCTGGGTGACACCAACAGTCAGCAAGTCTTGTTGACTATGTGAATCGACTAGAGCAGAAAGCATCCTCCTCTAGAGATTTCCTGTGTCAATAGTTAGAGATTGTTTGTTTTAATTAAGAGAAAACTAATTCCACTGCTTTTGGTTACTACATAAATTTTTAAAAAGAAACCCATAATCCCAGTATTAAGAGGGATAAACAGTGCTTATCGTTTAATCTGCATATTTATTGTCTAGAGTGCATATTACTCTACACAGGAGTCTAAATGCATATATATGCATTAAACTCATCTTTAACAGTTAATAATGGCCAAAAGGAAAACATATTGAGATTTTCCTAAGCCTTAGGCATTGCACTGTTTTTCATAAATACTATTTAATTTAAAGCACAAAAACACTATGAGGTAAATAAGATCAATCCAATCATACAACCAAGGTATTAGAGAGGAATAGCACAGCTGGCAAGTAAAAACGTCTGACTCCAAACCGAGATCTGTCCCTTTCGGATTTTAATTTTCACTCTTTTCTCATCTTCTGCATCTGATTTTTTTCAACTAAAATTGTATTATAACCATCATTCCCGACCACATTCACCTATCCACTCACAACGACAGATCACTGTCTGACTAATATTGAACTAGTTTTTCAAACTATTTCACCGTTTCTTTCTTGTGAGACACGAGTTTGGTTTTGATTTTCCACTAGTAAAAACAACACAACAATACACATCCTTGTAGATAAATCTTGTTGTACATCCTCAATTATTTCCTGAGGATGAATTTCTAGAAATAGAGTCCTCAGGACAATGACATGCAAATACTTTATGTTTTCAATAGTAATGCCAAATTTCCCTTCAGAAAAAAACTATACCAAATTACGCACCTGCCATCCATATTTACCTGTGACTTTATCTAAAAAACAAAACAAAAGAAATAAACAAAATTTCAAACTACAACCTTTCCAATCACAGTATCATCTTAGAAAATATCTTAGGAGTCATTTTTTTTTTCCCAATCTCCACACATTTATGGACCCTTTCCATTAGTGCAGCCCTGATCTGGGTTATCTGTCCTATAGGTGATAAAAAGTGAGGGCAGAAAATAAAGGATTATTTAATATATCCCTAAGCCACAAAGCACAAACTGTCTCGGTGATGAAATACTGCTCAAACAGTTTGAAAACGCATCCAGAATAAGAGAGCCACACTGGAAATGAGGGAATCTTGGCAGGCTTCCAACAGACTTGACACGGGTCATGAAATGATAAAAATTGTCTGGGCCTTCTCACCTGGAATGGGTTTGCTCTAGGTGTGAGCACTGAGTATGTGCCTCTCACCCTACGCAGCTGTGCAACAGCTTGGTTTTCTTTGCCTCTGGGAATTCTGCAGACAGAGGTGGGGTGGTCAGTGAGAGAAGACTGCTTAGAAATAAGAATGAAGTACACACTTGTACATTTCTAGCTCACAGAGGTGTGAGTTTACCTGTCTGTGTCTTCTGTTCCACCCAAGCTCTTACAGATTTCATCACTGAGACCTTGTGATTCTAGAGACACTGGGACTTAGCTGCTTGAAGGAGAAATCGACCTTCCACTGGTTAAGCTTTCCTTGACAACATTACCGGTTAGATACAACACATTGCTGGATGTTGCAGAGGAGAAAAAAAAAATTAACAATCCTCACAGGTGAATGAAGCAATAGAGATCTATAAACAAATCTATAAATATGTAAATCCTGCAAGTGACTGGCAAATACAACGATGACAGCAAAGAGAAGGGAAGATTAATTCTGCCTGGGGTGAGACTGAGGATGGGCTATAAAAGAAGGTGGTATCTGTAGACCTTGGGGAGGCCAGGTCCTCTGGCCCAATTTCTTATTTTTTCCTTTTGTTATAAATCTGATAAATAATTTACATCATGAAACAATACCGTTATGAAAATCCGTAATTCGGTTTAATCTTACACACACTTTCTTAAGGGACTTACAGACTGCATTTCGGCTGCACATACATACACAGTCCTCCCCGGGAGAGGAAGGAAAAAATTAATTTTCTAACACCTTCTGCTTTGGGAAACTGATTGGACTGTCTGGGGGGAAGGGCTCTGAGCCCAAAACTTTGGGCTTCCGGAACTGCAGAGAGCCTTTCCAGGGTCTGATCTTGGAGTCTTGGGGTGGGGGGTGGTACCCCACTTAATCATCCTCCAGCAAAATAGCCCAGCGTGATACTCTGCACCCAGGGGACCATCATCTCTCTAAAGGATTTCAAGCATCCTCCTTTCTTCCCATTTAGAGGTTCATCCACCCATTTCCCCACGTTGTGCTGCTGCGGCCAGCTAAATTCGGTTCTGATCTCGAGAGTTAGAAAAAACAGAGGAGAAAGGATCGGGCCGTAGCATGCTGAGAGTGGAGCTATGCCAGGAGGTGTGAGCGAGGGGGGCGAGGGCGGCGCGCCGAGCGAGCTTCCGCGCCCCGGCTCCGCGGCTGCTGCGGCGATCGCTCAGCCCCCGCCCCCTCGCTCCCTCGCGGACCCCCGCCCGGGAGGCGGGAGGGCAGCGCCCGCGCCGCCGGGGCTGGGCTCGGGCTGTCGCGCTCGTCCCCTGCTGCTCTGGCCGTCCCCTGCCGCCGCCTCCTCCTCCCTCCTCCTCGGCCCGGCTTTGGAGGCGATTCCCCTCTAGCGACCGAGCCGATCGCTTCTGGGCGGGCGGCGCTTTGTCTGCTCCCTCCAGCGAGGCTCCGGGCCCGGCGCCGGGTCTGCGGCGGCCGCCGCTGCAGCGGGAGCCCGGCGGCGCCTTCTCGCGCCCCCGGGGGCCGCGCCCTCTCCCCGCCGAGGCGCCGGGGGACGGCGGCCCAGCCACTCACCGCCCGCGTCCCGCGCACCAACGCCGCCGCCGCCGCGGGAGAACCGGCCCACCCGGCCGGCCCGGTCCGAGGCAAGCAGCCCGGCGGGCAGTCGGGCGGGGAAGGCGGCTGCTGCGGGTCTGGCAGCGCGCACGCCGCCCCGCAGACGCACCCAACGCCTCCTCCGAGCGCGGCGAGGATGGAGCAGCCGCCCCGGCCGCGGACTGGCGCAAGGTAAGGTGCAGCCGCCTGTTGCTTTTCGCCCAGCGCCGCCTTGGCCCCTCTGCCCGGGTACCTAGGCCGTCCCTCCCCGGAAACCGTAGAGAAGAACCATCATCACCCCATTTCTGAGCCGTGTCCAACCCCCAGGCTCCCTGGCGCAGATCCTTGGAGAGACCCCCTTCCTGGCGAGTGGCGGGAGAGGTTGGGGGCGGGGGTGTCGACCCTGTTTGCTCGCGTGCCGCTGGCTGCAGTGCCACGGTCTGCAAACTTTTGTGCCCCCTCGCTGCGCGGCGCTCAGCCAGTGCGTGCAAGTTGCACCTCCAGTTCTCGCTCGCGCCCTTCCCCCATCGTCCCCCCGCCCCCCTCCCGCCTCGCCGGAGGCATCTGTCTATTTCCCTGTGTGTTCTTGCCGGTCGACTTTTCGCTCCCTGCAGAGGGGCGAGGGTCTGGGACCCAGCGGGGCTCACCCTGCCTGCAGGGGTTGAGTAGGAGCCGAGAGGTGAAACAGAATTGATGGGACGCGCCGGGGAGGCTGCCCCCTCCCCCCGCCCCGGGGCTCGGTCCGGCGCGGCGGGAGTCGGTCGGTTCTCCCGTGTGCCACCCCCAACTCGGTCATGAAACCCTCGGAGTGGTTTGCGGCTGTGCGCCGTGGGAAGGCAAGTGCAGATCCGGGTGGGTGAAGTGAGTGGTTTGGGGGGGGGGCAAAGGTGGCCGGCGGGGTGTTGCGGGGGGGGCGGTGGGAGGAAGCTGAAGGTAGAGACGGATCGGGTTGAGGGGAGACCCAAAAGCTCGGCTCAAGTGGGCGAGGGGCCGGCTCCCCAGCCGTCTTCTGGGAATCTGAGTGTGGAGGGCACCGACTGGGGGTGTAAATACGTCTGGGGGAGGGGGCGGGTACCCGGGGAAGCTCCGGGGGGCCGACCCCAGCCGCAGGATGCTGGGCCCGGGGGTGGGGGGCGTGGGAAGGCCGGCTTCTGGATGCCTGGGCTGGGGCGATCTCCGTCTCCGGGTGGAACAGACCGCGTCCGTTGGCGTTTTGGGCGGTGACTGAGTGGTCGGGGGGCGCTTTCCCAGCGCCAGGAGGACCCCGCGGCTGCACCTTTCCCCTTCCGCAGCCCGGCCGACCGGCCCACGCCCACCCTCCAGCCCAGCGCCTGGGAGTTCGGGGTGTTTCCGCAGCCGCGGGGTGGGAAGGGGATTCCGGGACTCCGGGGGGAGGCTTGCGTGCTGCTTGGGGAGTGTCCCCGGCGCCTGGGCGTGGAGACCCGGGTCCCAGGCGGTGGGAGGACGGCGCAAGGACCGCGGCTGCAGCGCCAGCCCCCTCCCCCGCCTCCCGCGCCTCCCCCCGGGCGCAGCAAGCGACCCTGGGAGCCCCGAGCCCCCCGGGCGGCTCCCGAGCGCTGATCCCGGAGGGGATGCGGAGAAAGGCGGGGCGCAGGGCGAGGGGGAGGGGAGGCCTGGCCCCCAGACCCGAGGTCCCGGGCAGAGGGAACTCGGTGCACCTCTCTGCCCCCAGGTAGACCCTCTGGGCTGTTCCAGACGTCTTGGCGGGTGCGGGAAGGCGAGCCCCTTTCCTCCTTGGCACCCCAGCAATCTGGTGGGGAAGGCCATTGGGAGGGGGGTCCCTAGAGTGCTGTGGGGAAGAAAGGGGAGCCCCCCTCACCCCGCGGCTCCGCGGAGGCCGGCGGGGAACTCGCTAGGCTATCTAAGGCCTGGCAGCTCCTGGTTTAACCCTTCCTCTCTGAGGAGTGCACGCCCCTCTCAAAGAGGCGCCTTTGGCTGAGACTCCGGTCCCGGGTCGCTTCCTCCCGGCTGCAGAGAAGAGAGGTTTGAGCCTTGCCTGGGTCTGGAGCGCCCGAAACCCTCGGGTCGTCCCTGCGCAGCTCTCCCACGTGCAGGCGCGGAGGGGGACCCCCGGCTCGTCCCTGCAGTTCCCCTGCAGACATCTCTGGATCCGAGCTGGGAGAAAGCAGAGCTCCGCGCACACCCCTCTTTGGGGCCCCAGGCTTTGGCCAGACCCTTCTGGAAGAGGCATCGTCTGGCCCGGACTCGGAGGAGTCCTGAGTTGGGTCATTCCCCTCCACCCAGAGGCCCCCTGTGGCCGCGCGCTCCCTGCCTCCCGAAGGTAAGCTCCAGAGCCCCAAGCAGTTGTGTGTGTGGGGGTGACCTGGGACGAGGCTGGGGTGCAGCTTCTGAGCGCCAAGGCCACACCCCACAGGCCAGCTTTGGTCTCTTCCGAATTCCCCGGCTCTCCAGGTAGGATCCTAGAATTAAGTCCCTCGCTCAAGCTCACCATTGAGCTTTTGACTCCCAGGACCTGCTTCCCTCTGGATGCTTATGGCCTGGTTTGTGTTCTGCTCACTTGCTTTGCTTGTAGAAAGAGAGGAACGTGTCCTTTGGCAACTCTTTTTCAGTCGTCCCTTTTGTTGCCGTGGGTCTCTCCGCGGGCAGGCTTTTTCTAGTTGCAGGAGAATGGGGCTACCCTCCCTAGGTGCCGGCTGCCTGGAGCCCTCAGGCTTCAGTGGTTGTGGCACCGGGCTCAGTTGTCCCCTGGCATGTGAAATCCTCCTGGACCAGGGAGAGAACCTGTGTCCCCTACGCTGGCAGCCAGATTCTCAATCCCTGGACCACCAGGAAAATCCCCTTGGCAACTGCCGAAGGAGGACTTAAAATCCACACCAAGGTGTTTGTGCAGGTTGCTGGGGAGCTCTTCTGAGGGACCAGGTAGCAGGGACGATGGTCCACACTGGCCTTTACCCTGTGCCAGGCTCTGATGGTTTCCTGGGCACAACCCTGCTCGTAACCCTGGAGGAGAGTTATTTTGAAAACTAAGCTGTGGAGAAAGTAATCGGTTTGCTCATTGTCACCCAGCCAGTAAGTGGCGGGACGGGTTAGTCTTGGGTGGAGGACAGTTGG
Source organism: Moschus berezovskii (assembly GCF_049115385.1). Taxonomy (NCBI): domain Eukaryota; kingdom Metazoa; phylum Chordata; class Mammalia; order Artiodactyla; family Moschidae; genus Moschus; species Moschus berezovskii. Next base: position 6,118,319 of record NC_142485.1, read on the forward strand.
TGTGTCCCTGCTTTGAACCCCACTTACTTCCAAAGACCCTTTGATCACAGGACGTGGGTGAGGCCCTAGTCTTCCTCCAACCCGGGCTGTGTTGGCAGTGCCATGCTGGCCTGTGAGGCTCCTGGAGCTGTGGCACTGATCGGTCCCTTGGGGCGCACCTCGGCAGGGTGGGATCCTGGCACTGGAGTTCCTTTCTGATTCTTTTGGAGAGTGTGTGTGATAAGTCGCATCAGTCATGTCTGACTCTTTGCGACCCCATGGACTGTAGTCCGCCAGGCTCCTCTGCCCATGGCATTCTCCAGGCAAGAATACTGGAGTGGGTAGCCATGCCCTCCTCCAGGAATCTTCCAGACCCAGGGATTGAACCCGTGTCACTTATGTCTCCTGCATTGGCAGGAGGGTTCTTTACCACTAGTGCCACCCGGGAAGCCCCTTTGTAAAAGTGAGGAGATGTGGAAGGGGGATATGAGTGTAAGCAGGGTCTGCTCTAGAGACACAAATCGTAGGCACTGGATTCTGCAAGAGTCTATTTCTCATGACTGAATCATAGAATATCAGAGTGAGGGCCTTCTCAAATCTGTCCCTCCCAGCCCAGAGGCAGAAGGAGGTTCCCGGATGAAGGTCATTGTTGTGTGTTTCTAGCACTGCCAGTACTAGAACCACTGTCTTCTGACCCTTGGTTGAAATAGTTGATGCGCCCTTGCGTTGGTTTCACTGAGGTTGTTTCTCTGCATCTTACAATTAATTTGTGAAAAACTGATCAGGGAAGAACTTTATTAAAAAAGTAAAGCTCTTTGCTAATTTGGCATAAATGCCTCCATCTGCATAACCAGAAAAAAAGCCATGGTTGTAGAGTGGTTGCTGCTGCTAAGTCACTTCAGTCGTGTCCGACTCTGTGTGACCCCATAGATGGCAGCCCACCAGGCTCCCCCGTCCCTGGGATTCTCCAGGCAAGAACACTGGAGTGGGTTGCCATTCCACCACAAATGTATGTCTTTTGCCAAAAATTGTAGTAGACCGTTTATAAGTCTTCTAGCAAAAGACTAACTGCAGCTTTTTCAATTCTAAGGAAAATTAAAGGCATTCTCCACCATTTTAGCCAGGTCCTTCTGTCCAGTGGAGTGGCTCTATCTTCCCCCACCTGCAGCTATTTGTGAAAATCAGAGAAAATGTCGGAACTCAGAGGGAAAAATCCTTTTGTGTTCTGTGAAGCGATTTGGTATTATTTCTCCTGGATTTCTTCTGATCCTTGGTTTCTGATTTCTGATCCTAAACTTTAGGCTGCTGTCAACTTGAGGCAAAACCACATCTTTCTGGTGGACATACCTGGGACTCCGAAACAGACATACCTGGGGCTCAGAAATGGGAAATTATTCTTTGCCACGTCTCACTCACTGAGCCCCTTTAACAAAGGGGACTTTCTCTACAGTTTGGGCATTCCTTATGCCCCTCGGCATTCTTGTAGGACAGAATTTTGATTCCTAAGAACATCCCCTGTCTTCTCCCCTGCAGCTACAGCATCAGGATGCTCTTCCCCTGGAGCTGCATCAACAAAAAGTAAACAGAGAGGAAATTGGGAAAGCCTGTTTCTCAGAGTCACACTGAGGCGGGGGAGGTAAGAGTTGCAGGCAGATTTGGTGCCTTTTCTGTCCTCTGGAACAAGCTTTTTCACCCCTGTTGCTGTGACAGGCCAGGATGGAGGCCCTTAGGCAGCAAGGACACCCACGTCGGGGAGAGGCAGGGGTGGGGGACATGGAAGGAGGCTTGGGTGGCAGAGGGCTTTGCTGTGCCCTGTGCGATGCTGTCCTTCCCGCCTCCCCTCCTGCCTACCTCCTCAGTCCCCGCTTAGGGCTGGGCGGACTGATCCGAATCCCAGGGTTATCTCAAGGGAAGCATTCGCTTTCTAGAAAGTTCTTTAGAAACGCATATTGTTTTTACTATAAGTAGGGAAAAGTAAGTCCCGATGCCCCAGTCTGCAGGGAGAGCCCTGAACCTCCAATCATCCCAGAAGGGGGATCTTCTGAAGGAGGGGCCGCTGCTTTAGCTGGATTCCTGCAGGGTTGGAGCAGAAACCACGTGGCATTGAAATGAGACGTGACAGCCTCCCCGAGAAGGGGTCTCTCTCTTCGGAACCACAGGAGGAAGACATTGTTCACCCCTGGGCGGACATCCTGGTTTCCAGTTTCTAGCTTTTCAGGGGAGCCAGGGGAGTTCCTTGTCTCCTTGTCCCACGCGTGTGGTCCATATTCCCTCTACTGACTCAGGCACACACAGCACTTCTACGGGGGCAATTCATTGGGGGTATGTTTATCTTAAACCATATAAACACAAGTTTGTTGACAGAATAACTATTATTATTGAGCAGCATGCTCTGGGAAGAGGTTATGAAACACATTAAACCTTTTTATTTGAAACACAATGAATAACTATTTTTACACGATACATAGTAAGAATTAAAATTCTCAGTTTTGGTGAGATAGTTAAAAATAAGAGAATCAAGAACCAGAGCATCTGAATTTGACCTGTTTTTATTAACGAGAGAACCCGAATAATAAGGATCTGTGGAATTTGAAGGTGATGATGGGGGAAAATAAGGAAAAGAAAATATAGCCAAGTAGAACCTGAGAAGCTATTTCTTCATTGGCTTTATTTTAAATAAAAATATCTTAATCTAGATTTGAATAATCCACAGGATTTATCTTCAGATTGTGGCTATGATGAGCTTTATTCTACAAGTGGTTGGCAGCTCTTAGATCTGACATACTGGTATATTCCTATCTGTGCTTTGTAAAAACTTGGTGAATTAATACATCACAACATGACATATGAAATGGCCATTTGAGGTAAGAATGAAGTCTGCAACCTTCTCAAGACCTGACAAGTTTGGACCATATCTTCCCAAAGTGAGTAAGTTAAGAGTAAGGACTGTATAATAGTTAATTTTTTTTAAAAAATATGAATTAAGTACTGAAAAGGGCTTCCAAGATGGTGCCAGTGGTAAAGAACCCATCTGCCAATGCATGAGAGTTAAGAGACGCAGGTTCAGTTCCTGGGTTGGGAAGATCCCCTGGAGGAGGGCGTGCAATCCACTCCAGTATTCTTGCCTGGAGACTCCCATGGACAGAGGAGCCTGGTGGGTCGTCCATGGGGTCGCACAGAGTCGGACACGACTGAAATGACTTAGCATGCATGCATGTACAGAAAAAGAACCACTCTGATAAAGACTCTTTTCTTTGGGAGGATAAATTAACAGATATTATAAAATTTATGGTTTCAATTTCTCCTAAACTCTCTGCTGCTTTCTATGTTAATACTTGTCCAGGGACAGGTTTTGAAAAAAGGATTGGAAAAGGATTTGTGCCTTTTAGTAGAAGTGAGATGGAAACAAATATAAAAAATGAAAAAATATAATATTGTGAGTCGCTCTTAAGCGTGGAGTGACAAAATTTAGATCGATTCCGTCTTTCTTGCTTTTTTCCTGCCTTCTTTTCCTCTTCTTCTTTTCTTTAGATCACTGATAGACTTTTCAGTCTGCCTTTAAGTTAGTCCCTCGCTGGGGGAGATGGGTGTTTCAGGACACAAATTTCCCCTGGCGGGAGGAGGGAGAAGGCACAGGGCACTTGTATATTTGTCCAGAGCTAAAGCACGAAGGTCCTGAAGTCACACTGACTTCCCCTCGAGTCTTCCCTCAGTCCTGATCTAGAAGAGCAGTGCTTGTACAGGCCTGCATACAGAGGGCTCACCCGGGTGGCAGTGACTAAGCAGGATCCTTTCTGTGGCCACACTGGGAATTTATGCTCTGCGAGGAATCCTGGCCCCAGCTTGCTGACCTTCCCTAGACATCTGGTCATGAGGGTTTATCAAGCAGGAATGCTTGCCACCCTTTCTACAGAGTATATTTAAGCTTGGGTTGTCAGAGTTATAGCATCTTCTGCCGTGGAGTGTTTCGGAGTCATTTATTTGGGTGGGCAGTCTGTTTGTTTTTCAGTTGCTTCTCAAAAACTCTTCCTGTCAACAGAATGAATACCCTGCCCCAATGAAAGATAGTGTGCAGACCCTTGGTGCGCGAAGCACCTGCTACAAAACCTATGAGCAAGGGGTGACTGAGCCCGCCGGGTCAGGAGGCCCAGGAGAGAGGTCCTGGAGAAGCAGTGGAGGCGGGGGTAGGAGAAAACAGGGGTCGGGGGGCAAGCATCAGGGGAAATGGACCACCCGAGGGAAGAGGGCCCAGCGATCAGCAGAGGAAGATGAACAGATACTTGGTTTGAGCCAAACCCAAAGGATAAAGAAAGGCATGAAAATAAGAGAAGATGAAGAAAGCTCATGGGAATGATCAAGGCCTGGAGAGGAGGTGCACAAGCTGTCGGCGGCGCCTGCGTAATTCCTCAAGGTCTGGATCAACTCAGTGGCCGGCTGAGACCTCACCCCGAGGGCAGGATTTCTTTCCTGTGTCCTCTGTCCTTGCAAAGGTGGCTTCTGCAACACCAGGCCAAAGCCTCTTAATCTTATTTATGCCATGGTGCCCTTTGGCAGTCTGACAAGTTTAGGGACCCTGGAACGACACATTGCAATGGACCCATTGCAATACGTAAGATTATAACACAAATCTTATTGAGACCGTTTTCATGCTACATAAACTACTGTGACCTACTAGCATCAGTGTAATGAGATCGGACGTGGTCCAATAATTGGGTGAGCGTGATGCTGCCTTGGGTAACTGCAGGCCTGAACCACGATAGGAAAAACACCCCGTTTGTGTGTTTGGGTGACAGCGTTGCTGCTACACATACTCCGTCTAAAGTTTGTGGCCTGCGTTTATAATAGAATGAAACGCTGCATTGTAGCTCATTGTTGGGAAGCATATTCATGACTGTTGTCCTATTCAAGTTCGTGGATGTTTGGAATTCTGTTGATAGACGCCTTGGAGAGGCCTGTGGCTAGGGAGACCACAGATGATCGGGGCACTTTCGGGAATGAAAGGGAGCCTGGTTGTTGCGGGACAAAGTGGGGGTGAATTGGGATGGGCCTGGACAAATGGTAACACAAGGTCCCTCCTCTGCTATCCACCACTTCCCTGGAGGCTCAGATGGTAAAGCGTCTGCCCCCAGTGCGGGAGACCCAGGTTTGATCCCTGGCTCGGGAAGATCCCCTGGAGAAGGAAATGGCAACCTACTCCAGTATTCTTGCCTGGAGAATCACATGGACAGAGGAGCCTGGTGGGCTAGAGTCCAGGAGGTCGCAAAGGGTCGGACACGACTGAGCGGCTTCACTTTCTTTCTTTTCTTTCTTTCAGCTGCCATCACCTCCCCGGGGTCTCTCTCCCCAGAGCAGTTTTCACTTCTCTGGTCCAAGGGATTGTCATTATCTGCCCTGTTCCCAGGGGTCATGGTGGTGGCTACTGATGGGCTTTGGGAAGTGGAGAACAACTCTAGCTGAAAGAAGCCACGAGGCAGGCCACAGCCAGGCTGGAGGAAGCCTTTGTAAGGACGGGACAATGGGCTTCCTTGGAATAGCTGCAGCCTCTGGGTCCTGGCTGGGTGAACGCTGGCCTGCATTTCAGTTCCCAATTGCTGCCTTGGCCAGATGTCCTGAAGCCTTGGCCAATTTCACCTGAAGCGAGGCTGAATTATTAGACTACGGTGCATTTCAGCAGAAAGTTTCACCTTCTCCAACAATCCTTTTTTTTTTTTCCCCAAAGCAGAGCTGCCACAATGGCTTTGCAAGGTTCACTTCCTGTCCCTGCCCATCCTACTTACCAGGAAATGGCCTCAGTGCAGGCAGGTGGAGGGAGGCCCCGTGGGAAGAGGCCAGGACCTGGAGAGTTCTTAGACTGGATCATGAGACCTCGAGTGAGGGAGGTGGACCGAGGTCACAGCGTGTTCCCTGAGCAGATGGCTCGTGTCGTCCTGTGCTGGGGGAAGTGACAGCAGGTCCCTGCTTCTGGAGATTGCCTTGTGTCTGTCTGTTCCAGCTGGTGAAGTGGAACCAGCTCAGTAGAAAAAAAAGACTTTTCTAAGAAAGCCTTTGACTCTGCAGGGGGTGTGCAGCATCTCAGAAACATGGTCCTTATGTGCATGTAGAGCATTCGACCGGGAGGCGGGCAGCCTGGTTCTTGGTCCAACTTTGGACCTTACCAGCTCGTGGTCTTTGGCCTGGCTAAGACGATTGCTTTCTGTTCTCCTTCCTCGGTGAGAGGGTGTTTGGAAGCCAGCTGGTTTCTAAAGCACCTTCCAGCACTCTGGTCTGCGGTGGCATAGTTTCATTTCTACTCCCCAGACCAGGCTCCCCCTGTAAGATGGTTCAGGCTCACTGCTTTGCCCGCCTTCCTTAGGTAGCACAGATCCAGCAGTGACAGGTTGAGACTCCCCACTACCCTGAGGGACTGCGACTCGGGTGAGGGGTTGGAGGAGAGGAAGCCCGCAGGCGCAGGTGTGGAGTCGGGAGGGAGTGGGACGGTTGCTAACTTTCCTCGCTACAAGAGTCATCGCTCAGGAGAGACAGAGGAGGAGCGCCTGAAGTGTGGGCCCTGTGCCTGTCTGCGTCTAACCCTTCATGCCCGTGCAGTCATGGCCCTCCCTGCCGAGAACGGCTCAGGCGCTCCTGGTTGCCTCTGGAAGAAGTGGACCCTTCTGACGCTTTAGTAGACCCTTCCTCACCTGCCTGTGTCTCCAGCTGGCATCTTCCACTTCTGCACCCTGAGGCATTCAAGCTCATAGCACCTAGTTCTAGTTCATAAGTGTGTTAGGCTTCACACCCCTTCTCTCAAGCTCTGCACTGGGTGGGGTCATACGGTAGCTTGACATCAGCTGCGGTGGGCCATCTTCACCCCAGAAATTGACTGCCATTCTAAAGCAAGGCCGTCTTCCTGGAGAGTCTCCTGTTAAACATGACTAGCTCACACCGCAGCCCCTGCCCCCACCCGAAGACTGCAGTTCCTGCCACGAAAACGCCTCCATCTGCTGTTACCAACTCCTGACAGCTCATCTGTCTGTCTTTCCTTCTCTCTTGCTTTGCCTTCTTCTTTCCCTCCCTTCCTTCGAAGTGTCCAGCCAGTCCACCTTCTCATCCAGAGGTCGCCAGACTCCATTCTCTTGCCTCTTCTGCCGCTTAACGGTTGGGTCAGGGAATCTGGGAGGCTGTCCTAACTTTTAACATTTAACACGCCTCAGTTTTCTCTACATCAAATCGGTATGATAACTGGTCGTCATGAGGCTAAAGTGAGTTAGTATGCGTAAGGCACTGTGAATAGTGTCTGATGCATGGGAAGTCTTTGCTTTTAGTATTGATCACCACCTTGGGGATTGCTTACTCTGTACCCAGGACTGAATAGTGCAAGTATGTTCCAATAAAACAAGCACAGGAAAATGTCAAAGAGACTTAAACAAAGCCTGGTTAGCTCTTCCAGGCATATCAGAATGGACTTTATGGAGCCAGGGGCATTTGAAGTGAATCCAAAAAAGACGGATGATAAAAACCTGTGTAACTGGCCAGAGAGATGGCGGCCTCTCAGGAGAAGGAGGGTCCCGTGACCAGAGGTGCCAAAGAAAAGAACAGCACAGTGTGTGAAGGCTTTGTGCGGCTGAGTGTGAGCCGGTGGGAGGAGTGGGGCTTTGATCATATCTGGGTTACGGGCGAAGTGCCCCGCGGTCTCCTCTTAGCCCAGCCTTCCTGTTACCTGCAGCAGCACAGGTCTAAGCTTTGGATTTTCCAAAAAAAAAAAGTCAGACATCTGGATTCACATGCAAAAGCTCCTGATGTTTAATGGTAGAACTAATTCAACTAAAAAAATAAGCAAAATAAAGCAAAACATATCCAGAGGCTGTATCCAATCTCCTGGAAGAGGCGGGGACTCCAGATCCCCAAACTGTGTCCCCATAAGGTTGCAGTTGAACACTGGACCCAGTTTTGAATGTGGTTCTGACAGTCGCATCCCTGGGGGCTCAGATGGTAAAGTCTGCCGTCTGTGCAGGAGACCCGGGTTCGATCCCTGGGTCGGGAAGATCCCCTGGAGAAGGGAATGGCGATTCACTCCAGTATTCATGCCTGGAAAGTTCCACGGACAGAGGAGCCTGGAGGGCTATAGTACATGGGGTCCCTAGGAGTCCGACACGAGTGAGTGGCTAACACTGACAGTCGCTGTGAGGCCACGTAAGAGACCCCTCAAGGTCTCGGAGCTCTGTTTTTTTTGCCACGTGGCTCTGCTGTTTCTTATCCCACCGGCCTTGCAGTGAGGAACCATTTGGACTACGGAGATAAAAGCCCTTGCAAAGTACCAGACACGGGTTAGAATTGGGTCCAGGGCCCCGTGTGCTGTGGACAGAGCCCTGTGCTCAGTGCCCCCCAAGCCTGATCCCATCTCATTCATCCAGAGCTCCCTGGGTATTCTCACCTGCCTTTTTAATTTTAACGATCGATGGGGGGAAGAGAAATGTAGGAGTGTTTTTTCTTCATTCTGTTAAAAACTTCGCAAGGAGCTTGACATGCCATTTTGAAAGGCTGGATGTCACAGATCCAGCTGAGAACTATTCTTTGCTTCTGCTTGGATTCAAGATTGTGGGGAAGAGGGGGCACACAGCCGTGTGTGGTGACTGTTTCTTCGAGGTGCAGTCAGCCCTGCGAGGTGTTAGTTGGGGTCATGTCAGGATCTGCACTTCAATTTGTGCAGTTTCCTCTCTTTCGAGTCTTTTCCATTCCAGCTTGGCTTTGACCACGCAGGCTTTTACGGAAGTGATCATACCTTAAGAGGAGAGTGGAATCATTTGTAGCTGAGGGTGCTTGGTGGATGCTGGCTTTTGTGCGGTAGAGAAGTGGACAGGCCCCCGGCCTACTTCATCAGGCCTGGAGAAAAGCATTCTGTCACTGCAGCTTTGTGAAAACCGGCTCTCCCGGTGGTCCCAGATGATAAAGAATCTGCCTGCAATACAGAAGCCCCAGGTTCTATCTCTGGATCAGGAAGATCCCCTGGAGGAGGGCATGGCAGCCCACTCCAGTATTCTTGCCTGGAGAATTCCATAGAGGAGCCTGTTGGGCTACAATCCATGGGGTTGCAAAGAGTCAGACACTACTGAGCCACTAACACTTTCTTTTCAGGCTGATTATAATGCCTTGAAACCAGTTGTTACTCTGATTTTGTGTTATCTGTATTCATTTCGTGGTCTTTCCTAATTGAGCTTGATCAGGAGACACTTCAGAGTTGCAGGCGGGCCTTGAAGTCAGGACAGCTGTCTTTGAAAATCGCATCAGAGCTGGATTCTGGCCCCAGTGCGGAACGTTGCCCCTCCGCTCCGGGAGCTGACCTGAGCCTCGGTCTGCCTCAGTCCCCTCCAAGCTCTAAGCCCCTGGGCCCTCAGGACTGAGGTGTCTGGTGCGACTGTGGCTCGAACCCCCATCGGTGCCTCTTCCTCACCAACCCCTGCGAGACCCAAACTGGGGAGAAGCAAAGGGCTCACTCTTCTCAGGTGGGTGTGAAACACTTGCATGCGTGCTCAGTTGCTTCAGTGTGTCTGACTCTTTGCGACCCCAAGGACTGTAGCCTGCCAGGCTCCTCTGCCCATGGGATTTTCCAGGCAGGAATATTGGAGTGGGTTGCCATTTCTTCCTCCAGGGGATGTTCCCCACCCAGGGGTCAAACCCGCATCTCTTACATCTCCTGCATTGGCAAGCAGGTTCTTTACCACTAGCGCCACCTGGGAAGCCTTATGAAACACTTAGGTCTGTAAAAATTAACATTAAGGGTCAAATAGCATATTTACTGTAAAGGAGGTGTTGTAGCTGCAACCACTAATGTGATGTTGTTTGGAGATGGGACCTCTGGGCGGTGATCAGGGTTGCAAGAGGTCAGGAGGATGGGGCCAGCCAGTGAGAGTTCCCTTCCTCTTTCCATGAACATACTCCCAGGAGGGTGCAGGAAGAACAGGGTCTTCTGTGACCCAAGGAGAGCGCCCTCACCAGACACTGCCCATGCTGGCACCTGATCTTGGACTTCCAGTCGCTAAAACTGGGAGAAACAAAATCCCTGCTGCACTCTGTTTATGGTATTCTGTTAAGGCAGCCTGAGATGACTAATCCAGGAGGCTGCTGTGGGTTAGCCTGGTCCCTAGCCACCTTGAGAAACATCTCTGGGAAAAGATGTGCCTTTTTCGTAGCATGGTATCTGATGCTCACGGCCAGCTTGGTGCTTATGAGGCACTCAGCAACTTCTTGTCGAATCAAAGAATGAATGAGCGCTACTGAATGAAGTGGAGAACGTTCAGTTGATAAACGAACATTTGGAAAAACAGTTCATTTGAGTGTTGGAAATTTCCTGCAACTGTGGTTTTGGAGATGAAGGAAAAATAATTCTTGTAGAGAAGAAGCTGTGAGTAGTCTGAGTTTTTTCCTCGTTCACCCCACATAACGTCTCCTGGACCGATCCTCCGTAAGAAAATGCTGAGTTAAGCTGCTGACCTACCAAAACATTAAACCTTTAGTTTAGTCAAGCAACAAAGAAAAATCATTTCTTTATAAGAGAATCTTAGGACCTCAAAATCAGAAAGGACTTCCAAGGTCCTTTTTCACTTGAAATAGCCAGTGGGCAGGTTGTCATAGAAGGATGTGAATTTTTTCTGACAACACGCTGGCTCTTGGGGTCTTTCTCGTTCCTCCGAGAGATTCCCTCAGATGCTGGGAGGACTTTGCTCCACAGCTTTTGCCGTTGGAGAATGGAGATGCCATTTCCTCAAGAGGCTCTTCATGTTTATTCATATCTGGGTGCAGATGAGTTCACAACGTGTGGGTGTGGGATTTGAAGAGTCTGACGTGCTTAGGTAACAGTTGGCGTGTCAGTTGTGTAATGAAGAATATGTATTGACAATGTTAAATTGCGGGCTGAATCTTGGTTTTGGTGCTTTAAAAAAAATAAATAAATAAAATTTCTAAAAGCAACAACGTTGTTTTTAAGCCAGGGGTGTTTCTAAATGTTGGGACAACAGTGCTGAGAAATGTGGGCTTCCAACATGCATCACTTTCTTCTGCCCAGCCTGGTTTTACTGAGGAAGCCCCACTTAACTTTCTTTTTAATTGGAAGGTGCTGTACTGTTTCTAAATATACATTCATGTGGTACTCAACCGATGAAGGGAAGTAGCTTCAGAAATAACAGGTAAAATTTTAATTCACTTTTCATATTGAGGGTGGAAGAGCCAGCTGGTTTCTAAGAAAAATTAATGGCATTTCACTGAATTACTAGGAAGTTACTGTTTGCTCCGCAGGCTCCCAAGTCTCTCAGTCGTCGTCAGCTTCCAGGGCTTTCTCCGGTGAAGCTGTGCAGCGTCACTCCCATAAACAGCCACGTTCCTCTCCCTTTGCTATGTGCTGGCAAGAATAGAGGCTGAAATAGACTTTCTGCTACTCATTTGTGGGCGGAGAAGGCAGTGTGAGGGTGGTCCTGATGGGCGCTCAGTAACCCTGTGGATTCTACTAGGAGCAGGTGCCCTGAGTTAAAAACACGTGCGCATTTGGAGTCCCCTAAGGCTTGGGTTGACTCACTGGAAAAGACTCTGATGCTGGGAGGGATTGGGGGCAGGAGGAGAAGGGGACAACAGAGAATGAGATGGCTGGATGGCATCACCAACTCTGTGGACATGAGTTTGAGTGAACTCCGGGAGTTGGTGATGGACAGGGAGGCCTGGCGTGCTGTGATTCATGGGGTTGCAGAGAGTCGGACACGACTGAGTGACTGAACTGAACTGAACTGAAGACTTGGGTAAGGGGGTTTTAACTTTTTTTCCTGCTATGTATTCTTTTGGCAGTCTGGTGAAATCTACGTATTGCTTATTATTTTTTTTTTTACATTTTATTTTGAATACAATTTAAAATACTAATAAATATTAATGTTAAAATTAATATTTTTATTTGTTTAAATAAAATGTAAAGAAAAAGTCAAAATGTAAAAGGAATGTAGAATTACTAAGAACAAAAAAATACAGAAACACACTGAATTTCACAGAACTTACAACCTTATTCATGGCCTGTATCACTGCCCAATCTGTCACTGTGTTTTAAGAATTACTTTAAATAACACACTTTAATAGTTAGCTTAACCGTCAGATGTGTTTGAATTTGCCTGGTAAAGACTTGTAACTGACTCACCTATCATACTTCAAAAAACAATGCTAACTTATAAAGAGTTACAAATTCTCATTTTTGCAAAACTCTAACAAATAATTCAAATAGCTGATTTCTTCCCATGTATCCGTGAAGGACAAGCAAGTGTAGACAGGTAAGACCGTGAAGCATGTTCCGTGTCTGGATGGCCAGGTGAAGAATGCACCTCACCCACAATGACCAGACTAGAAATTGACCAAGAGTTGCCTCTGTGTTATGAGGTGCTATGCGTGTGTGCAGGCTGAGTTGCCTCAGCCGTGTCCGACTTTCTGTAGCCCTGTAGAGTGTTGCCCGCCAGGCTCCTCTGTCCATGGCATTCTCCAGGTGAGAAAACTGGAATGTGTTATCATGCTCTTCTCCAGGGAATCTTTCCGACCCAGGGATCTAACCCACATCTCTGAAGTCTCCTGCACTGGTAAGTGGGTTCTTTACCACTAGCGCCACCTGGGAAACCCATGAGGTGCTGTAGTCAGGAAGAATTAACTACCATAAAGTTATGATGGGCATAAATCATATTTCAGGATTTCTGAAATAATTGTGTTGTTATGAGGAAAAAAAGCTGTGATTTTTATTGCTGATATCATAGGTCCTGGTAATAGTAATGTAGTTTGTTGCTTGCCTTGAAATTTGAAGTGAGGTGAAGTGAAAGTCACTCAGTCATGTCCAACTTTTTGTGACCCATGGACTGTATACTCCATGGAATTCTCCAGGCCAGAATACTGAAGTGGGTAGCTGTTCCCTTCTCCAGGAGATCTTCCCAACCCAGGAATTGAACCCAGGTCTCCCACATTGCAGGCAGATTCTTTACCAGGTGAGCTATTAGGGAAGTGCTGAAATTTGAAGGACATGCTAAATTTCAGTTGGAAATCAGTGGAGAAAAAAAAAAATCAGAAAAGACCTCCCATGATTGTGGATCCCTTTTATTCTAGCACGACTGTAATAGTGAGGAGTGGTGGATGGACCCTGAGTGAAAAACCTCTGTCTCCAGGTGTGAGTAAACAGCTGATAACAGACAAAGCAGTTTTCGGATGGATGAGACCTGTTAGAAGGAATTTTTAAAAGAATGTCATTTTCTGTTTGGTAGTTTATTTAGCAAACATGCCAGAATTTAACCTAAGGAGCAGTTGGCTCTGTAACTATTCCCTTTGGAGAGAGATGCCATTGATTTTATTTAAAATAGTGTTGGGTCTTCTTTGAGAGCCAGTAGTATAATATTTTGAATATTCTTATCAATGCTAGTTCTTGAACTGTTTGGGCTGGTTTGAAATAAGCGAAAGTCGTTTGAAAGGAATGCTGCTAAAGGTAGCGGGTGCTCAAGGTGTGTAGCCACCAGACTGGGAGTTGAAAATCCCAAGGTTTCTTTTCAGAAGGGACTTGTCAGCTACCCTGAAGGCTGCTCCGTCATGGGTGGAGGTGGGGTAGAGGTGAGATCCAGAAAAGATTGAGTTTCCAAAATGGTAGCATTTTTGAATTTAGTCTGTGGTCCTCTGGAATGACAACTTTACACACGCATTTTTCTCTACAGAGTAACGTTCCAAGATGGTTTAAAAATATTCAGTGACAACATTCGGGGTCACGGTTTACACAGTCTTGACCGCACTGAACTGTCCAATATGAACATAATGCGAGCTGCTTACTTAATTTCAGCTTCCCAGCAGCCATACTCCACATCTAAAAAGAAAAAGGTGAAATTAGTTTTAATAATTTATTTTACTTAAACTCAATATCTCCAAAATTATCATTTAAACAAAACCAAATTAAAATTTATTAAATATTTTTCACACCGAGCCTTTGAAATTTCATGTGTATTTTACACCCTGCAGCCCATTGCATTTTGGACACTGAATTTTCATCAGAATTATTTGACCTATATTTACATTTCATACAATGTACTGTTGAAAACCAGATTGGCATATCCAAGTTGTTTCAAATATACCTAAACCTCTTCCAATAACTGAATGAGTATTAGTTTTTGAGTTTTAAATAAATCAGAATTAAAATCCAGTCTTTAGCTTCTTGGTCTTGCCATTTCAAGTGCTGGAAGCTGGTTATTGTACTAGATGGTGCAGGTCCAGATTATATGGAGCACCATTGGAGAGGTGTCCCTAGACAGAGCCCACAGGGAAAACTCGGTGGGAAAGTTACAGAGAGAGCCTTGTCCTTCCAATTCTTTGTTCTTTCTGTGAATCCGTTCTATTCGTCTTTTTCTTAATCCAGTATTTTTCCAAAAACTCCTGATCTTTTTTCTAGGATCTCTCTTGTAACCAAAGGAGACTACTGGTCACCTACATCTGGGGACAACCGGCGCCTGTACCCTCTGCTTCCTAGGAGGGAGGTTCAGGGGTGGGGCAGGTGCCTGGAAGCTCACACCTCTGCCCCAGGGTCTCAAGACGGACAGTCTTGAGTTCCTGACTCTAAGCCCCGATGCCTATGTCTGTCGAGGTACCTCTCATTCTGATCCTGAGAAACTGGGCGGAGCCCAGGAAACTGCATTTTTATCAAGTCTTCCTCGCTCTCCCTACCTTCGCCCACCAAGTGATTCAGAACAGCTTCGTCTAAGGACCGCTGACCTTAGCATCCTTCCCACCACTGTATTCTTTTTGCTGGAGGTTCATAGTTGTGCTCCGAGGACCCTCGTCCTCAGGAGCCCTTGTGTCTCCTTAAACTGAAGAGTTGTAGGCCCTGCTGCAAACTAGCTAAATCAGAATATTTGAAAGTGTGGCACTAGGAATCTGCATTTTGAACGAGCTCCCTAAGTCACCCTGATGACTATGAAAGCTTATACAGACCCTCCTGCTTAGAAATATAGAATTCTTCAATTCCAGCTTTTCTCATTCGGCCTTTCCCTTCATGTCTGACCTTTAGAAACACACATGCCATTTTTATTCCACCTCCCCTGTGTTAGGGTTATTTCACGAATATGCGTTTGTTCCAGGGACTGAGGAAAGAAAAGTACAGACCATGAGATCCTGTCTCTGTAGGGAGCTTGCGGACACGGAGGGGAGAGACAGATCTGTGGAAAACTGAGGTCACAATGCTACATAAATGTGCTGGACACCAGGAGACGCCAGGGAGAAAAGACTCATGCATGTGCCCTTGGGCTGTGAGTTGATGATGGTGGCTTCAAAAGGGCTTCGGGACCTGTTACCAACCAGGGTTCTTGGCCTCCTCAATCAATAAAAATTGATCAGAGGCCAGACAAGAAATTCAGGCAAGGCTCTATGGGGGTCCCTCCCATAGGGGAGAGTGAAAACAAGTAATAGGTTTGTTTGCTCACTCCCTGACGAGGGTGAGCCGGTGCCTTGTACATGGTGAGAGCAGCGGTGGATCCAAGGGTCGGGCTGGAGGGGTGACTTAGGTGGTTTGACCATTCTTGGGTGGTACTGAGTGCAGAGGGCAATGCGCAGTTCTCTGCTTTCGTTCCTGTCCCCAGCTCTTCACAAGTGGCACTTGGGTTCTTGGTCTCTGTATATCTTGTTGTCCATAATTTGCTACAACTGCCCATGCAGGCAGTTGTTTCTAGTCCCTGATAGTTTCTTTGTATTTTGTTTCTGGAGGAGACATTTGTCCAGGTGCAAGCACTGCAGCAGAAGATCCCAGGTCCCAGGTCCCTGCCTGACTCAGACTCAGAGTTAGTTGAGGAAAGTTACCATTGAGGGGGTTTCCATCAGACAGAGGAGGGAGGCACCCTGATGACTCAGTATAAATTAGAAAGTGAGACGGGGAGCAGGGCCATTACAAATGACGCGGCCTAATGGATTCATCGTAGGAATCAGACCTCACGGAGTCCTGGGGGAAGCTCAGCATGCAGATGTCCACAAGGGCACAGGAGGGAGCAGAGGAAAACCACTGAGCAGGGCCCAGGGAGGGAGCCGGTGAGATCTCCAGAAAGTACAGCATCTCCTGGTGATGGGCCCGAAGTTGTAGGTCAGCAGGGCTTGGAGAGGGAACCGTGAAGTGAGGGAAGCAAGGGCCACCAGAGCCTGGGAGAATGAACTGGAGCCCCTGCCCGTGGGAGAAGCTGGAGGAGCTGAACACACACTCAGAACCATGGGCCACTTCCACGTTCAGCACTGGGGGAGCCACCGCCTGGGAGCGGCCACAGGGCCATCAAGTCTGATGCCGTGGCTTCACTTCCGCTGCCAGGGTTCATGCGGATTTCTGCTGTGGCCAGTCTTCACTCGCATCCTCCAGGCTAGGGAACTCCAGACAACACAGGCAAATGAAGCAAAGTCCACACAACACAAAGCCACTGCAACTGGCTTAGGACGCCTGTGCGGGCGGTGGCTCCATGGAGGAGGGGGATGGGCGCGGGGTGGGATGTCCAGCCTCAGTCAGTTCAGCCGCTCAGTCACGTCTGACTCGCTGCGACCCCATGGACAGCGGCCTCCCTGTCCATCACCAACTCCTGGAGCTTACTCAAACTCATGTCCATTGAGTCTGTGATGCCATCCAACCATCTCATCCTCCGTCATCCCTTTTTCCTCCTGCCTTCAATCTTTCCCAGCATCAGGGTCTTTTCAAATGAGTTAGTTCTTTGCATCAGGTGGCCCAAGTATTGGAGTTTCAGCTTCAGCATCAGTCCTTCCAATGAATATTCAGGACTGATTTCCTTTAGGATGGATTGCTTTGATCTCCTTGCAGTCCAAGGGACTCTCAAGAGTCTTCTCCAACACCACAGTTCAAAAGCACCAGCTTTGTTTATAGTCCAGCTCTCACATCCATACATGACTAGTGGAAAAACCATAGCTTTGACTAGATGGACCTTTGTTGGCAAAGGAATGTCTCTGCTTTTTAATATGCTGTTTAGGTTGGTCATAACTTTTCTTCCAAGCAGCAAGTGATTTTTCATGGCTGCAGTCACCATCTGCAGTGATTTTGGAGCCCAGAAAAATAAAGTCTCTCACTGTTTCCAATGTTTCCCCATCTATTTGCCATGAAGTGATGGGACTGGACACCATGATCTTAGTTTTCAAGGCCCTGCTAAATTCATAAGGTCTTTACCTCTGGGTAGCAATGACTCATGCGTTGCAGGAGTAGCATGATAAATGAATGTTCTTTAAGAAAATAACTCAGGCAGTGGTTCTCAAGCTTTCTGGCATCAGAAACCTTTTGGACTCTCAACTCTGATGGAGGATCTCAAAGTGGTTTTGTTTACATGGATTATGTTGTCCATATTTACTGAATACTGTAAATTAGAAATTAAAACAGAGATTTTAGAAATGGTTACTAATGCATTAAGACTAACAGCAATAAGCACATTATATATTAGCGTAGAAACAATTTTTTATGAAAAAGAATTTATTTTCCAAAACAAAAATTCAGTGAGGAGAGTGGTTTCTTTTTAGGTTTCTGCACACCATGTGAATATCTGGTTCCTGCACTTGCTCTGGGTTCACTGCTGTGAGAGCCCATGGCAGACAGCCTTAGAAAAACCCCAGAATCCACTTGTGATAGATGAAGAGGAGAAAAGATGGATCATGTCTGTAGTGTCCTGTCCGTGGTATTATGGAGAGTCTCCGTCATATCTACAGTCAGGTCACGTCTGCAGTAGTATGGAGAGCCTCATCCCTCTTCATCCCTGGGAAGGGTCCTGGGGGAGCCAGCTCAGCCACTGGCGAGCAGGCAGCGTGACCAGGATGCTCCGAAAGAGACCTTGTAACAGTGTGTAGGGAGGTGAGGGCCTGCCTCAAGGGATATCAGTGGAGGGGTGGGGAGAGAGGCAGGAGACAGATGCCGCAGAATGAACCCGCTGATCTGGGATGAAGGAGGGAAGGGCCCTGAGGGTGTCCTGGGCCAATGGAGATCTGCCAGCCGCCGGTACCCAGCCCTGAGCCAGCCAGGCCTCTAGTTCACAGGGTCATAGAAGACGGCAGAAAGGAAGTGGCAGGCTCAGCCCCATTGTCTGCAGGTCTAAAGCTGCCTTCTGTAGTCTGATCAAGACTTCCCTGGGGCTCAGTGGTAAAGAATTCACCTACCTGTGAGGAGATGTGGTTTCAGCCCCTGGGGCAGGAAGATCCCCTGGAGAAGGCAATGGCAACCCGCTCCAGTCTTTTTGCCTGGGAAATCCCATGGACAGAGGAGCCTGGAGGGCTACGGTCCATGGGGTCAGAAGAGTCGGACATGACTTAACGAGTAAACAACAACAAACATTAATAGTATAATTATACACCGGCAGGAATATTAGATGATAGAGATCCTGAAAGCGTTCCAGGTTGGTTGTGTGGTTCACGGAAACGGAGTTACAGGGAGAGATGGTGGTTTGGTGAGTAGCAAACACAGTGGGAGGGGGGCAGGTTTGGAGAATGCCCTTCTCTCTGGGACACGGTGGTGGTGAGAGTGTTCAGGAGGCATGCAGGAAGCAGGGACGTGGTTTTACATAATGTAAGTATGCATGTGCATACGTGTGTTGTATACATATATGTAAATATGGTTTTATGTGTGTATATGTAGGTGGCTTTACGTATAAATAGCCATATAGGCTTAGCATGGGGAATTCCAGAGCGGTGGAATGAACTGACCTGGGCATCTGAATTTGTGGATGAAGGTCCTGATTCACCAGCAACTCCCAGTGTGGCGCTGCACAGCCCACCAAGCATGTCTGGGTCTCAGTCTCCTTGTCTGGGAAAGGTAGAGGGTGAAACGGCAAAAGTCGTGCGATCCAGTCCAGGTATTTTACAGGCCACGAAGAGTCATCTTCTGGAGGACACAGAGGCTCCATCAGTGTCAGCGTTTACGCGAGCAGCGTTGTCCCAGCCTGTTTTCAGCCTTGCCTGCTGAGGGGTTGGGAAATGAATGGAGAGGCCATCCATCTGGTGTCGAGGGACAGCAGCTGTGTCTCAGGAGCATCAGGGCTTGTCATGTTTGAATGTGACCCCCGGCTTGGCCTGGCAACCTTGGCGTCTTCCTATTTCCTTGGTACTTGAAAGAGCTTTCTGTGCTGTGTCCACACTTGCCCACAAGTGCTCACACATGCCCACGAGGCACACACATGCCCACATATGCCCATGAGTGCACACAGAGCTGTTTGACCCCACTGTGTTCAGTATTTCCCCAGTATACAATGGAAGTTGCAGATGTGTTTTAGATGGGCACAATCATTTTTTTTTGGTATTTATGTATACTTCAATAGTATAGAAAAATAGAGCATGAATGGCAAAACTATTTATATTGGTATCATTTCTTAGGACAAGAAAGAGTTTAAATAAATAAACCGAATTTTTTAAAAGCATAAATGCTAGTACAGGTAAAACTGGATGTATTAGTAGCAAAATTCTTGATGGTATGACGTGAGTGACTAATATGTGGGGAACACTAAATTGCCTTAATGAGCCTTTTAACAAATTCAGACAAGGAGACAGTCTTATCAGGGGATCCTTGACTCTGATACTTAAGTTGGAAGTGTTATTCATCATAGGTTTGGTATTTCAGCCTAAAATTTCCTTTTGGGGAACCTCACTTTTTTTTTTTTTTTGGCCATCCTACGAATCTTGCGGGATCTTAGCTTCCTGACTGGGGGTTGAACTCAGGCACTCGGTAGTAAGGGCATGGAATCCTAACCACTGAGCATCCAGGGAATTCCTCTGGGGACCTGAGTTTTTATATCTACTTTATACTGGTCATGCTAGGTACTTAAAACATTAGACTTTAACCTGGATTTAACTAGAGGAGAAAAATCAGGCAACTTAAAATGAAGGAAAATTTTATAAAACAACTGGCCCTGTGGTATACAAAAATGTCTTGTCATAAAACACCAGCCCCCCCCAACACACACACACACACACACACACACACACAAGCATGGCTGGGTAGCCATTCTAGAGTAAGGGGACTAAAGAGGCATGACAACTAAATATAATGTGTGACTCTTGGTTGGACCCTGAATCAAAAATGAGAAGTTATAAAGAACGTTAGGACACTTGGGGAAATTTGGAAATCAATTGCTTATTAGACAATAATAGAGTTATCAATTTTAAATTTCCTGAGCGCAATAATCATCACATAGGGGATTATTCTTGGCTTTAGGAGACTCATGCTAAAGTGTTGAGGGATGAAGTACATTAATAATTAACTCCCAAATAGCTCAAGCCAAAATATACATGTATTCACATATACTTGCTTGCGCACATAATGCCCCCCCCCACACACACAGACACACACACACACACACATAGAGACACACACACACACAGATACACACACATACAACACACAGGGGCACATAGATAGACACGTACACATACATGCCCATATATACACACAGATACAGAAACACAAAAACACATCTGCACACACATGCACACAGACATGTACACATATAAGCCCGTGTGCATACAGATACATAGGCAAATAGACACTGACATGAACACATGCTTGCCCATACATAGACACACATGTATACCTTCATACATACACACTCATGTACAAGGAGAGGGAAAGCAAATGTGGCAGAAAATTGTCAGTTCATCCAGAATGCCCAGGGTAGCAATTCTTGAACTCCTTGGTAGATTTAGACTTGAATATTTTTCTAAATACAAAGTTGGATAAACGATTAGACTTTGTGAAGTACGGAAATCTCAGCGATAAGCTAAGTCTTTCACGAAGCAGATCAAACAGTAAGTGTTGAGAATTTGGATACCATTTTCTCAGTCTTATTAATGTTACCAAACCAGACTTGCATGCACTCCCCACACACAGTAAAGCTGGTCTGCTGACACTGGGTTGTGGAGAAGGAAAGTGCAGCCTTTATTGCAGGGCACTCGCAAGGAGAATGGGCAGCTCACACTCAGAAGCCCTGAATTCCGTGATGACTTTCAGGGAAGGGGTTTTAAAGGCAGTGTGAGAGAGGGACTGCAGGGTGGGCCTTCAGCTTAAGCATGGTTCTCAGACTACTTGGCTTTAAGGTGAAGTTTCAAGCATCATCAACCTTCTGGTTTCAACTGAGTCTAGGGTCTGTGTTTTTGTGGTCAGCAGTTTTCACCTGGAGGGAGTCTGCTTCCTGTAAAAACAACTTAGGGACCCCTGTCAGACCTTTTTCTGTATCTTTCAGGGAACTGGGAGTGGTGACTCCCCCATCTGCCATGTGGCAGATTTATAGTCCAAATTGTAGCCAGTTCCCTAGCCCAACAGCTATTCTTGGTTTCTACCTGTTTGCATTTCCCAATCATTAACTCTTGAGTCAGCTTTTTTCTTGAAAAGACAGGGACACAGGGGCTTATACACAATTTCAGTAAGGAGTGGACTTACATTGTGCAGAAATTTTTTGCGACTGCTCCCCAGCTAAGATTCCTTCCTCCAAGTAACCGTTACTCATAGTCAGTCTCCGGTCAGCAGAGCCAAGGATGGTTCATGGTGACAGCCCAGGATCTCGTTTGCACAGGCTTTGCTATGACAGCTGATCAAACAACGCTGTTAATACAGAATAGCCTCTGGTATAATAAGAATTTTGTGAATTCAAAAGTCCCTCAGTAAACATTCACTGAGGGCCTACAGGCTCTGGGCATCATTCCTAGGGGCTCATGGAAGACTGTGGAATCCTGTTCCTTGTGGAGATTGTACTCTTGGAGGGGAAATGGAAGTATCGAGGTAAGGAATGAGATGAACTGAGTGATTTTAAAAAATTGCTAAGTCTTGGGGAGAAAAAATCACGGGGGAACATGACGGAGAGTGATGAGGCTTGTGAGACAGGATGGTGGTGACCTGAAGGCTTCTCTGAGGAGGGGACCCATTGCTAAGATCCCTGGGAAGAATATTCCATTTTACACGTCTCCGTGATGGGTCCCTTGAGTCCTCATTCTCCCAGCCTTCGAGTCTGCCCCTGATGTCAAGGTCGAGGATCTTCTGAAACCTGCGTGTCTGCTGGGCTGCAAGGGGCCTGTCTCCTGGTTCCCCCACGCCCAGTGACCGCAGGGTGGGACCGACACAGGATGTGCCCACGTCCTCGATCTTGTGTGGATGAAGGCAGATGTTCTCTGTGCACTTTTCATCTTTATGATGGACTTTTAAGAAAGTTAAATCTAAAAACCACAGAAAGCCCATCATTTGCTCACCCCGACACTCGGTGATCAAAGTGAGTTATTGTCCCCGAATAATGCTGCAGGAAGCCTTCCAACCAGCAATGTTCAGTAACGCCACACTGGCACCCCTCTGAATTACTATCTGCTTTTGCTAATTCACTGTGACAGGTTTCTAAAGCAATTTGAGTTCATGTAAAAGCGGTGACAGGGAGATTATTCAAACTTGCGTAAAGGAGGATGGGGGACAGAATTGATATTATATTCTCCTTGTAGCACCGAGCAGGATCCATTCGATTTCATTTCCTGGAGGCATTAAATCTGTTTTCTATTTTTTACTTCTTTTTTAGTCATCTTTTCAATTTCATCTGATAATTATATTCTATCTGCAGTGCTTGAATTTATCCCAGAGCGTAGAACCAGTCAGCTGATTCTCCAGCCCAGAGGCCACCAAAGACAGGAAGTGGAGACGATATTTCCTAGCATTAGAGAAATTCTGATTTTTAAAATCCAGGCCCAAATGATGTCCTTCGTGTGAATTCACTCCGGGAATAGGCCGGCAGGTAGAAAGGATTCAAAATGTCCATGTTCCTTCATGTGCCCTGTTTCCACCTGGGTGAACTGAAGCTGGCCTCCCAGATGGCAGAGTGTGGGCTGGGCAGGATGGCATGGTCTGGAGCCCTGGGCCGAGGCACAGCCTCCCTACTCACAACCACGAACTTGGCTCAAGGCCTGGCTCGGAATAAACACCCGGCGGCGGCCATGAGCCGGTCTCCTCCCCTCGCCGGCCTCGCTTCCTTAGCCTGGCAGCTCACACTCCAGCCCACCTCTCATCATCCTCCTGCTCAGCCCCGTTAGTCCGCTGGCTTTCGCTCTGTTTGCAGAAGACGCCGCCGGGCGTGATCCTGCTTCGAAGCTGCCAAGCCTGCCCTTGCTGCGGCCCCGTGTCCCTCCCTCGGGTCCCGGTGGCTCCTCCCCACGCTCGGCTCTGAGCTCAAGCATCACCACTCAGGGTGGCTCCCATCCTTGGGGCTGCAACATGGTACCCTGATGGGTTTTCTTCACGCCTCCTCTCCCTCTCCTAAGTCACCCTGATGCTTTCTTTGCTGGTTTTGATGCTCTGTCCTGTGCACCCTGAACTTGGTGGGAACAGCGGCTGCGACTACCTTGATTGCCCAGTGCGTGGTTATGTACAGTTCAGTCGCTCAGTTGTGTCCAACTGTTTGCGACCCCATGGACTGTAGCACGCCAGGCCTCCCTGTCCATCACCAATTCCCGGAGTTTACTCAAACTCATGTCCATTGAGTCGGTCATGCCATCCAACCATCTCATCCTCTGTCGTCCCCTTCTCCTCCCGCCTTCAATCTCAACAAGTGGCTCGCTAAATATTGGGGGACTCCACTAGAGATGGAAGAGCCTTGCAGAGCTGGTCTGCAGTTCAGATGGTATGAAGTTCCCTTTCTTGAAAATTTTATTTATTGATTTATTTTTGGCTGTACTGTGTCTTTGATTCTCTGCGGGGTTTTTCCCTAGTTGCAGCAAATGGGAGCTACTCTCTAGTTGCAGTACTCAGGCTTCTCCACGCTGTGGCTTCTCTTGTTGCAGAGAACGGGCTCCAGAGCGTGGGCTTCAGTAGTTGGGGTTCCCGGCTCTAGAGCGCAGCCTCGGTGTTTGCGGCACACGTGGGCTTAGTTGCTCCGCGGCACGTGGGATCTTCCCGGACCAGGGACCAAACCCGTGTTTCCTGCATTGGCAGGCAGATTCTTAACCACTGAGCCACCTGGGAGGGCTTTAGAAGTTGTAAAACTCCATGCAACTAACGCGTCAGCCAGGCTCCCCTCCCGTGGGAGCACCCCTTCCCCGGTGGGGAGCACCCAGACGGAGGCAACCTCTTCTCATTCTCGCAGCACTTTCTGTAAAGATCCCGGCGGTTCTGACAGCAGCCTTAACCCCTGATACATCTCATTAGCACCAGTTTCCAATGAAACGCGGAGGAATTTGAACCAAGAGGAAAAAATTCCTCCGGCTTGGAAATGGGTCGTCAGCAGGCGGTTCCCAGGTGCAGCCGGGGTGCAGGGTGCTACGCAGAGCTGGCGCCGTTTCGATCGTGGCCGGCACAGCTTCCGGTGCCCCGGTTCGCTTCAAGAAACCGGCGTCCTGTCCCTGGTCTGGGGCTTGGAGACAAGAGCAGAGGGCTCAGCTCAGAGGCGAGCGCAGCCCTCGTTCCCCGCGTTCCTTCAGGACGCCGTGCGGTGGGCCTCAAGGGCGGTGCTGATCAGGAACCTCTGGGCACCCCGCCCTCGGTTCAGTGCAAACATTTTCCTTTTCCCCCCATCTACCTACCGTTGTGGGAAACTTTCAGCCTTTACTATTGATAAACTTTTCAGGCTTCCAGGAAGATGTAGTATGCTGACTTTGAAAGAGCTCAGTTTAAATTGCGGAGGGAGAGGGAGGGGCTTTCAGGAATCTCAATCCATGATTCCTGGCTAGAAAGATTTGTTTTTTATTTTTGAAAGTGTGACGATCATCCCCAGAGAGGCTGATTGGCCAGATTTCAGATGGTCAGAGCCCTTTGGGGCGGCCACTTCGCTGTAGACACAGCATGCAAGGGTCTTGTGCCCTTTCCCCTCCCCATGCTCAGTTTTTGCAGGAAATGAACAAGGGCTCAGCTTTCCAGGGAAATTGAAATATCCAGTTTAGGAAAATGAAAATAAATCTTGAATTTGGGGGAAAAAATTACTTTACCTGTGGCTCTCAAAATGAATGGTCTCCCTCTGTATTGAAATGTGAAGATTTTGGTAAACAGAGTCAGAAAAGAAAATTGCACATTGCATCTGTTTCTCTCCCCTCTCCAGAAAACAAGGTCCTGCCCTCTTCCTGGAATGTAGGGTTTCTTTTTCAAACTGGAAAGAGAAACCCTTATATAAAGGCAGCTGCCTACCAATAAAAGAAGTATAGAGCACAAGGATTTTGAAGCTTGATGCAAAACTATTTTCATTATATTCTTTTTAATTTTAAATCTGAATGACTTGAAGAATGAACAGTTGCAACACCCAGGTTTTTTTAAGCAAAAATTTCCCTGGCTTTATAGAGATATAAAGGCTATATCTGACATATAACATTGTGTAAGTTTAAGGTATACAACATAATGACTTAATACATGTACATATTGTGAAATGATTATCTCAGTAAGATTAGTTAGCCCATTTACCACACAGTTAAAAAAATTTTTTTGAGAACTTTTAAGATCTACTCTCTTAATGACTTTTAAATAGACAATACAGTATTAACTATCGTCACCAGTTGTACATTACCTCCCCAAAATGTTTTCATCTTACAACTGGACGTGTGTACCCTTTGAATACATTCACCAATTTTCCCCATACAATGAGTAAACTTGAAGAATGCACCGTATTTGTTCTTATAAAGTTCTTATGATTGAACTTCACTTCAACTACAGCATCTTGATTCTAAGTTATCCTACTAAATAACTGAGCACAGGAGAAGTGATTACATTTATTATCACTATCCTACTAAGTGGAGACTTAGATATTACAGCTTACAGATTTTCTCTTACGAACATCATACCATTTTAGACAGACTGTTGGTGTTCATAAGAAGCCAAGAGAATCCAGGGGTATTGCATGTTGTGGCCATGGAAACACCAAAATTCTAACATGGACTCTGACTTAAAATCAGCAAATTATCTGTAATAAATATACTGACTGTACAGACTCTTAAGGGCTATGCTGGTGGCTCAGTGGTAAAGAATCTCCCTGCAATGGGGGAGACCAGGGTTTGATCCTTGGATCAGGAAGATCCCCTGGAGAAGGGATAGGCTACCCATTCCAGTATTCTTGCCTGGGAAATCCTGTCAGGCTATATAGTCCATGGAGTCACAAAAGAGCCCAACACGACTTAGCTACTAAACAATAACAAAATTCTCTTAAACTTTCATTCCTCCCTTAAGTCTACTCATAAAGAAGAACAGGGCACTTTTCTCTTCTGGATAGTCTTAAGGGTTCTTGAAGGGAGCTTTAAAGAGGAGAGGTGATTCATTCCCCAGCATTTCCACCAAAAGAAAAGAAAAAAATAAAAGAGGGGAAGTGAATTAATTAGCATGGGGGAAATCACAAATTAATCTCAGCTCTGAAATACAACTCATTTAGACCAAGGATTGAAGCATACCTCTTTTTTTCAATTGAAGTTGCTTATGTTTTCAGGGAAGCTTCCCAGGCGGTGCAGTGGTAAAGAATCTGCCTGCCAGAGCAGGAGACGCAAGAGACAAGGTTTCCATCCCTGGGTGGGCAAGATCCCCTGGAGGAGGAAATGGCCACTCCAGTATTCCTGCCTGGAAAATTCCATGGACAGAGGAGCCTGGCAGGCTACAGTCCATGGGGTCACAAAGAGTCAGACGGGACTGAGGGACTGAGCACACACACGTTTTTCAAGGAAAGAGATAGAAACAGAAGGTAGATGCTAAATTCCTAACGGGCCCAGGGTTTCCTGTGACATCATCTGAGCCAAGGCCGGTTGTCTCGGGTGGGGCCAACTACCAGACAGAATGTTCTTGAATACCATGCGAGTGATTCTTCTGGGGGTTTTCTTCTTTTGGAGGATGGAAAGCTTTTAGTGGCTTTTGCGGAAAAACTGAACATTTGAGCTCTAACATTCAAAGGGAATCCTTTGTTCCTCTGGCCTCTCTGTGCTGCTGCTTCGGGAACATTTATGTCAGAACATTGCATCTTCAGTTCAGAATCTGACATCCACGAACTGAAGAGAAATTTCCTAGATGACGCCTGTGGGACTGTTTTCCCCCACACCCTTGTCTTCATATTCTCCAAATTAAAAATACATGCAAACCCTATGAGTGTTCATTTTGTGGTGTTTGATCCCTGGTCTAATATCACACGTGTGTGCATGTGTGCTTAGTCATTCAGTCATGTCCGACTCTTTGTGACCCTGTGGACTCTAGCCCACCAGGTTCCTCTGTCCGTGGGATTCTCCAGGCAAGAATACTGGAGTGGGCAGCCATGCCCTCCTCCAGGGAATCTTCCCAATCCAGGGATCAAAGATCCCCACCCAGGGATCAAACCCAGGTCTCCCGCATTGCAGGAAGATTCTTTACCAGTTGAACCACCAGGGAAGCTCAAGAATACTGGCATGGGTAGCCTATCACTTTTCCAACGGATCTTCCTGACCCAGGAATCCAACTGGATCTCCTGTGTTGCAGGTGGATTCTTTACTAACTGAGCTATCAGGGAAGCCCTTTCTATAAATACTCAAACAAACTTTAAAATTAATTTTTGTAGTTGCTTTACAATGTTAAGAACATGGTTGTCCCGAAGTAGATGGAAAATTACTCCAGCTTGCCCTCCCCATCCACGGAACCTGTGCATCTAACTCAGAAGGTGGTGGTGTAACTAAAATGACCACATACTGAGAATTTACTGTGGTTAGGCCCTTGACTTTGTCTCCTCTCCTCAACGGGTTCTCAGGAAGCCATCGTATAGATGAGAAGAAGACGCCACCGGTGTGATCACCTGGACTGGCTGGGTCCCTGGGCTCGGGCAGGAAGAGCGGCCGGCCTGCAGGGCGGCCCCGGCCCTTGGCGGCCCCCACGTCTCTCTAGGTCTCATCTGCTGGCCCAGCATATGTTGCCACCACGTGTTAGGTGTCACCACACAGTTGGCAGGTGGGGCGGAAGACGGAATCTAAAGGAAGGGCACGGTGGAGCCCGGGGGACTAACACAAGGCTGCAGAGAGGTTGAGAGCACGGTCAGCTCCAGGTCCGCAAGAATACAAGCACCGCCCCGGGAAGGACGCGCAGGAAGCCTTCAGTCCAGACAGTGCACTGTGCTCCCGGAGGACCAGCCGTTTCAAACACCCACGCACTAAGCCCTCCTCCGCCACAGCGCTCATTGTTGTCTGCCTCACTCTCTGAATTACTCACTCTATGAGCCCACTTTTTAAAAGGCAATCCCAGATATTTTAAAGATAAGTCACTTTTTTCATGGGCTCCAAAATCACTGCAGAAGGTGAAATGAAAAGATGCTTCTCCTTGGATGAAAAGCTATGACAAACCTAGACAGCATATTAAAAGCAGAGACATCACTTTGCCAACAAAGGTCCATCCATATAGTCAAAGCTATAGTTTTTTCCAGTAGTTTTGTATGGATGTGAGAGTTGGACCATACAGAAGGCTGAGTGCCAAAGAACTGATGCTTTCAAATTCTGGTGTTGGAGAAGACCCTTGAGAGTCCCTTGGACTGCAAGCAGATCCAACCAGTCCACCCTAAAGGAAATCAGTCCTGAATAGTCATTGGAAGGACAGTTGCTGAAGCTGAAGCTCTAATACTTTGGCCACCTGATGCAAAGAGCTGACTCATTGGAAAAGCCCCTGATGCTGCGAAAGATTGAAGGCAAAAGGAGAAGGGGACAACAGAGGACGAGATGGTTAGATAGCATCACTGACTCAATGGACATGAATCTGAGCAAACTCCGGGAGATAGTGGAGGACAGAGGAGCCGGGCATGCTGCAGTCCATGGGGTCACAAAGAGTTAGACATGACTTCATGACTAAACAACAACACTTTTTAAAAAATCATGCTTTTTTATTCAAAAGTTTAAGATTGGATTAACAAAGGAATAACAACACGAACGAAAGTAAAACAAAGCATCTCCCTAAGTTTCATGGCCCTACAAAATATTTTCAGTTTTGTCTGTGTTCTCCGATTTCCAGTCCCGGCCCTTACGCGTGCCCATTTTTCTTACAGCGTACACCGGTATCTTTAATGTGCTTCCAGACGGAGTTGTTTCCGCTACTGCCAGTGCAGGCAAGGCATTGCCACGGCCAAGAAGGAGGTGAGGGGCTGGCCACATCCCCAGTAGGTTCACATTTAGGGAGGAGTCACCCCAAAACCAAAGGCTTAGTTTGGGAGATAAAAGAATGGAGGAGATAGCAGAGAAGATCCCGAGGAAGAGAGAACCAAAAAATGCCTAAAACACTAGATAAAAAGCAGAGACCGTAGTGGGGGGCAGAGAATAATGAGGGGTAGAGAAAACATTAGTGGGGATTACTGAAAGGAAAATGAGGTGCGTCTCCCTGACATTTAGCTCGCCTGCCAGCCCCTGTCTGGACAGCTTCTCCAGGAAATCGGGAATGCCTGTCATCTTTCTACAGGCAGAGTAACAAGATGGCCAAAGCACTGATGGAAAATATCCTCAGCGATGGGCTTGGATACACATGTGAGTTCAGATGTGGCGGACACTGCTCTGCCATTAATAATGTTTTAGGAGAAGCTGACATGTCATTTCTCACTGATTTCAGAACCTGGGAGGCCGAGAGGGATGGTGAATAACACAAAACATGTCAGAAGAACTTCAGAGAGTAGAAAGCTCACAGTGTCTTTTAAACAACAGTAAGATAACCTGGAGATAGACAGAGGAGCCTAGAGGGCTACAGTCCAAGGGGTTGAAAAGAGTCGGACATGACTTAGTGACTGAAAAACAAGATACCCTGAAACCTAGCAGAGATTCTGAGAGTGGTGAGTGTTCTAGGCTCTTAAATCATACCTCCAATTACAGCTCATGGCCAAGTGTTAAATTTTGCTTTGAATTATAACATGCTCAGATGGTAAAGAATCTGCCTGCAGTGTGGGAGACCTGGGTTCGATCCCTGAGTCAGAAAGATCCTCTGCAGAAGGGAATGGCAACCCACTCCAGTATTGTTGCCTGGAGAATCCGATGGACAGAGGAGCCTGGCGGGCTGCAGTCCATGGGCTTGCAGAGAGTTGGCCATGCGTGCTCAGTTGCTTAGTTGTGTTTGTGACCCTGGGGACTGTGGCCAGCCAGGCTTCTCTGTCCATGAGGTTCTCCAGGCAAGAATACTGGAGTAGGTTGCCATTTCCTCCTCTAGGGGATCTTCCTGACTCGGATCAAACCCAGGCCTCCTGCATTGCAGGTGGATCTTTATACTTGAGCCACCTGGGAAGTAATGGCAGGCATTTAAACTCACTCTGAACTGTGTCTTCCTGAGCACAGCCTCTCCCACGTGTGTGCCATAGTGTAGCCAGGCACAGCCATGCTGAAGGACACCAGATTGAAAACAGTGGCTCCTCTAATCAATAGGATTTAATTTATAGAGTTGAATTATATATCACAAGGATATTGGAGGAAAAGTTTTTAGTGTCCTTACTTGTTGGCACCGTATGGATATTTCTTTCCACGTTTAATTAACCACCTAAAATGGCCTGCGTGATACTTTTCCTAGATGTGGAAGCAGTCCAGTGCCTGGCTGAATCGTTGTCATGCCTTCCTGTTCCTGGTGGTCTATTTCTAATAACCTGTGCAATTATGTAATAGAGTCATGACTGAAAAGCCATCAGAGATTTGGGTGTCTTAGCCAGCCTAGACCCAGATGGATTCAGACACTGAAATGGATTCTTGAGGCTTTCTAGGCCATTCCATCTATGCCAAGGCGAGCAGACATAGAGGCTGGTCTTTCAGTAGCAGGGGCCTGGAGGAGATCCCAAGTGTCTACAGCAGTGGTCCTGCAGACCAGAGTCTGCTGCTCAGCTTCTGCAATCCTCTGAGGCCTGGGTTGTCCCCCGCACATAGCAAACCAGGATTTCTAAGGCTGGGCCTAAGGCATTGGTCATCCCAGGTGGCAGAGTGGTAAAGAAACCCCGTGCCAATGCAGAATACTCAAGAAACATGGGTTCGAACCCTGGGTCTGGAATATCCTCTGGGGTAGGAAATGCAACCTGCTCCAGTGTTCTTGCCTGGAAAATCCCATGGACAAAGGAGCCTAGCAGGCTGCAGTCCATGGGGTCACAAAATGAGCTGGACACAACTGAGCATGCACACACTAATGCAAGGCATCAGGAATTTGAAAAATCTCCCAGGTGGTTCTGATACATGGTTGTAAAATAAGGTAAGGTATAATCACGCTCATGAGACATGCAGATTGCTCTCAGAGTCCTTCACAGAAAAGAGAAATAGCAAAGACTTCTTTGGCTGGGAGCAAGGAGGGTGCTAGGTGGACAGAACTACCTAGACAAAAAACAGAAATGAGAAAGTGGGTAGTGGCCCAGTGTGGAGTTCTTTTTGGCTAGAACGACCGTGGTAGCATAAAGGAAAAGCAGAAGAGAAAGCCAGGGAGTGTTAGAATGTGCTAGAAAGAAGGGGCTTGGTCGCCAGGCTTAGTGGAAAGCTGGTATCAATTTTCATAAATAGAAGTTTAACCTTAGGAACCAGTGCCATAAAAATAACACAAAGTTATTTCTTGTTAGCTACCCTCCCTTGCTTGTGATTTTTCTTTAACACCTTTAACTCTTTGCACAAGTGAAGATTTGCAAGGGGTGTTACAGAGCAGCACTGAGCGCTGAGCGGAGTGGAGTGGTGAAGGTGGAGGGGAGGAACTGAGCTCAGGGACAGAGACGCACAGCCTTTGGCCAGTGGCCCCTGTGGCCTCTGCTCAGGGCGAAGGGGGTTTTGTCAGTGGTGTCCCAGAGGATGCAGTCGGAGTCTGCTGTGTGTCAGCTTGGATGCTAAGATACCTGCATGGGGTTGGCTGAGAAACATAGTTCAAATCACACCAGCATATCTCTGAAAGTGCTTTTAGATCTGATCCTCCCTGATAGTCCGCCTACAGAAAAGGCAGCTCCTGGTGATTTGATAATCCTAGGAAGAATGTGTTTGTTTTGTGAATGAACTGAACTGGTAACATATAATTTCACTAAACATACCTGGATTTGGAGAATGTCATTTTTAAAAATGCAACATTGAATAACAGGAGAATTTGAAATGTCAGGGAATTTGAAAATAAAGTACTGTATGGCTATAGTTTTACAGGGTGCATTTTATTTTGGTGATCATTGAATGAGGTTTGAAGCAATGGAAAAATTGTGGTGTCTCTATGTGTGTATGTTTCCCTTATAACTCAGGTGATAAAGAATCCGCCTGCAATGTGTGAGACCTGGGTTCAATCCCTGGCTTGGGAAGATCCCCTGGAGAAGGGAAAGGCTATCCACTCCAGTATTCTGGCCTGCAGAATTCCATGGACTGTATAGTCCATGGGGTCACAAAGAGTCGGACACGACTGAGTCACTTTCACTGTATGTGTGTGTGTGTGTGTGATGTTCACAAAGCACTCGGGTAAATGGGAACTTTCCAAAGTAAAGTTCTGAAATTACTAGGCAAAGAAAGTAATGAAAGAAGTAAGCCTGAATTTACAGAACAAATATTATGACCCTATCTTTAAAGTCTGTGGCCAACGGATAAAGAAATGTAATTTCCTCTAACACTCTGATGTTCTTTTAAGGACCATGAGAGGTGTAATAATGTCTGTATTGGGGTTACGTGCTGCTTTGATTATGTAGACTATTAGTGAAATCCAATCCACCCCCTCCTATGAGGTCGTGTGACTAAGGCATTTTGCTGATGAGTAGATCTTACTTGACAGGTTGACCTAGGATTATTAGTGAAGCCAGAAGTACTGCAGACAAATACGCTTCTGCTCTAGTCACTAACTCATCGGCCCATTTATGTCAACAGCACTTAAACCTTTATCTTTTTAATTGTCTTAACCGTCTCTCCTAGCAGTGTCCTCTTTAGAATAATACATGGAGAGCTGCAGTCTCTACTTCTCCATTATTAAGCACCCATATCGCCCTCAGTTCCAACATAGTTTGTGTTGTGGTGACGGAAAGCGCAGCAGTGCTTCACCTGAAGATGAAAAATGCCTGCTGGTGACCAAATTTCCTTCACGCTCTGGTCTGTGCCAAGCATGTCACCTAAGTTGTGATATAGCTTAAAACTGGCCATAATGTTATTGCTTTTTATTATCACCATGATCATGCATGTATTATGCACAGTACATCATGAGAAATGCACAAGCTGGAATCAGGATTGCCGGGAGAAATATCAATAACCTCATATATGCAGATGACACCACCCTTATGGCAGAAAGTGAAGAGGAACAAAAAAGCCTCTTGATGAAAGTGAAAGAGGAGAGTGAAAAGGTTGGCTTAAAGCTCAGCATTCAGAAAACTAAGAGCATGGCATGCAGTCCCATCACTTCATCCCAAATAGATGGGGAAACAGTGACAGTCTTTATTTTTTGGGAGCTCAAAAATCACTGCAGATGGTGACTGCAGCCATGAAATTAAAAGACGCTTGCTCCTTGGAAGAAAAGTTATGACCAACCTAGACAGCATATTAAAAAGCAGAGACATTACTTTGCCAACAAAGGTCCATCTAGTCAAGGCAATGGTTTTTCCAGTAGTCATGTATAGATGTGAGAGTTGGACTCCAAAGAAAGCTGAGCACCGAAGAATTGACACTTTTGAACTGTGGTGTTGGAGAAGACTCTTGAGAGTCCCTTGGACTGTAAGGAGATCCAACCAGTCCATCCTAAAGGAAATCAGCCCTAAATATTCATTGGAAGGACTGATGCTGGAGCTGAAGCTCCAATACTTTGGCCCCTTGATGCGAACAGCTGACTCATTGGAAAAGACTCTGATGCTGGGAAAGATTGAAGTTGGGAGGAGAAGGGGACGACAGAGGATGAGATGGTTGGATGGCATCACCAACTCAATGGACATGAGTTTGAGTAAGCTCCAGGAGTTGGTGATGGACAGGGAGGCCTGGCGTTCTGCAGTCCATGGGGTGGCAAAGAGTCAGACACAACTGAGGGACTGAACTGAACTGATCACCATTTTACACATGGGGAACCCAAGACTCAGAGATGCTCAGGGACCAGCCAGAATTTGCAGAGCTCATCAGTGATAGAGCAGAACTTCAGACTGAGGTCTGTTCACACAGCCTGGTCTCATCTGCCTCTCTACCCTGCCTCCAATGGCTCTGCCTGCTGGCCTGGCTCCTCTCGTGCCCTGGGAACCACTGCAGAGATGGATTTGATAGTCTGTGTGAAGCAGAGCCAGAGACAGGCTGCTGCCCCAGACGAATTGGCCTCCAGGATAGCTTGTGTATCATAGCCAAGAAAATCCACCAACTGACCCACCCAAATGTGACGATTCAGTACAACAAAAGCTTGTTTCTTAGCCACATGATTGTCCAATCTGAGGGCGGTTGAGGTCAGTGGTGGTGAGGTGGGAAGCAGACTTTGCTCCACACAGTCATTCAGGGACCCAGGCTAACTGATTCTCATCAGTACGTAGTTTCCAAGTTTGTCTTTATCATCTCCATTGCAGCCCAGGCAGGAGCAGAGCAGGCTTAGAGCTGTGTGGCTAGGAGACTTTGTGGTCCAAGTCTTAGAGAGGCACGCACGTCTTGCATTCCCGTTTCACTGGCTAGAATTCATCGTGTGACTAGGGCTAATTGCAAGGAACGCTTGGAAGGTAGTCTAGCTGGGTGTCCAAGAAGAAGAGGGGATAGATGTTAGAGAGTATTCATACAGGAAAACAGGGGAGAGGTCCCTAGGCTTAAAATCCAAAGATTGAGGATTTGGTCTGATGACACACTGTAGGGCCACTTGACAAGTTTCTCGTCTGAAAATCAGAATCACCACCACTTACTGATTTCTGCTCTGTGTGTGTGCACTCAGTCATGTCTGACTTTTTGCGACCCCATGGACTGTAGCCCACCAGGATCCTCTGCCCGTGGAATTTTCTGGGCAAGAATACTGGCATGAGCTGCAATTTCCTACTCTAGGGAATCTTCCCAACCCAGGGATTGAACCATGTGTCTTATGCCTCCTGCACTGGCAGGTGGCTTTTTTACCACTGTGGCACCTGGGAAGCCCTTTCTACTCCATAGGATAATTTAAGATCAAAATTAGAATTAAATAAGATATCTGGGCATGCAACTTAGAACTAGCATGGGAGAGTAGGAAAAACTCTATATTAAGACATGGAGTTCAAATTCTTTTCTCTAGTTTTTGTGGCTGTGCAAACATGTCTCCCTCATGCTTTCTGAGCTGGGAAGCTTTTCTGTTAATTTAAGAGGAAAAGCACTTGCCTTCTCTTCTTTATAGGGATCCAGAGTGTGTACAAATCAGTAACCCATGTGAAAGTATCTGAAAGCCATTAATGTCAAATTTCTGTTTTGGGTATCCCTGGGAACCATTTCACCTGGAGACTTCTTTCTCTTAAACAGTTAATTAATTGATTTCTATGTATTGTTATCATCATTTGGCTCTCCTGGGTCTTTGTTGCTGTGAGAGATTTTCTCTAGTTGTGGCTCCCAGGCTCCAGAGCTTGGGCTCAATAATTGTGGTGCATAGGCTTAGTTGCTCCCTGGCATGTGGGATTTTCCTGGACCAGAGTTTAAACCTGTGTTGCCTGCATTGGCAGGCAGGGTCTTTACCACTGAGCCACGAGGGAAGTCTTAGAGATTTCTTTCTGAGCCCAAACTCCCTGCTTTGTCTTTTCATCCTGGCTAAATGAAGTAGAGTATTTATGCACAAATTTTTTTTTTTTTTTCAAAAAATTGAGATAGATGTCTCAGCACACATCATGAGTAACTATAAACTCCTGAGGGAGCAGCCTGAGTCATCTCCATGTTTGAAATTCATACTCACTGAATTACATTCAACTTTCTTTCTGTTTTCTTTTTTTTTAAAGTAAACAAGTCAAATGGAAATAGTGTATTTTTTTTAATATAGTTGATTTGTAATGTTGTGTTAGTTTCAGGTGTACGGTGAAATGATTCCTTTATATATACATGCATAGCTGTTCTCTTTCAAATTCTTTTCCCGTTTAGGTTATTACAGAATATTGAGTAGAATTCCCTGTGCTATACAGTAGTTCCTTATTGGTTGTCCATTTTATATATAGCAGTGAGAATCTAAATAACAAAATACTGAGTTGGCCAAAAAAGTTCACTTGGGTTTTTTCCATCTTATGGGATATGAATGAACTTTTTGGCTAACCCAATCTTAAAAATGATACAAATGAACTTATTTACAAAACAGACCCACAGACTTAGAAAACAACATGCTTACCAAAGGGGAGGGTTGCGGGGAGAAGAGTGGATAGATGGGAGTTCGGGATTGATACATTGAGGTTTCAAAGAGATCGTCTGGCTAAAGACAAGAAAACCATGTGACTGGCACAGCGATGGTTGGTGGCTCCGGCCCATAGTGTGGAGCTCTCCTCACTTCTGTCTTTGAACCGAGGGTTTATGCCAACTGATCACATTCCCACTTTCTGATTTGCACAGTCACTTCCCTGAATGGTTGGTGTTAGTCACTCAAATAGACTCACCGTTTCTTTCTGCGTTCAGTTCCACAATTAGAGTGATTCATTAGGCTGTCTTCCTTTCTCTCCTATTTTTCCTGTTGTCTGCCGAAACTTCTTAATTCCAGCCAAGACGCTGATTCCCTTCCAGGTTGCCTTCGGGGCCGAGTGGTGCAGAAGGGGGATCATCTGTCTGACCTGGCTCTTCATTCGTTTCTGGGCTCAGTCAGCTAGGAATTGACGGGCTTGCTCTGCTAATCGCGGTGTGCGATGAGTCACTCTTCCATTTTTCTGGCTCGTTGCAGGTGAGGCTGCATCTGCTTTTTCAAACTTTAATAAGTAACAAGAGACAGTAGAGAAAATCCGGGAGGGACTGGCTTGCCTTTCTTTCTAGAATGGTTGCCAGAGTGTAGCACCAGCTATTCAATTTAGGCTGATCTTGACTTTATCCACCCACTGAACCGCTAGCAGCGTGTCCTTCTTTGAATGGCCCCTCCAGGAAAAGAGAGACTGTAAGTGAAGCCCTTGCAGAGCGGCCCCTCTGCTTCTCAAACCTTCACCGGCTCGGGGACCGCCTGGGATCTTCTTGCCAGAAAGATTCTGACATGTTCGATCGGAAGTGAGACCCAGGATTTGGCATTTCAAACAAGCTCCCCAGGGACGCTGCTGATCCAGCCACCATACTTGAGGAGGGGCAGAAGTTGTTGAGGTGAGCCCGTTCTTACTGAGGTCTCATTCTTCACACACATTTTCAAATGATGGGCTTTCTAGAATAAGGAGAAATACCCAGGATGCACTTGTCAAAATAGATAA
Source organism: Moschus berezovskii (assembly GCF_049115385.1). Classification (NCBI taxonomy): domain Eukaryota; kingdom Metazoa; phylum Chordata; class Mammalia; order Artiodactyla; family Moschidae; genus Moschus; species Moschus berezovskii. Next base: position 6,155,488 of record NC_142485.1, read on the forward strand.
GAAATTGTAACCAGGAGGAAAGTGGGATCCTTGAGGTCTTTTCAGTAGTGAATTTGCATAAGTTGAACAGCTCCAATTCTATTTGCATTTACGTTGACAATGAGCTGGAGGGTGGCAGATCCCATTCCATTCGAGGGATGGCATGGGTGTCACTACCACCAATTAATTACCCTTGCTCTATTAATTAAGAGCAAGGTTGTATCAGGGTCACAGGAAACTGAGGATCTGGGCTATAATCAGAGGCTAACTTGCTAATGATTTTGCACAGAACATTGGGAGTCTGGGGATATCCAAATATAAATGTTGGGAACATGACTCGACACATATATTTGTATGTTTTAAAGGGGAGGTAGAATCAGCTAGCTGTACTTATGTTAATAACAGATGCATGTATGGTGCCTACTGGGTGCCGAGCACTTTACAAATATCAACTCATTTTACCCTGACAGCAACCTTAGGAAGTAGGTACTATTATTGTCTCTACTTTTATAGATAAATTAAGTTACAGAAAGGTGACATTCTCCAAAGCAGCAGTGTTCAGGTTTTGAGTCTGGGTAGGCTGGCCATTCGGAGAAGGCAATGGCAAGCCACTCCAGTACTCTTGCCTAGAAAATCCCATGGACGGAGGAACCTGGTGGGCTGCAGTCCATGGGGTCGCTACGAGTCGGACACGACTGAAGTGACTCAGCAGCAGCAGCAGCAGGCTGGCCATTGGGCTTCTCTGGTGGCTTAGCTGTTAAGAATCCATCTGCCAACTCAGGAAACACAGGTTTGATCCCTGGGTTGGGAAGATACCCTAGAGGAGGGCATGGCAACCCACTCCGGTATCCTTCCTGGAGAATCCCCATGGACTGAGGAGCTTGGTGGGCTCCAGTCCATGGGGTCACAAAAGAGTTGGACATGACTCAGTGATTGAACACATTCATGAGGCTGTCTGCTACTGGGCTTTTCCTGGACTCACGTGCAGCAAGGACATACGAGTTCAAGGTCAGACTCTGCCATTCGCACTTGCCCTTGATTAAATGTTCGGGTCTCTCTGTCCTCATGATGCTCCGGGAACCTCTCAAAATTGTTAGGAAATTGAAATAAGATAATGCATGTGAAACTTAATAAATTATATGCCACTGCACAGAGATTCAAAGATCCAGTGGATGCATTTATTACTATTGTGTTTTGAATAGTAATGTGTAAATAGCCAAATTCTGTTTCTTTCATCTCTTTGTTTATACTTCTGCGGCTTCCTCAGAAAGAACTTGTTTTCCCTGAAATCCTGAAATGAAAAACAAGAACATCTTTTTGGATTTGTTTTCTTAGGTTTTCTGAAAATAGGACATTTTGTAGAGGCTAAACACCAGTGGATGGCCAATCTGCTGATTTCATCCATTCCTGTTTTGTGATATTGTGCCCTGGAGGTTCTTCTCGGCACTGTTAGCCCATCTGAATTGAAATGATTTTCCAACGCCTCCTGCATTTTGCTATTCATTTGGTAAAGTGTCTTATGATGAAATCAATTTCATCTTAGAACTTTGTGCTCGGATGTAAACCATGATTTTTCCTGTTAGCTTGCCTCATCGTAGCATAGTTATCGTTCTTTAAAAGCCCTCACTTTTCTTAGAGTTTTAGTATTGCAGCTGCACACATTTTTCCTCCTCTGAATTTTAGCAGGAGTTAATGTAAGATTCCCACCCCCCCCCCATCATTACATTATTACATTCTTCCCCAGCCAGAGAATTTGGGGGGCTCAAGATTATGGAATTATGATAAAGGAAGATTATAGGGGTTGAGCTTGTGCTGCTGGGGCCAGGGTATCTATGTCTCTGGTTTTTGGGTGCAGGTGATGGAAGTGCCTCCTAATTATTTAATTATGAAAATTATGATTAGAGATTAATTTCCTTTTCTTTTTGTCAGAAATCCATGGAAGTAAAGCAAGGAAATTTTATTTATTTTAAATTTGTATTTTATGCTGGAGTAGAGTTGATTTACAGCTTTGTGTTTGTTTCAGGTATACAGCAAAGTGATTCAATTGTACATATACATACAGTCATTCTTCTTCAAATTCTTTTTTCATGTAGTTTATTACAGAATACCAAGCAGCATTCCCTGTGCTATATAGTAAATCCTCGTTGGTTATCTATCTTATATACAGTAGTGTGTGTATGTCAGTCCCAAACTCCCAGTTTATCACTCCTCCTGGAAAGCAAGTCAGTTTTAAACCAGGACTTAATTCTTCTTCGTTTAATTTAGCCAGATCAGAATCTGTTTCCTTTTCAGCAATAGATCATGGTAAGTCTTTCAGAGTAAATGTTAGAGCTGGATATAGTTATTAGCTGTCTCCTAAGTTAAGTAGCAAACTCAAACCAGACCAAAGATGCAGTGAATTTTATGTATGCAAACAGGTGACATTTTTAAGTTGATTTAATCAAAGGTAAACCACAGAAAATGGCATCACCATTTTCTTTTAACTGTGGCTTCTAAGATAGGGTTCATTTAGGTTTCTGGAGTGGCTGGTAGAAGCAGCTCCTGTGGTTGCTACGTATGTGTCTTCCAGAACATTGCTTGCCTTCTCTGGTATTGTTCTAGAGCAAATGTGGATAAGAGAAGGATGGACTACTTAATTCCAGGATATCTGGGTGTGTGTTTCTGGTGTCAAATAGGCAGATGACGCAGAGTTGCAGTCTCAGAGGCAGGCCTGAGGTCAGAGAATCGGCCGCTCCACGTCTTAGCCGTGTGACCCAGGGTGAGTCAGTCTTGCCTGAGCACTTCTTTCTCCGTCTGGACAACTGGGGTGATGCTCGTGCTGACCTCAGGCCTTTGTGCCATGTGGCATATTATACACAGGGGTTTCTTAAAAATACATGTAATTCTTAAGAGGAGTTAATCTTGGAAAAAATCAAAATAAGAATGAATGATATATGAATATGTCTAACTGTGTTTGCACAAACTCCGGGAGACGGTGAAGGACAGGGAAGCCTGGCATGCTGCAGTTCATGGGATTGCAAAGAGTCCGACATGACTAAATGACTTAACAACAAATATATAACTGAACCACTTTGCGGTACACCTGAAATCAATGCAGCATTGTAAATCAACTAAAATCAAATTTTAAGAAATGCTTCTTACCCCAGGGAGCTTGTTTTCCCACACACAAAAAAGTTAATTTTGATATAATTTTATCCTTGAGCTACCATTAATCCAAGTGAAATCCTAACAGCGCCAATAAATCTTTGTAGACCTTTGAACAATTTCAAAAACACCCTGAAAGAATGATTAAGTATCTTACGGTGGTGGTGGTGGTGGTCATTTAGTCGCCAAGTCATGTCCAACTCTTGTGACCCCATAGACTGTAGGTAGCCCACCAGGTTCCTCCGTCCATAGGATTTTCCAGGCAAGAATATGGAGTGCGTTGCTATTTCTTTCTCCAGGGGATCTTCCTGACCCAGCGATTGAACCTGCAGGTAGGTTCTTTACCGACTGAGCTACCAGGGAAGCCCAAGTGTCTTATGAGTGTCTTTCAAATTATCCCATAGAAATGCTGACCCCAGAGCTTTGTGCATCTTTTAACTGAAATCCCCTGACTACTACAACACACACACACAGACACACACATACACGTGCATGCATTGGCCTTTGCTTGTGGGAACGTCTTGTGCAAAGAACATGGAAAGATGTAAAGTGTCATAGCTTTGAGTATGGAGCCAAAAGGGTAATTCCTTTCTGAAGACCACACTTACTAACCACAGAATAACTGGAAGTGCCTACACTTCATCCAAAGCAGACTCCTGCTTTCAATTCATTATTGCATGGTTATTTAATGTAAACTGAGAAAATACTAATAGATAAAAGGAGGAAGAAATGACACTCAAAATCCCAATCCTCACCCGTAAATACTGTTGTTATAATATTTTGGTGACTTTTATGACTTTAGGTGGTCTTTTCGTGAGCATACTATACTGGTAATTTTATCTTCTCCCATATGTGTATGCATATTTTTATGGCTGTGTGATATCACGCTGAAAGGATGTGTTGTTGATTATCCGCTCGCATTTGTAGAGTAAATATTGATGCTCTCCTTGTTCCTGACTGTCACACACACTGCGGCCTTGAACCTCTGCTCATATGATGCTGATGCTGCCGCATTTATGGCAGCGACCCGCCCCCGCCCCCCAGCCCTGCATGCGCCAGACCTGTGAAAGTCAGTATAGTTGGAACTCATGAAGCCGAACCAGTCCAGTTCAGATCAGTTCAGTCGCTCAGTTGTGTCCGGTTCTTTGTGACCCCATGGACTGCAGCGCGCCAGGCTTCCCTGTCCATCACCAACTCCTGGAGCTCACTCAAACTCATGTCCATTGAGTCGGTGATGCCATCCAACATCTCATCCTCTGTCATCCCTTCTCCTCCCGCCCTCAATCTTTCCCAGCATCAGGGTCTTTTCTAACGAGTCAGAAACAACAGGTGGCCAAAGTATTGCAGTTTCAGCTTTAGCATCAGTCCCTCCAATGAACACCCAGGATTGATCTCCTCTAGAATGGACTGGTTGGATCTCCTTGCAGTCCAAGGGACTCTCAAGAGTCTTCCCCAACACCACAGTTCAAAAGCATCAATTCTTCGCCGCTCAGCTTTCTTTATAGTCCAACTCTCACATCCATACATGACTACCGGAAAACCATAGCTTTGACTAGATGGACCTTTGTCGGCAAAGTAATGTCTCTGCACCCCAACACCGAATTAAATCTGAGACAGGGTTTTGGATGGAGTATTGGTTTACCAGGCAGAGAAGGCCATACCAGGTTTGTGCCCTCAAACCTGTGTCCCCAGTATGGGAGGATTTGATGAGAGGTTTTACAGTAATGGTTCAAAGAGGGCGTGATGCTTGTGGACATTCTTCTGATTGGCTGGTGGCGCTTTATTAGGGAATCAGCATCATCAACCTTCTTGTTCCAACCAGTTTGGAGTCTACATGCTTGTGGGCAGCAAATAGTTAACTTCTCCTACGTGGTAGGGATTTCAATATCTGCAAAACAGCTCAAAGATGTAGCTCTGTGTATCCCTTGATGGGGAAGCAGGATCCTGCCCCAAGGCTGCACGATTGTTTCTTGGTGTGCTCATTCGCTCAGGCGTGTCTGACTCTTTGCGACACTATGGACTGTAACCCGCCAGGCTTCTCTGTCCATGGGATTCTAGAGTGGATTGCCATTTCTTCCTGACCCAGGGATTGAACCCGTGTCTCTTGTGTCTCCTGCATTGGTAGACAGATTCTTTACCACTGCGTCACCTTGGAAGACCGCTTACCTCTGTATGCCCTCCCTTTCGCCAGTAGGAACTGTTTGAACCTGCCCTTTGGAGCTCAGGGAGGGTCATGGAGGCTGAATGAAGCCTGTTTCCTGTAATCGAGACACGGGGGACTCAGAGAGGCTTTTGTGCCCCGGAGCCCCGCGGGTCCTGCTCTGTAGCCCTTGGTTGATGAGCCGCCATCAGGTCCACAGTTACACTGCATTTCCTGCAGTTCTTAGGTTCCTCAGGCTTAGGATCAAAGTCCAGAGTTGCTCTCTGACATTTTGCTGATTCTAAGAGGCTGGAAGGTCAGGAAAGTGTAGAAAGGTTGAGAATGGAGAGGGGATCCCCATCCTGCTGATCGCTGTGATCCTGGATGGGGTTACACGTCGCATCTCCGGGACCCCTCAGGAACTTCTAGTAATTATCTGAGGATCTGGAGTCTCCGTTGAGAAATGCTATTGTCCTTAACGTATATCCTGAGAATCCTTATCTGTTCCAGAAAACCAGTCACATTCACCTCACCGTGAAAGAAAGAAACATCTCAGGTCACTAAGTGAAATCCTTCCTTTATCCATCTCTTGAGTTAGATAATTAAGTCCTTTCTTCTAGCTATTAAAGCTAACCTGTTCTAACTTTTTTGAAACATCATTATTGTCAGTTTAATTCATTAATTTTAGACTCTCTACCATGCCCTACGCATGCCTGATATTCTGGGATTTGTGGAGTTTAACACGAGAAAAATATTCTTTGTTTTCTCGGACTGACAGCCATCTGATAGGTATGGCACCAGCTGTTCAAATATGGAACTCCATTAGTACTGATTAATAGTTTCTGCCCCTGAGTCCTTTCGAAGGGCCCGCATTGACCCTTTAACTTCTCCCTGGTCGTCCAGCCTGTGCGCTGAAGTTGTCTACCATCCAGTTCTTCAACTCTGTGGTAGCTACGGCATTGTCCAGGCTGATTGGCTTCTGTTTGTGTCTAAAGATACACAGGCGTGTGTGTGTTTATTAACACCACACTTTGCTTTATTCGAATTGGAATTAGAGTCTATAATCGCAAAGTTCTTGGAGAGAATGTACCTGCTTTGGTGGTAGTGCCATCGCTTGATTCCTACCACTGCCTGATGCTCTTAATGGATCTGTTAGTGGAAGCCTTAGGTTGATGGTAGGATGATGAAGCCAGTTGGCATCTCCATTACTTTCAGAAAGCCTGAAACTGGTCGTTTCTGTTGTGATTTCCCTCATTCTGGATCCTAAGTAGTTGAAGTCAGAGCAGAAAGGAGGAAAGGTGTGCATCCTTGTCACTCAAGGAGCCTTTCTAAGAATAAAGAGACGGAACACTTGGGCAGAAGGGGAGCTGAGTTCTCATGCTGGCTCTGCCCGTCTGTCCCTTTGCTCCCAGGGCATGAGGTACAAGAGGAGGGCGCTGGATTGGATTGGACCGTAGCCCCCCCCAGACACAGTGACATCAGTGAATGACTCTTCCAAGCCATTTCCCCAAGCTTCTCCCTTTTGGCAGGCAGCTTCTGGCTTGACCGGGTTCTGTCTCTGCTGAAGGGGCACATTTAATGGTTAGTCTTTATGAACCACAGGTTGAGTTAGGGTTGGGGCTGTGCTTTGCTTCTGTCCAAATAGTAATCTATGGGTCTCATTTTGCAGTTTGCCTGTTGACAGATTATACTGATTATGTTTTTGCTCCCTGAACACTGCTGTTCATTTTACCATTTCTTCTCCTAGTAAACGTCTGCATGTCTCTCCATCTACTTTTATCAAAACTTAGAATTTTATTAATTACTTAAATACTGGAGCCTTTCATAAACTTCCCATTTAAAGTAATCATGCCTAAATTGTGTTGAACTGAAAGGACTTCCGTATTAATTGTGCCTGGTGTTTCTGTTGATTAGGCAATTCTGTACCAGCGCCAATCAGAGCTGCCTTGTGTCTTTCAGCACTGATGAAGTTTTAAATTGACTGCGTTAATTTAAAATGTTAGTCATATTTAACTTTCCCAAGGTTAGGAGCAGGCTTCCCTGGAGGCTCAGATGGTAAAGAATCTGCCTGCAATACAGGAGACTCAGGTTCAGTCACTGGGTCAGGAAGATCCCCTGGAGAAGGGAAGGGCCACCCACTCCAGTATTCTTGCCTGGAGAATCCCATGGACAGAGGAGCCTGGGGAGCTACAGTCCCTGGAGTCACAAAGAGTCGGACACGACTGCGTGACTAACACACACACACAGGGTTAGGCGCAACTCTCAGCATGCTTCTTTTCATCCTGCCTCTGAAGTGGCAAGATGGAAATGGCTGTGGCTCTATGTTGATTGCGTCACTCAAGTCGAGACTTGGCGTTGTCCGTGCCACACCGTCCTTCTCACTCACAACTGCATCTGTTCAGTGGAAGTCTCACCAACTTCACCTGCTAAATCCTTCCTGGGTTCCACGTTTTCCTCAAGTTCAGGCCCTCGTTGTATCTTGCCCAGACCGTCACTGCAGTCATTGACACGGCCCCCTTGCTGATAGAATCGCCTGCGTAATTCAGCCAGGAGAATCCTCATGCTGAAAATTCATCATCCCATGCCCATCACCCACAGGATGAAGGCCACACTACTTCGCGGGACCGAGAAGTCATTCTGTGCTTTAGAACATCTCCATTTTTTCAGCTTCATCACCTACCCCTCTTCAGTCTGAATTGAATACCAGAGGGATGCCAAGTGATGCAGCGTTTTCTGTGTTCCTCACCTCTATGTTTTGGTCCATGACTTCGGCTGGAATATTTTGTTCACTTTCCATATCCTGACATACCAAACCCCAGCCACACTTCAGCAGTTAGCTTGGCCAATGGCCTCGTATGGGAATTTTAGGGAAAATGTTTTCCCAGCACTGTTGAGAATTTCAGCTTTGTTATATCGTCAAGATCCATTCACAGGTCTGCTCCCCACCAGGACTCCACTAGCCCCCAGTGCTCTGAGGTCACAGGGAGTCCCGACCTTGTTATCCTCAGACTCTAGTTAGTACCTGGAGTCTAGAAACAATTAACAATGTGACGCCAGGCTGCTAGCCTATCACCAAGGAAGCTGAAGTTTTAACAGAAGGACATAGTTTTGGCTTGGTTCTCTAGGAGCAGACTCTGAGCAGAGGATTCGGTGAGACTGATTGATTAGGAAGCATCCTAGGAAAAACTAGGGGGCTGGGAAGGTGAGACAGGGAGGTGAAACGAAGGAGGCTAAGTGAGGCTGGGTTTTCAGGAGAGTCCTGCAGAGGGCAAGTGTGGCTGAATTCTATAGGGGGTTCTGGAAACAGTGAGGGCCCTCCTGCAGTGAGGCGGGGATGTTGGAACACCCACTGTGTCAGCATCGGCTCAGGGCTGCCTCTTCCCAAAATACAAACTCCAAGTCACTCAGCTGTCTGCATGGGGAGGTGAGTAGGTCAGCATTGAGCATGTGTCAGAACAGCCTCAGTTCAGTTCAGTTCAGTCGCTCAGTCGTGTCCGACTCTCCGCGACCCCACGAATCACACCACGCCAGGCCTCCCTGTCCATCACCAACTCCCGGAGTACACTCAAACTCATGTCCACAGAGTCGGTGATGCCATCCAGCCATCTCATTCTCCGTCGTCCCCTTCTCCTCCCGCCCCCAACCTTTCCCAGCATCAGAGTCTTTTCCAGTGAGTCAACTCGTCTCATGAGGTGGCCAAAGTACAGCCTAGGGGCCTATTAAAATACGGATGGCAGAACCCTGCTCCTAGAGTTTCTGATTTAGCAGGTCAGGGTGGGACCCAAGTTTGCATTTCTAACAAGTTCCCACGAGATGTTGCTGCCGCTGTCCTAACCCTAAGTGTGGTTCATAAAGACTAACGGTGCTAAAGACTAACCAACAGAGGCTACTGGTCTGTGGCTCACACCTCGAGGAGCACTGATTTAAGCAAAAGCGTTTACAGCAGCCCAGGGGTCATCCTACGATAAAGGCACGGCCCTGACTAGTGTCCAAGAAGACTTGAGCCCCACTGCCGGCCCCATTTCTAATCCAAGGCAGGTCGCAGTTTGCAGGACTGACTCAGCTGAGTATCCAACTTCAAACCAAGCTTCGCTTTGCTATTCAGTCCTGCTCGAAGTATTCCCTGGAAGCACCGCTGCTTTGTCCTGTTGACATGCTTCTCTTCCCAGCTGACACTTTGTGCATTCTGTATTAGAATCGACCAAAACTTCAAGAAGTTGTTATTAGTCAAGAGTAGAAGTCAGTCCCAATAGTTTAGAAAAGAGAGCTGAGGCAGTAAATCATAAACATATGTACAGTGAAAGAGATAAATAACCAGATACCAAAATGGCCAGATGAGCAAGAAAGAACCTAGAGGGGGAAAAAAAAAATGTTGATTTGCCAGACATTCTTTGGAAATAGGGAGAATTTTTTTGGCAGCTGTGGGACTTACAGTCAAACCTTAAGGTATGTTTTTATTTTGCTGAGACTTTCCTTCCTTGGTTGATTGAAGGAGTTCACACAACTCCCAGAGGCACGTACCGTTCACAAGAGGAGCTTGTGTACTAGAAAACCTGTCTAACTGGGTGCTTTGAAATACATATGAAAGAGCTAAAGGTTTAGTGTCATAATGAAACCTGGCATCAGGCTGGAAGGCTTGCGAAGTTAATAAATCTTTCAAAAATCATGAAACGGTCCTTTCACTGTACCTCGTGTTCAGTAATTTAAGTCATGCTCACAGAGACCTGCTGAGAACCTCCTCTGTGTAAAAACTATTCTGTCATTCCTGCAATGTGGCCACAACCTCATGGTCCAGAAGGAGGGAGATCAGAACAGAGTGGGATGGAGTCCCACGGAAAAAAGGGGAACTCTGTCCTGAGGGAGCTTCCTGTGGGATGCACCGCTTATGACATGGCTCCTAAGTCTAGTTGTAGGTGTGGATGTTTGAAAGTCTACAGAGAGAAGCCTTCAAGAAAGTGTGTGAGGAGAAGCTGACGACACATCCCTTAGTTATGGTGGAGAAGGGAAGGACAGGAAAGCATACAGCCATCTTCATTCACGAAAGTTTATGACAAGAGGCTAAGTTGCTCAGCCAAGACAGAAGTACGTGTCAAAGAATACCTTTTGATTCCACCTAGAGGAGGTAACTTGGAGAAGGAAATGGCAACCCACTCCAGTATGCTTGCCTGGAGAATCCCATGGACAGCGGAGCCTGGTGGGCTACAGTCCACGGGGTCGCAAAGAGTCAGACACAACTGAGTGACTTGGCCTACAGCACACATACAAGATACCTAGAAAAGTCAAATTCATCAAGTCAGAACGTACACTGGTAGATGCTGGGGCCAAGGGTCAGGGGGTGGGGGATGGAGTGGGGATTCAGTATTTAATGGGGACAGAGTTTCCGGTGAGGAAGATGAAAAATTCGGGAGATGGACGATAGGGAGAGATACCCAACCGTGTGAGTGTCCTTAGCGGCCCTGAACTGCAGAGCTCAGTGTGATGAAAATAGTATGTTTTATATTATGTGACTTTTACCACAATAAAAAACATTAAAAAATTTAAAAAGAAGTACATGTGAAAGAACCTGTCTGATCAGTCAGCTCAGTAATGAAATAAGTTGTTCATCTTACATCAGTTAGATTCACTTACTTTACAATTGACCCAATATTCTCCCCCTGAGGGAAACAAATGAAGTTCCTCCTACGGGATGGGAGGGGGAGGCGGTGAGGACCGACTGGCTTTGTCTCAGGGAGGTTGTTGGGTGATTGTCCCTGGGCTGGGAGGAAGTTAACCAGTTCTGAGTCTTACCACGAGCCAGGAGTGGAGCCAGGATTGGAGAAAAATGTTCAGGTAGGTATGCATGTATGCATACTTTCATGTACTGCTGGATGGATGATGGACTATTAATCCCATTTAGTCACACGAGTGTGCGTGTATGTGTGCTCAGTGGTGTCTGACTTGTTGCGACCCCATAAACTGTAGCCTACCAGGCTCCTCTGTCCATGCAATTTCTCAGGCAACCCACCATTTCCTTCTCCAGGGGACCTTCCTGACCCAGGGATCAAACCCTTGTCTCCTACACTGGCAGGTGGATTCTTTACCACTGAGCCCCCTGGGAATCCTCATTTAGTCCCAGTAAATCATATACTTGAATGGCACATGAGAAAGATAACTATTTCCTTTTTGGAAATAACACCTCTAACTTATTTTAACACAAAAAGTTTGATTTGAGGGAGCATGAGACTGTCTTGGAAGCGTATGCTCTTTTACTAAAACACACCCAGTTTAAAAAAAAAAACACCCCAGAAAGGACTTATAACCAAAGTGATGGTGGAATTTTAAGGGTTTACTTGAGGGGAAGCACATGAGCACTTACTGGATTCCTTCTGCGAGCTTTTACACCAGTTATCTCAACCGACCCTTCTGACTTCTTAGCAATACATAATGAGCTTTTTTAATCTAAAGATTTTTAATTTTTTCGACGTACACAAAGTTGCAAAGGTAGAATGGAGAGTTTCTGTGTGGCATCACGCAGTTTGCCCTCTTGCTCGCATCTGACGTCAGTTTGTTTGTCACAGTTACAACTACTGGCGCGTCGCTGTCAGCCACATTCCAGGCTTTCTTTGCGTGCTGCCCGTTTTCCACTCCTGTGCTTTTCTTTTTCAGAGTCCAATCCGGGATCCAGGTTACCTTTCACCATCCTGCCTCCTCTTCTCCGATCTGGGGCAATATCTTAGTCCTTCCTTGCTTTTCATGACCTTGACAGTTCTGAGGATTAGGATGAGCTATGTCATCGGGTGAAAATTATACAGAGAGAGAAAAGTATCATATATTAGCGCATATATGTGGAATCCAGAAAAACAATGCAGATGAACTGATTTGCTGCTGCTGCTAAGTCACTTCAGTCGTGTCCAACTCTGTGTGACCCCATAGACGGAAACCCACCAGGCTCCCCCGTCCGTGGGATTCTCCAGGCAAGAACACTGGAGTGGGTTGCCATTTCCTTCTCCAATGTGTGAAAGTGAAAAGTGAAAGTAAAAAGTGAAAGTAAAGTCGCTCAGTCGTGTCTGACCCTTAGCGACCCCACGGACTGCAGCCTACCAGGCTCCTCCATCCATGGGATTTTCTAGACAAGAGTACTGGAGTGGCTTGCCATTGCCTTCTCCGAACTGATTTGCAGGGCAGGAATAAAGACACAGACATAGGGAACAGATTTTGTGGCCCCGTGGGGGGAGCTGGAAGGGGGCCGAACTGAGAGAGTAGCCCTGATACGTGGGCACCGCCATGTGTAAAGCAGCTAGTGGGAACGGGCCGCTCGGTGCTCCGCGATGGCCTCAAGGGGTGGCGTGGGCGGTGGGAGGCTCAAGAGAGAGGGCATATATGTATATTCATGGCTGACTCGCCTTGTTGTACAGCAGATGCCAACACAACATTGTAAAGCAATTCAGTTCAGTTCAGTTCAGTTCAGTCGCTCAGTCGTGTCCGACTCTCCGCGACCCCATGAATCACAGCACGCCAGGCCTCCCTGTCCATCACCAACTCCCGGAGTACACTCAAACTCATGTCCACAGAGTCGGTGATGCCATCCAGCCATCTCATTCTCCGTCGTCCCCTTCTCCTCCCGCCCCCAACCTTTCCCAGCATCAGAGTCTTTTCCAGTGAGTCAACTCGTCTCATGAGGTGGCCAAAGTATTGGAGTTTCAGCTTTAGCATCAGTCCCTCCAATGAACATCCAGGATTGATCTCCTTTAGAATGGACTGGTTGGATCTCCTTGCAGTATAAGGGACTCTCAAGAGTCTTCTCCAACACCACAGTTCAAAAGCATCGATTCTTCGGCGATCAGCTTTCTTCACAGTCCAACTCTCACATCCATACATGACCACGGGAAAAACCATTGCCTTGACTAGACGGACCTTGGTCGGCAAAGTAATGTCTCTGCTTTTTAATATACTATCAAGGTTGGTCATAACTTTCCTTCCAAGGAGCAAGCGTCTTTTAATTTCATGGCTGCAATCAGCATCTGCAGTGATTTTGGAGCCCAAAAAAACAAAGTCTGACACTGTTTCCACTGTTTTTCCATCTATTTCCCATGAAGTGATGGGACCAGATGCCATGATCTTTGTTTTCTGAATGTTGAGCTTCAAGCCAACCTTTTCACTCTCCTCTTTCACTTTCATCAAGAGGCTTTTGAGTTCCTCTTCACTTTCTGCCATAAGGGTAGTGTCATCTGCATATCTGAGGTTATTGATATTTCTCCCAGCAATCTTGATTCCAGCTTGTGCTTCTTCCAGCCCAGCGTTCCTCATGATGTACTCTGCATATAAGTTAAATAAGCAAGGTGACAATATACAACCTTGACGCACTCCTTTTCCTATTTGGAACCAGTCTGTTGTTCCATGACCGGTTCTAACTGTTGCTTCCTGACCTGCATACAGGTTTCTCAAGAGGCAGGTCAGGTGGTCTGGGATTCCCATCTCTTTCAGAATGTTCCACAGTTTATTGTGATCCACACAGTCAAAGGCTTTGGCATAGTCAATGAAGCAGAAATAGATTACCGCCAATTAAAAAAACACTTTTTTAATACAATTGTAACATTTTCATCAAAGATAGGAATTTCAGCTGAAAAGAGGTATCATTATGGTGGAGAGGAAATGACAAGGTAGTTGTTCTTGCCCGAAACTGTTTTTGCAGAATATGTTGTCATGGGAGAAGGAATATGTAGTTTTCCGTAATTTCCTATGATACTTTGCGGGAATGGGTCCCCAGGACAGACTGGGAGCAGATATTAGAGACATTTTCCAAGAATCTGAGGTCGTCTTTTTTTTTAACAAAAATGTATTGGGGTATAGTTGACTTACAGTGTTGTGTTAATTTCAAGTGTACAGCAAAGTGAATCAGTTATACATGAAGTGAAATTTGCTCAGTCATGTCTGACTCTTTGTGACCCCATGGACTGTAGCCCGCCAGGCCCCTCTGTCCATGGAATTCTCCAGGCCAGAATACTGGAGTGGGTAGCCTTTCCCTTCTCCAGGGGATCTTCCCAACCCAGGGATCGAACCCAGGTCTCCCGCATGGCAGGTGGGTTCTTTACCAGCTGAGCCACTAGTTATACAGGTATTAGTATCTGTTCTTTTTTAGGTCCTTTCCCGTGTACATCATTACAGAGTATTTGCTAGAGTCCCCTGTGCTGTACAGTAGGGCCTTATTGTTATCTATTTTGCACATAGCAGTGCGTACGTGTCAATCCCAATCTCCCCATTTTCCTTTCCCCACTTTTCCCTTGGTTAACCATAGCTTTGTTTTCTACATATGTGTCTCTATTTCTGTTTGAAGTTTGCAGACAAATGCCGGGGCCTTCCTGATGAAGTGGCATGGAGACCTTTTGTTAGGTTTTTTGTTAGTTTGTTTTTACTACAACAGGGATGAATAATTTTTGCTGAGAATTTGGAAACTACAGAAAAGCAAACAAACCTCCCTAAGCTCTTTGAGTCGGCAGTGAATACTGTTCATTTCAGTGTGTGATACACTGGTTCTTTATCAATGCATATCGGCTGCAGACTTTTGCAGGATAACATGCTGAAATGCCTTCCAAAGTCTATTTTTAGACCATGGAGTCTTTAGCAGAAGAGAAAGGGTTCAGTAGTTCCCATCTGGCAACTGAAGAATCCCAGGGAGCCACGGATTACTTATAAGGGTCTTCAAACCCACATGTTGATCAAACGTCTGCAGACTGAACAACTTATTGTGTCACACACACACACACATATTCAACCTTTGGGTAAACATACAAGTATGCTCTTCATTGAGATTAATACATGCAAATGCATTCAAAAGCCCTACGGAATTTAGAGTAGCTTGCTGCCATTAGTTACTTTTTTCAGTCAATGAATATTAAATAAGTTCAGCTCTTTAATGGAAGGTCCACAGATGTGCTGATGTTCCAGAGGGCTCTTGTGCTTATCAAGGTGAAAACAAAACTGTGATGACGAGATGAGTGACTGGCAGAATCCTTGCTGTTTCTCCCACATCGTGCTCAGCCCACGTTGGCCACACGTATCCAGAATACCTCTTTTGCTTTTGGTTTTACAGTTTAGCTCCTTTCATAAAAAGTGAGCAGATCACATCGTTGGGTGGTTCTTCTTCCAACTCTAGATTAACAATCTTCAACTGGCGTAGTTAAATCCAGAAAATGAAAGACTTGACTATCAGAGCAAAAATATTACGTCAATATGTTAGTATTTGTAAAGTGTGGAGAGGGTGAATTTTACCTGGTTACCCCACGGTGACCCCAAGAGTCCTATAGCTGAACCCCAACCTCTTCTACTTGCTTGAAACTTTTTCTTTAAAACTTAGTCTCTTAGTAAAATCTGTCCTATTGGAAGAAAACAAACCAGTAACTTGGAAAATATTTTTAAAAGGTTTCTTATTCGCCATTCTAAAGAAAAAACTATTTCACACTTCATTACTTTTGTTGCCCCAAAGTTGAATCTTACTTAAAGTCATATGGTTGCTGATGAAAGATGATTTCTTGGCTTTTCCATAAGCAGGATGTGTTCAAAGATACCCCTTCCCAGCCAGTTATTTTAGCTTGTTTTAGTTTGCTTTGGTTCAGTCTGTTCCTTTGGGGTGGAAACTGGCTCCCAGGTGAAAGATCAAACCCTTTTCTTCCATGTCAGGAAATCCTAATTTAAAGCCCATTTCTTGAGCTTAGTAAAATTCTTCTCTTTCCCCCCACACACCCTGATTAGCTTTCTCTTTGTAAGCGACTTGACTTAGTATTCCCATCCCTCCCTGCGCCTGATTGAGCTTGCTAACAGTTGAGTACCTCATGCTGATCGTAACTCTCCGTCCCACTTGCTTTTATCCTGTGTCCCGTTCACTACTTTCTTCACAGGAGCAGTGAGGGTGGTTTAGGAAAGGATGGACGTTTCCTATGAGGATGCCCAACTCCGAGGAGAAGACACTCCATCACCTTCCCTTCCAGTGATGAGACCCAGGGAGGCAGGAGGCAGTCTCCTAGAACGTGGAGACACAGGAGTGTGTTTCCCAAAATAACCGACAGGACTTAGTTTTGATGTCCATCCCCTCCTTCCTATTTGCTCGCAGGACATGGTGGGCCACAGAAGGCAATGTTCTTTGAGTGATGATTCTGAAGGTGTGAATTCTTGTTCGCTCTGCCACTAGATCCTTGGGCCAATTGTTCTCTGTTTCTCAACTTTTTAACCTATAAGATGGAGGTGAGGCTATTCCTAGGTTGTTAGGGTCATGGAGCATCACATATGCTATGAAAATATCAGGAATTATTACTGCATCAAAGACTTTATGAACAAGCTGAAGGCGAAAGCCATTTATTTCTTTTATTTTTGGAATGGTTTTTGAATTTTTTATTTTACGTTGGACTATAGTTGATTAACAATGCTGTGCTAGTTTCAGGCATGCCACAGAGTGGGTCAGTTATACATAAACATGTATAACTGAAATTTCAAATTCTCTTCCCACTTAGGTTATTATAGAAAATTGAGCAGAGTTCTCTGTGTCATACAGTAGGTCCTTGGTGGTTATCTATAATAGTGTTTATGTGTCAATCCCAAACTTCCAATTTATCCCTCCCCTTCATATTTTCCCTTTGGTAACCATAAGTTTGGTTTCTAAGGCTGTGAGTCTGTTTCTGTTTGGTAAATAAAGTCATTCGTCTTTGTTTTTTAGATTCACATATAAGCATATCATGTGCTTATATCATGTGACGTAAGCACCATATCACATGATATTTGTCTTTCTCTGTCTGACAGTTGACTTTCTGTGATCATCTCCAGGTCCATCCATGCTGCTGCAGATGGCATTATCTCATCCCTGTTTATGGGTGAGTGATACTCCGTTGTATAGATGAGCCACATCTTCCTTACCCAATTCATCACGGACATTCAGGTTGCCTCCATGTCTTGGCTGTTGTGAATAGTGCTACAGTGAACACTGGGGTGCATGGAGCCTTTCGAACCGCAGTTTTCTCTGGATATCCCCCTAGGAGTGGGATTGCTGAATCATATGGTAGCCCTGTTCTCAGTTTTTTATTTGTTTCTTTATTGTAGAAGGAGATCATGAGTCCAGGTATGGATTCCCAGTCCTACTGGCTAACTCTGCTACCTCGGGCATGTTTCTCCAAGCATAAAACAGAGATTATCCTAGTAACTATTTCATTAGGGGAGTGGAAAGCAACAGTCTCCATAAAGAGCTCGGTGTGGTGTTGGGAGAGCAGCAAGCCGCCCATGAGGTGAAGTGAGATGAGGGTGCTGAGTGGGAGGTGGGCCAGCGTAACTTGCTGCTCAAAAGTTCCGCTCGCCCCAGCTCACGGCACTTGGGAGCCCACTTCTAGCCTCAGCATCTGTCGATGTTTCCATGTGAAATAAATCTTAGCAACCACTCCTGAATTGACCAGACAAAGGTCTGTTGTAGTGCTGAGCCATCTTTTTGTACAAACATCAAGTAAAAAAAAAAAAAAATCAGTGTTCATAGGTTGCCTTCATTTCCCCCTAGAAATCCTAACTTTTTTAAAAAAAACAGAACATGAAGTGTCTAAAACCGAGCTCATACCTTCTTTCATTTCTCAGGCTAAGCTTTTCATTTCAAGCATACCTGCAGTGCTGTGTCTTTAGATGTACCCTGTGTGAGACGAAAGACCACCTACGTGGGAGCGGGTATTGGTGGAATTTGTAGATGGGGAGAAAAACTTGGCCCTGGAGTTGAGCCACAATGCAATGAAAATGCCCTTTTGTTAAGGTTTTTCAGCTTCCAGGGGTGGTTTTGAGGGAAAGGCTTAGGAAACGGGGCCGCCCTGTGAGGTGGGGTGGATGCACAGTCCTTCTCGTGAGTGTCTGCCCGTTTCGTCCCACTGCTGGGCTGGCTGTAACTCAGCAGAGAAGGCCCCAGTGGTCCCAGCCCCTGGTGATGGGGAGACGCTGGAAGCAGTGCGCTCAGTTTTCTTCCTGGCTTGTGTCTCTCTGGCTGCTCTTCCTTCTGTGGGGTCGCAGGCCCTGTGAGGTCCCAGTCACCATCTCCCTGAGAATGTCCCCATCCCTGCTTCAGTCCTGGGACAACAACGTCCTTCTCAACCTTACCAGTGAAGAGTCACCCGGCCTGACAACCTAGGGTGTCAGTCTAGACCAAGCCCTACCCATGGTCCCTCCTGACTACTTATTAGAGAGGAGACTTGCCAGTACAATCCAAGATGGATTCAGAGTAGTTCATACTGGCTCCAGTGTTGATGTCCCATGACTTGCCTTGAGATCCTTGGAAACGCTCTGGGATTTCCCAGCAGAAAGAACAAGAATCCTTCTCTCATCATTCTCTAATTTGGATGTGTGTTTTCTGTGTCCTGCATGGGATGCGTTCCTTTCGGACTGCTTACCCAGCTGATTTCAGACGCGAAGTCTAGATGAGATCCGCTAGCTCCAAGTGCATTTTCTAAATGCAGCCACTTGACTTGGTGAGTGACACTCGCCCTTCTCCACTTTGCTGTTTTGAATTCCTTGTTTGTGGGTTGTGCACTGCACTAAAAAGCTAGACAGGCTGTAGGAGACACCGTCTCATCTCCTGGCCTAGTGTAGATGGGGTATGTGTGTGTGTGTGTGTGTGTGTGTTTGTGTGTGTGTGTGCAGTCACTTCAGTCGTATCCAACTCTTTGTGACCCTGTGGACGTCGTAGCCCACCAGGCTCCTCTGTCCACAACAAGTAATAATAAATAACAAAGCAAAAGATCTGTTGATGAGAAGGTTTTGAACTAAGTTTACTCCATGATTTGAGAAAAAGTCATTTAACCCACTTGCATTTTTTAGAGCGAGCATACTCTGCATTTTACAGGAGAAGGTATGTTGAGTTAGACTTTGGATTAATGGTGCAACGCCATCAGAAATGAAGCTGTGAGGTTTACCATCTCCCAAGGTTAATAGAGATTTCTCTGAGTCTGTGGGAAAACTATCTCTAATTCAGCAGGTTAATTACTCACTTTTGGTCAATATATTTTGTCATGCTGTCACAGAACAAGAGCAAACAAACTAACAGATGAATGAAAACTATTAAGATGAAATTAAATGGACTAAAATAAAATGCAAGCTCTTGACTAATGTAGCCAGATGAACAGAAGAAAAGTAAAATATGGGATTATGCAAATCACAGCACTTGGCTTCTATTTCTGTTTTCTCATAAGAAGGAATGAAGGATGCTCTTTAAAATTTCCCAATGAATCATATATTTTAAAACAAGCTTTCTCAGAGAATAAAAGCGCTCTATCAGTTACCTCAGAAATTATTGCTGTGAAAGTCCAGGTTCACTGTGGAAACAATGCCACGTTCTTTCTTACCCATAACACCTCCTACAGAGTTTGACATTCAGATGATGTGTGTAAATAAATATTTTTAGATAAGGAAGTAGATTTATAAATACATACCAGACCTCACAACCTGCAATTCCCATGAGTACTTCAAGCTGAGCATTTATAAAAATGAGCTCAGATCTGCCCCTTTCTTATCTGCTCCTTCCATATTTTCTTTCTTGCTGAAGAGTCACCAGGTTTGACCTGAGTGTCAGCATGGACTGTTTCTCCAACAGCATGTGCTTAAACATAATGTCAGATGTATTCAAAGTAGTTTATATCCACTGTTTTGTTGATGTTCCATGACTTGACTAGAAATGGCTGGAAATACCCTCAGGTACCTGCCATAAGCAGGAAGGACAGGAATCCTCTTTAACAGTGTTTCATGGGTATTTTCCATGCACCGTAGGAGAACGTCTCCTCTCCAGGATTTTTCCCCGACTTTTATTGCAGATAAGCAGATGTCTGCATAGGTTGGTAAGTACTGTTCAGGTAATTTTTTTTTTAATAAATGAAGACTTGCAGATATAGTGTTGGAACAAAGCCAGTGATGCTCACTGTCAGCTCTGCAATTGATGCTGTGGTCCAGAACTTGCAGCTGAACTACCCACCACCTCCCTGGCACTCCAGAGAGAGACGGCTAGGGGCAAGGAAGCAATTAATCCTCCACCTTTTTGTTTGCCCAGAATATTCCAAGCCAGGTGAAGAAGTGAGTGTTGCTTCCATATTTGCCAAGCAGAAATAAAACTGGAGGTTTTATTATTTATTATTTATTTTATTTTATTTATTATTATTATTATTTATTAGCAATGTGGATAAAAGTGAGGTTAATTGGAATGTCTGTTTTTCTTACATTGTTGAATAAATATGTATATGTGTTTGTGTGTATATATATATATTTGTACACAAACACATGTACCAAGATTGACAAACTTGTGTCAATGAATAAAAATGTTCAAAATGTGCAGAAAAGTTATTTTAATTTTTCTGCATGCAAATTCAAAAATGTAATTTAGAAGAGTGATGTAAAATGCTTTCACGGTTGTTTCCTAGAGAAGACTTAACTCTTAATCACAAATGTTTCCTACCCTATTAGAATGGTGAACACGTCACTTCTATTATGATCTAACAGTGGTAGCTGGCAGGACCAGATGTGACAACCCTGTGTCAAGCCTCTGTCTGTTTCATTTTGAAATTGTGCACGGCTGTGAACTTGAGGCTGGAAGCCTGGTTTTGGAGGGTGGGGTTCTAGACTTCACGGCAGGCACTGCCCTCGATAGACATGGTTGCCGTTCAGAATCACAGAATAAAGTCAGAGCCCGGTGAGACGTCAGCGCTGGAGTAGGAATGCCACCAGTTTGGGAGTCAGAGACACGGCTGCTCACCCTCTTTCCATCACTGATTAGTCATAGAGCTGAGTCGTCAGTCTCCCCGCCCGCAATATGGAAACATGGACCACATCCCCTTTACTCACAGGGAACAATCCAAGAAAGTAACGTGCCGGAAGCACTTTGAAAGCCGCATGGGGCTGTATGAAGATAAAGCATTCGTCATACAAGGAGGCCATGTTTTCCTTTGGGGAAGTGGGAACCTGTGTGGGTTGTTATGGAAAATATTTACCCACCGGTGCCATGTGCTGCAGAGACTGCGTTCCCCTTGCCATCCACACAGGGGCGAAGCTGAGGGAGGCCCTGCCAGGCCAGGGGCTGGCGGGCGGGCACCCAACTGTCTTGGAGATTGCACTGCCCAGGGCAGGTTCCTCCGCCTCCTCTGGAGGGACTGGCAGGCCTGTGTGTGCAGAGGGGTGGCTTGTGTGAGTCAAAGTAGATTGGCCAGTTGGTTGAGGGACTCTGGGAGAACGCTTGGGCCAACACCATGGATCCTTGACGGCTATTCAGGGTGTTATCAAGACCGTAATTCTATAACTTCAAAGAAACACACTGTACACATGAAACACATTCTCGTTGTTAGCCAGCATTGAGCTGCCAGCATGGTGAGCAGCCGGTTAGCATTTTAAAGTTGGTTTAGGTACATATGAAAGCTCCAGATGAAAGCTCCATCTGAGTTTCCTGATGAAACTCAGGTCATCCAGAGAAGCAGTGGGGTTGCTGGCTAGTGCTGGCAGCTGAGGAATCACACTTTGCACCTGGGATCCTGGGGACCCTCATGCTAATGACAAGGGTGATGCTGGTTCCTGACTATTCCTTTGGTGCTTTTGGGAAAGCACCACAATTGGAGGACTTAAAATTATAGATTCCTAGAACCAGAGATCAAAATGACTTTGGAGGTCATCTAATACCCAGATTACATTCTGCTGAAGCTCGGCATGAAAGCCTTTGAGAGTTAAGAGGAAAGAAGAGCTTTCTGGGAGGAAGGATATTTAATTTCTTGAATTCTAACTATGGGAGAAGAAAAAAATGTATATTTTTCTGATCTCCCATTAGAAACTAAGTAAAAACTAGAATTCCTCTTCCATAAATATTTGGGTTGACTTTGTGTTGACAACATGTCTGCTGGCTTATAGCAAGTCCAGATAGAGTCAAGGAGAAAGGATGGTAATGAGTATGGGATAGCGTACGATTCTTCGCCTTGGGCAGCCAGAACATGCACAACCAGAACCTTTCATTGACATATTCCTTCAGTTATTCATTGAGGCATCAAAGATTTGAACAGGAAGGCACAAACTCCTCAAGGATGGACTTTCTGTGGTATTGTCGGTATTTGTAGGAGAGCTTACAGCAGGTGATGGCCTTCTTGCAATCACAACAGCCAGAGTGATTTTTCTAATGTATAAATCAGATCATCTTGCTTCTCCGCTTACAGTCCTCCAGTGGCTTATCATGCTTAAATAAAATCCAGCCCCCACCATGTTCTTTGAGGACCTCCCTAAACATTTCTCCACCACTCCACCCTGCCCATATGTCTTCAGCCACAATGGGCTTCTCACTGTTCCTCAGAGAAGCTGAGGGTGTCTCAGGGTTTTGGCACATGCTGTTCCTTCTGCCTGGAACACTGTTCCCCCCACTAGCTTTGTAAATCACCTCTCTGCTCAAAAGATACCTCGTTGGGTAGGCTTCTGCCAACTAAGCACCATCACACCCCAGGACACTTCTTTTATTCTGCTTTATTATTTTATGGAAGAAAGGTCAAATATGCTTAAATAGCCCCCCCTTTTTTTCATGGAAAGGGATTTTATTTCAAATTTAGCAATGTGTACATGTCATCCCCAAACTCCTAATTGCTCCCTTTCCCCATTCTTCATCACTGGTAACCATGAGTTTGTTCTCTACGTCTGTGAGTCTGTTTTGTATGTAAGTTCACTTGTATCATTTTTAAAGATTCTGCATATAAGTGGTATTTTATGATGTTTGTTTTTCTCTGACTGATTTAGAGACAGAGATGCTATTCACTTAGAAAAAGCATCACCTCCAGGTCCATCCATGTTGCTGTAAAGGGCGTTATTTCATCCTTTTTAGTGACTGTATAGTATTCCGTTGTATGCACGTACCACATCTTCCTTACCCGTTCCTCTGTCCATTCCTCTCTCGATGGGCATTTATGTTCTTCCATGGCTTGGCTATTGTAAACAGAGCTGCAGTGAACACTGGGGTCCATGTATCCTTTCAGATCGCTTTTCTCTGAATATGCACCCAAGAGTGGGATTGCTGGATCATGTGGTAGCTCTGTTTTTAGCTTTTCATGAAACCTCCCCACTGCCCTCCATCATGGCTGCACCAGTTTAGATTCCCACCAACAGTGGAGGAGGGTTCCCTTTTCTCCACACCCTCCACAGCATTTACTGTTTGTAGACTTTTTTTACGATGGCCATTCTGACTGATGTAAAGTGAAACCTCATCGTAGTTCTTTTTTTAAATGGCCCATTTCTTTTGAATTGAG
Organism: Moschus berezovskii; assembly: GCF_049115385.1. Classification (NCBI taxonomy): domain Eukaryota; kingdom Metazoa; phylum Chordata; class Mammalia; order Artiodactyla; family Moschidae; genus Moschus; species Moschus berezovskii. Next base: position 6,178,993 of record NC_142485.1, read on the forward strand.
AAAGGGATGCACAGAGCTTCAGTGCTAACTGCGATTTATGGGAGGACCTCAGGACATCTCCATGAGAATGTGAATCTGCTGGCTCTTGCCGTGTCAAGATTTTTTCTTCTTGTGCATTTCCAAAGGTGTCAATAAATTGCAATTACTGTCCCAAAGTTTCAAGAGCTTTCTCAGGAAAGATATTCATAGAGGGAGAAAAAAAATGGCATGCACACGTGCTTTTTTTATTAAAGTTTCTGTGTTTAGGAATCCTACTAAATTGCATTTTGACAATTAATCTATTTAGGGATTGACTATGTCTTTATTTTACAAATGAATCTATTCAGGGACTGACTATGTCTTTATTTTACAAATGAAGTTCTGATGGTATTTCTTCTGGACGAGGTCTAATGCCACTTGCAGAGACTGTACATTTCCCAATAAGCTTGAGAACTAGATTTTACGTTTTATCCATTTGCTGGAAGGTTATCCCAGAAATGTCACACATAGGGTGCTTCTGTAGTTTCCTGAAGCTTCTCTGTCACCCCAGCTCACAAATGTGCAGTTTTTACTCTGCAGGCCAGAGTTGTTCAAGCAATTGATGTTTTACACCTTCAAAAAGAATCCTACCGAAAGCCCATGGCAATATGCAAACATTGTTTGGGCTGTGCATCTGCCAGAGGAAACTATAGCCGGCTTTTCCCTCTTGGTCTCCAAGACTTTTCATTTCATTGTGATCAAAAGAATCAAATGATCTTCCAGCCCACAGAGAGAACCTGTTTTGGCATCTCTTAAAACACAGATTTCCAAATATTTCAGACAGTATCCTAATCCAGAAAGAGGACTTTATCTTTCCTATTTCATTATTAATCATAGAGTTTTCTTTTGGAAACTAAAACCCAAAGGTAACATTAGACAGAGAAGAGAAAACCTGTTGTTTTGTTCTCTCCAAAATGTGTTTTTGTCACTTACAGGCTACACCAGATAATTTAAATACTGTGGTCTGGATCAGTTCAGTTCGGTCGCTCAGTCGTGTCTGACTATGCGACCCCAAGGACAGCAGCACGCCAGCCCTCCCTGTCCATCACCATCTCCCGGAGCTTGCTCAAACTCATGTCCATCACGTCAGTGATGCCATCCAACCACCTTATCCTCTGCTGTCCCCTTCCCCTCCTGTTTAAAAAAAAAAAAGCTTTTAGGGGAGTGAGAAAGAAGTAGGCAACAATTAGAGAGTGAGATATTATTATAAAGTTTCTGTTCTCGTTGGCAGTTACTTGTTCTTTTGTGTTTATGGAAGTTCTTTTCCACAGGTAACCTGAGATGAAAGCAAATTGTATAAACAAACATAATTATAGGTGTTGGTTTTATGGTTAAAAAACATGTAATATTGAATATGTAGTTGTAACAGGGAAAGCATTTTGAAAACAAAGGCTGAATTAAACATATTTATATGAACATACAGGGCTTCCCAGGTGGTGCTAGTGGTAAAGAATCCACCTGCCAATGTGGGAGATGCAAAAGACTCCAGTTCGATCCCTGTGTTGGGAAGATCTCCTGGAGGAGGGCACGGCAACCCACTCCAGTATTCTTGCCTGGAGAATCCCATGGACAGAGGAGCCTGGGGGGCTACAGTCCACAGGGTCGCAAAGAGTCTGACACGACTGAAGTGACTCAGCACCCACGCACACATGACTGGAACGTGCGGGTAGCAAGTGAAACCTCCCCTGCTCACAGTCTAATAGGCAAGAATAAAGCTAAGCCATTATTCTACCCAGCAAGAGATGGTATTCCGTAATGTTGATGGACCCAAGATTTTGAATGGGCAGACTTAGGTCAGTCTGTGCCACGGACAGAAGTGAGTTTTTCTGAGCTCTCAGACTTTCATCTGTGAAAGGGAAGACCGTGGTTCGCACCTCTCTGGTAGCCCTGAGGGTGGGATTGGATGATGCGATGTGCACAGAGCATCTGATCCAAAGGAAGGGCTACATAGCTCTCAGCCACCACAATTACAGTCATCCTTCTCATCACTAGATTATCTTGAATGTCAATCACTGCCTGGTGCCAGAGTAACAACCAGATGGCTGATGAACCTGCTATAAACAGAAGTATTTCTGAAGTGGGCCCGGGCTCTTGAACTGAAAATGTAAACAAAATGATTCATTTAATAACCTGGTCCATGCAAGGTGTTAACCAGACTGAGCAGGGTTTAACCAGACCCATTTTACACCATAGCCAAGTTACCCCATTAACCTGCCATGAGACTGCAGTGACCAAGTCTCACTCGGGACTTGGCAAGAGCTGGGTTTTGTTTTCTTGCCCTGCTGGGTCTTCGCTGCTGCGCGTGGGCTTTTTCGTCGCTGCAGGCAGCGGGAGCCACGCCTGGTCGCAGGGCCCAGGCCTCCCGTTGCGGGGGCTCCTCTGGCTGAGCAGCAGCAGCTCGAGCGCTGGGGCTTCAGTCGTTGCAACACACCGGCTCCCACGTGGGATCTTAGTTCCCTGAGCGGGGCCTGAACCCGAGTCCCCTGCCTCGGCAGGCGGATTCCCAGCCCCTGGGCCGCCGGGGAAGCCCACTGGCGGGAGTTGTGTAGCCACTCCTTTATCCGACACACACATCTCAGACTCGTGGCGTTTCTCACGCGCTGCCAGAATTTAGAGCCCTCCGGACACTAACCGTGTCTGGCCGTCGCCCCCTTTCGCTCGCGGACTGCCCCTCTCCCCGCCCCAAGGACACACGCGTGTCCCCTGCAGGAGAGGACGTCTTTGGCTGCTGCTTCATCTCCCGGTTTCCTGCGTGACTGCATTTCGTTTTGCTTCTGTTCCTGGTGGGAAGAGCTATTTACTTTCCCCCAGGAAGTCCTGTTGTTGAAATGGGAAAATACGCTTCTTGGCCGAGTGCCTCCAGAAAGACCGTCCCCAGCCTGGAGGGCGTTGTTTGCTCCCTGGGCCCCTGCAACACCCCGACTCAGGGCGCTCCTGCCAGGAGAGTCACAGGCCCCCCTGGGTGGGTCTGCTTCTTTCCACTGCTGTTGCCCCTGGGCCCGCCCACAGCACCTCATCATCAAAGGATCACTCTTTTTCCTCCTTCTGTTTCAATTATTTCCTCTTTCACCCTTCCTTTGTGTTTACCCCAAACGATGCAAGATCTCAGGTTACCTAACTGGCACCCTGTGTTTCTCTATGCATTCAAAATGGCAGACTAAAACAATTCCAGCTGCTGTATATATATATATATCAGTTAAACCTGGGCAGGCAATTCTGAGATCTTTTATATTCTAGTCATGCTGAGTTCCAAGGTGTGCTGAGGAGTCAGCTGCCCCTTTGGAGAATAGGAGGAGGTTCAGAAAGGTCAAGATCTGGGAGAGGGAAATTCATGAGGTTATGAGGCTTCCCTTGACCCATCCACAAAAGGGACAGCAGGTCAGGTCACACCTATAGTAGAGGCATGGCAAACACTGGCTTTTCACATCAGGTGGCCAAAGTTTTGGAGCTTCAGCATCAGGCCCTCCAATGAATATTCATGATTGATTTCCTTTCGAATTGACTGGTTAGATCTCCTCACAGTTCAAGGGACTCATTGGACAGATTCCTGGTCACTTCTACCGCCCTGTCCAGCCCAGTGGTCATCAGTTCTTCTGGACTAAGAAATCACTCAGGATTCTTTTTGTGCTTCTGCTGCTGTTTAGCCACTAAGTCGTGTCTGACTCTTTTGCAACCCCATGGACTGTAGCCCAGGCTACAGTCTGTCCATGGGACAGACCAGGCTCCTCTGTCCATGGGACTTCCCAGGCAAGAATACTGGAGTGGGTTTCCATTTCCTTCTCCAGGGGATCTTCCCGAACCCAGGGATTGAACCCACATCTTCTGTTTGGCAGGCAGTTTCTTTTCCACTTTTTTGCTTATTTTACAGAACTGGGATGCTCACTTTTCCTGAAATACATGCCAACAGAATTCCTGAGGAATAAACCTCTGTTTTTCGGAGAAGGCAATGACAAGCCACTCTAGTACTCTTGCCTAGAAAATCCCATGGACAGAGGAGCCTGGTGGGCTACAGTCCATGGGGTCGCTACTAGTCGGACAAGACTGAGCAACTTCACTTTCACTTTTCACTTTCACACGTTGGAGAAGGAGATGGCAACCCACTCCAGTGTTCTTGCCTGGAGAATCCCAGGGATGGCGGAGCCTGGTGGGCTGCCGTCCATGGGGTCACACAGAGTCGGACACGACTGAAGTGACTTAGCAAACCTCTGTTTTTACCTTCAGGACAGCTTGCCAGACGCACCTCAGTGCTGGCTCTTTGGGCTCTCAGCGTGGTGAAGTCTGATGGAGTCTGATCCTCTGGCTACACGACTTCAACCTCTCAGCATTTTCTCAGGCTCCTTCTAGCTGGTGCATCTCATCCCTTTTCTGTGAATCAGCCAGTTTAGACAGTTCGCCTAAGTTATTCAGTAGGATCATAGATGAACAATTCCTTTGGAAGCCTCCCTCTTCCCACCCTTTAAAAAATAAAGTTTTGATACATGTATACCTATGGCTGATTCATGCTGAGGTTTAACAGAAAACAACACATTTCTGTAAAGCAATTATCCTTCAATTAAAAAACAAAAAATAAATTCCAGCCCTCTCTGTGAAGCTTTGCAATTTGTGATAGTGGCCAAGGAGCCAAAGGCGAAAGCAGATTGCTTGGAACTGGTCAGTAGAGCTGGTTGCCATGGCATCAAGTCAGAGCGTCAGTCTACACGGCATTTAAAGGACCAGCCGAGGTCAGAAATTGGGCCTTGGTGGTGGAGAATCTTGATGCTGGCTTGGCCTTGAGCATGACATGAACTGTGACTCTGTTTACACTTCTGTGTCTCTTTTCTGACAATTTCCAGTCCTTTGCTCCAGCGTTCTTACTGACCTTCTGTAAACACATTTAATAGTTCAGAGTGAACTTGATATTCCTGTGGAATTCAGAACCCAGATTTTTCCCTGTCGGCATCAATCCATTCCCCCCCATACACTGAAGTGGCTCCAGTGTTCCCTCCAGCCTTCTTGACTTTGCTGGGGTTCGTCTGTGTGTGTGTGTGTGTGTGTGTGTGTGTGTGTGTGTTTGCTTCCTAAAACGATCTCTCTCCTCAATCTCTGCTTGTCAAAGGACTTCCCATCTTACTACTGTGTGTCCATGGACAAATCGTTAAATCTCTCTGAACCTTAGTTTCTTTGTCTGTAGAAGGAGGATAAGCCCTTCAGAATGGTGAAGATGGGCTTGGTGATGCTGCAGTAATAAATGATCCCCAGATCTCAGTGGCTTCAAAGTACAAAAGCTGGGGAGTTGCCTAGCAGTCCAGTTAGTTAGGACTCCAAGCTTTCACTGCCAAGAGTGTGGGTTCAACCCCTGGTTAATTCTCGTTCCTGCTGTGTGTCCAGTGTGCTAGTGATGGGATCTGCTTTTTCTTAGTTACTTACAGACCCGGGAAGATAGGGGAGGAGATTAAAAGGGTCCTTAAAACTCACCTAAGTTCTGCTCAGAATTCATCAGCCAAAGTGGTCACACGGAGACAGCTAACTTCAAAGAGGGTGGGGAAGTGCAGCCCTCCCCCTCCGCCAAGGAGCCCTGAAGATTTTCTGAAGCACCGTAGTGACAGCCACACCTCCGCCAAGGCATCTGGTAAACCCGAGGGTCTCATACGGACGTAGGTGGTATCACTGTACTTCCTCTTTGCAGGGCCAGCTTCACTGTGGTGGTGAGGGAGACAGAGCACATGCACACACGCATGCACACACACCCCACATATTAAGAGAGAGGGGAGGAGTGAGAGAAAGAAGTGACCTGCAGGGATTCTACACCAGTTCAAATCCTACCTTAGCAAGTTACTAACTCTGTGACCTTGGGCAGATTAATTAACATCTCTGGGTGTCAATTTGTTCACCTGGAAAATGGGGATGCAATTCGCAATTGTAAATTCCTCCAGGGGTGTTTATGCATTTTAAATGTGAGTGATTATAAGATTATCAGATGTAGTAAATGATGCCACAGATGTATTTGCTTATTGCAAGAATTAGACAGCTGGCTTTTTTCTTCTAATATTAAGATGTGGTAGACTTTATATATGTGTGTGTGTGTGTGTATGTGTATATGTGTGTGTATTGTTTGTTTGTTTGTGAAAGTCACTCAGTCGTGTCAACTCTTTGTGACCCCATGGACTGTATAGTCCATGGAATTCTCCAGGTCAGAATACTGGAGTGGGTAGCTTTTCCCTTCTCCAGGGGATCTTCCCAACCCAGGGATCAAACCCAAGTCTCCCACATTGCAGGCGGATTCTTTACCAGCTGAACCACAAGGGAAGCCAATGTGGATATGTATATATATATATTTTTGCGTGTATATTAGTGCTTGTTTGTGTGTATATTCTTCTTGTTTTTTAAAAAAGCTACATACTATCGTATTTTTTGCCATATCTTAATTGCAGTTCAATTTCTATAGTAGAATTCAAGGAGACCTTGGTTTCATGAATCTCCACTCACTGAGCTGTTTCCTGCTTTATTCCCCTCAGACATAGGGTCTAAAGGCTGTGTCTGGTGCCATTCAGTGGCGATGATAATTTAGTCCACTCTCTATGTTATGACACCTTTATCTGGTGGCAAACATTCTCTTCAGATTGCATTGCCAAAAGCTCCCCCAAGTAGAAAGCATCCTGTTCTTAGATTCAGCCCCAAATGGTCCCTTGTCCACTGGTGGACTCAGCTGTGGTGTAGGAGTCATCCGAACCCCACGCCATATCTTGCCAGCTGAGCACCACTCTGGACCCCTTTGCTGCCCGCCTCCCGCAAGCTTGGACCTGATCTGCGCGCCATAACATTTGCTGAGTGATGTGCCTGTGACTTCTTGGTGTTTCCTATTCCTTAGGGTCCCTTCCGCTGCTTCTTTTAATGTTCAGTTTGAAGCCCAGTCTCATTACCCTCGGAGAAGGCAATGGCACCCCACTCCAGTACTCTTGCCTGGAAAATCCCATGGATGGAGGAGCCTGGTGGGCTGCAGTCCGTGGGGTCGCACAGAGTTGGACATGACTGAGCGACGCAGCAGCTCGTTATCCTAGTCCCGCTCGGCTCACGCACAGCCTTTCTGTCTCCTGCATCTCCCACCTCCTCAGCTTACGTTTCTTCTTGGATGTGTTCCATAGCTTCTCTTGTATATACCAATATCATAACCAAGAGTGAATCTTTAGCTCAGAAAAGAAAAAAAAAAAGATCAACTGTACATCACAGGCAGGATGATTGCTTGTCAAGCTTTCAGGGGAGAAGACTGGGAATGAGACTCTGCAAACAAGAGGTTTATTAAGAAGGAGTACACTTGGGATCAGCATTTGTGGATGGGATGGGATGGACTGACGAGAGGAAGAAGTTACCCTGTGATGCAGAGCCTTGAGATGACCTCAGCCCACCCCGCGGCAGCTCAGAGCTGTCCCAGAATGGCCCAGTGTGGCCAGGACTTTCTTCCCTTCCCTGGTCAGTCATTGGGTGTAGGTTCTTCCTGGGAGGCAAAGTGATTCTGCTTTGGAGATAGTCCCTGAAAGGGGTTCTCCTGGTCAGCATCCCAGGATCTGGAACAAGCCCTTCCTATTACATAAGCTCTTCCTTGCAGGGCCATGTGGGTGGTACATCACAGGGTCCACTCCAGAGCAGGACAGGACTCTGGGAACCAGGGTCCAGTCCCTTCCCATCACATGAGCTCAGAGTGAATAGGACACGCCCGGCCATTCCAGCTGCCCGCCCTCTCCTGCAGCCCACCTGTGTGAATGACGGTGGGTTAAAGATCCTCCTGTGTTTTGTTTTCCTTTCGTTCTTCCTTCACGTTTTCATACAGTTCTTCCTTGTGTCTGTTTTTGCTGTCCTCGGCATACTCTTTGCAGAATACTTTCTTTTTGTTACTATGACAATCAGTGCATCTTCTGCATTATAATTGCTCTCCATGTGGTCTTCGCATCCCTTTCCCTCTACTTCTAAGGGAATGAGATGAGTCCAAACATGAGCTTGTTTAATAAAACTCGGGCTACTCTGTGTGACATCCTTTCCCTTTCCTTTGAAGAAGTTGCTGCCAGAGTGAGCTTCCCCCCGCCTCTCTGCTTCTATCCCACAGCTCATTTGCATCCAGCCCCCTCAATATTGCCTGGCAGCAAGGGGCACAGGAATAGCTCCGAGAATCGGAACCCACAGAAGAGCAGCCGCCGCCTCCCCTCTGTACGCTCGCGAGCTGAGCTGCGAACAAGTGGCAGGATTGATTCATTTGAATTTCATCTCCGTTCATTTCCTCCACCTTCCTTCTGGTGCGGGTGATAGTGAGCGGTGAAAATGACCTGGGACCCAGGAGGCGGATGAAAGAGAGAGAGAGAACCCAGGGGTTGGAAGAATCCAGAGTCTGACTCATCAGACATTAGCCCGAGGCTCCTCCACCTTCCGCAGCAGCAGCTTTGCTTGTGGCCACGGGGCAGAGCCTCCAAACAAGGAGGTGTCCCCACAGTGGCCTTGGGGAATGCTGTCTGTGAGCTCTTCCTTTGTTGACATTATAAACACGCCTCTCTGAAGCTTCCACCTTGGTCATCTCAGCAAAAGTCTCAGGAACTTCACTTGCACCTGGGACGACTTAACATGGAAGTTTTATGATCAATTAAGAGAAAAGAGACCTTTATGAATATGTCCACTGCCAGATACCCAGGCAACTACCCTTCTCAGGTCAGCAGATAACAGATGTGCTCCCCTGTGGAGGATCACAGACATACATTTAATGTATTATTATTTTGTTGTTGTTGTTGAAGCATAGGAGATTTCCAACGTGTTAATTTCTGCTGTACAGCAAAGTGATTCAGTTATTCTTTTCCATTATGGTTTATCATAGGGTATTGAATATAGTTCTCTGTGCTATATAGCAGGAGCTTGCTGTTTATCCGTTCTCTGTATATAACAGCTGACATGCTAACCCCAACCTCCCACTCCATGCCTCCTCCCACTCCCTTCCCCGTTGGCAACCACCAGTCTGTTCTCTGTGTCCGTGATTCTGTTTCTGGTCCACAGATAGGTTCCTTTGTGTCCTATTTTAGAGTCTACATATAAGTGGTATGATATGATATTGTCTTTCTCTGACTTATTTCACTTAATATGATCATCTCTAGGTTCATCCGTGTTGCTGCAAATGGAATTATTTCATTCTTTTTTTTATTTCGTTCTTTATGATGGCCGATTAGTATTCCATTGTATATACATACCACATATTCTGTATCCGTTCTTCCACCAACGGACATTTAGGTTGTTTCCACAGACATATCTTGTAAATAAAGGGCCACAGAGGGAAGAGTGCTTCCTGTTTCTTTGTTCACATGGAAAGTCCAGCCTTATCAGGGCATATTTGCCTGTACCGAAAGAGAATAATGACCTTTTCCAAACCACTCCCATCATCCCTGCTTAGAGCAGACTTTCAACCACTCTCTTCTAGTTCTGCCTACAGAAAGGCAAGCACAGCCCCAATCATAGATAATTGTTCATCAATTGGAATAGACCTACCTGGATGCCCAAAGAGATAAGAGTCTACTACCTGGATAATAGAAGAGTCAGCTCTTCATGTGGTCAAGGCCTCGGCTTCCCCATCATGAGATGAGTGCCATCTGTTTCCTCCACTGAAGAGAACTCGGTGTTGGAGTCCTGCCAGGACGGCCTCACCTCCAGAGAGCTCCCTGCAGCTAAGCACCAGGAGGCCTTATAGACTTATAGACACTCCCTCTCCCTAAGGGTCGATGATGAGCTGAGACAGAGGACAGGCAAGGAGGGAAATGCTGCACGATTCAAGTGAAAAGTCCAGTTGGTACAGATTCAGTCCGTCTCTTCCACTTGTAGTGTTGTTTAGTCGCCAAGTCGTGTCTGACTCTTTTGGGACCTCTTGGACTGTAGCCTGCCAGGCTCCTCTGCTCGTGGGATTTCCAAGGCAAGAATACTGGAGTGGGTTGCCATTTCCTTCTCCAAGGGATCTTCCTGACCCAGGGGTCGACCCCAAATTTCCTGCATTGGCAGGTGGATTCTTTACCACCAAGCCACCAGAGAGGCCCCTCTCTGCCTCTAAAAATGAAGTGAAGTTGCTCAGTCGTGTCCAACTCTTTTCAACCCCATGGACTGTAGCCTGCCAGGCTCCTTCATCCATGGAATTTTCCAGGCAAGGATACTGGAGTGGGTTCCCTGTAAGTATTTTACCTTCACGTTTTGCCTATGTGTTTCTGAAATTCACAGGTCAGGCCAATGTCACTGGCTTGATGACACAACATCTGAGAGACTGGACCCATCTCGGCGTGTTAAACACAGTGAGCCCACCTAGCATGCCAGGGCGTCAGCCTACTGATCCTGCTAGATGCTGTTTTTCTTGAACTGGATGCTGCCTTCTTCATTTCCTCAATGTGAAAGGCTACCTGCGTTGATTTGGGCCCTGACTGCGTGAGAAGCAGGTTACCATTAGTGGTGCTGTCTCTTCCTTGGTTTCTCGGCTACCATCTCGATGAAAGAGAAGGGGCACGTCTGCACCCTGTCAGGCTCTTTGGTTCTTGAGAAACATCTGCTTTGTTTTTAGCCATTCAGCCCTTCATTGAGCAAGCAGGTCCTGAGCACCTCCTGGGTCCCTGACCCCGAGTCAACCCTGGGGCTGCTCACGACCACCCTGTCCACGCCTCCTACCTGTTACTTTAGCAACTGCTGAGGTGGAGAGAAGGGCGTGGGATGCGGGGTCACGGGGAAGCAGCAGGGAGAGTGATGTCCTCATACTTAAATCAAGTGTCACTACGTCAGGGAGGCCAGCCCAGACTCACCTTTCTCCCGTTCTCACATCCTGAGACAAAGCAAAACGCCAAGGTTGCGTAAAAGCGACACACCTTCTGACCAGTCGTTACTGGAGCTGACTGTGTATAAGACTTGCTTTAATACGTAGGCAATTTGGTCACAGGTGAAAGGGGCAGCAGAGGATGAGATGGTTAGAAGCGTCATCAACTCAACGGACACGAGTTTGAGCAAAGTCGGGGAGATGGTGAAGGACAGAGGGGTCTGGTGTGGTGCAGTCCATGGGGTCACAAAGAGTCGCACACCACTGAGCGACGGAACAAGGGCAACAATTTGGTCCCAGCTTCTGAAACTGTCCAGTGGGCAGTCGAGCCGGTGACTGCTTCTTAATATTCTGATGATTTATGTTTTGAAAACTGTGCAAGCCTTCAGAGGAGACAGAAATGGGGATTTGTTATCTTTTTCTGGGAGTGGCTCTCTCCTCTGCCTGACTTTCTTATCTTCACCTGGACCGATTCTTACCTTTCTTGCTTATCTTACCTGGCTGGTTTATTCCCCGAGATAGAGTACATGTTGGCATGGAGAATACACATTCGGTTTTATTTCAACAGGCATCTTACGACTGAGCAAGGCGTTGAGGAAGTCTTACTGCATCCTGCAGACAATTAAGTGAGTTTGGAAAGTTTTATTTGGTTGGTTGTTGACAAAAGCTAAGTCCCTGGATAGCTGTTAATTTTTCCGGGTGATTCCCAGAGGAAAGTCAAGCCAACACAGGGCCCCACAGTTCCCTATGGACCTGCAGTGAACTACGTAGTATGGAAACCTCAGTTCTGATTTCCTTTTTTTGTTTTGTTGAGTTTCCTTACGTAAAAGGAAGTTTCAGGGGAAGAAGCCTATGTTTCACTGAGAAGATAAAGGACTTGGGTGGAGAACAGGAAGAGGTGAGAACAGCTCTAGGCTGGACCCAAGCCGTTAATCTAAAAGCACGGCCTCGTTCACCCAAGGGCCTAATGTCATGAACAGGAGACTGCCTGTCTGAGGATCCTTTGGCTTGAATCAAATTGTCATCAATAGTATCCAAGCAAGCTCTCTGTGTGACTCTACAATTCTGCAGATATTGCTTGCTTTTCCATCTTCTTCTCTAAGGAAGACTTAAGTTTTTTTTTTTTTTATGTATATTAGCATATTTGTTTATTAGCATACTTAATTACTGCATATTAGCATGCTAGCATATTTATTTATTTTTTTTAAATTAGAGTGTCGTATCACTTACAACGCTATGTCAGTTTCAGATGCACAGCAAAGTGATTCAGCTATTATTCATACACATGTATCCATCCTTTTTTAGATACCTTTCCCATATAGGTTATTACAGTGTATTGAGCAGTGTTCCCTGTGCTATACAGTAGAGGACATAGCTTTTTGAAAAACATGTATCACAGGATAAAATCAGTGAGATAAAAAAGTTTGATCTTACAAGATCCCCCATGTGGACACCGAGAAGATGAAATTTGACAGTGTATGTTAGGGTCCTTAGTGGAATGAAGGTTCAGTCTGAAATTGAAGGCAAATCACATGAGGGTTCAGGATAATTTATCCACTGCTTGTTTTCTGCTAGCAGGTTGGAGGGGTAGCAGTTCTACTTGGTTTGTCACACAGGCATTCTGGAAAGGAAAAAATTGTGAGATTCTAGAAGGAAGGATAATTTGAATGCAAGTGAATCAGGGTCCAGATGTCAGCCTCGGGTTACCAGCCTGGATTACTTGGTGACACTTTCTGTGAAGTCACAGGTCTGGGCAGGCATGCTGGTGGGTGAGTGGCCAAAATGAAATTGGAGAAAGCCATTCCTCAGGGTTCTACCCTTAGGTGTCTACAGTGGAGAGCAGGTTTCATTTGATGGACACCTTTTGCAGACAAAACAACAGGTGAGCACCTCAGAGTAGCTGCATGCTGGCCATAGCGCCTGAATTAACAAAATACTGTTTATTTCAGTTCTGTTTCATCACAGTTGCTAAGGCATGACCTTTAAATTCTTCACTGAGATTGGATTGACATATATACACGCCTGTGTATAAAATAGTTAACTAATGAGAACCGACTGCATGGCACCAGGGCAAAAAAACAAGGCACAATCTGTTTGTAGTACATAGATTCAGTTAGCTTAAAACTGCATTCCAATATACATTAGGTACAGACAAATACTATCTGATTCCACTTATGCGAGGTACCTAGAAGAGTCACATTCAGAGTCAGAAAGTACACTGGTAGATTCCAGGGACTGGGTGGCAAGTTGCTGTTTAATGAGGACAGAGTTTCAGTTTAGGAAGGTGAAAAATTCAGGAAACGGATAATGGTGAGAATTGCACAACAATGTGAATGTACCTACTGCCACTGAACTGTATGGTTAAATACAGTTAAAATGGTATGTTTTGTATTGTGTGACTTTTACCACAATAGAATTATTAAAAAAATAAAAATGATAAATTAAAAGATTATGTGATAACATGGGAAACTATTGATAAAGTGAAAAATTCAGCCAATGGTATGCATACAGGGTGAGCTTCCTTTCTGTATGTGACACTCTAAATCTATATTTTTTAAGTTTTTCAAAACTTACTTGGAAATAATTTCAAACTTTTAAAAAGTTTCAAAAATAAAAGTAGTACAAGGAACACTCAAAAAAACATTCTTCATTGAATCTCTAGAAACTTGGCTTTCCCTGTAGTTTTCCCTCTGATATTTGTCTCTTTTTACATGATGACTTCTGAAGCCCTATTTCCAACAGTGTGTGTCAAGCAGAAACCACTCAACAAACAGGAATAACTAACATTTACTGACTTAGTGTCACATACTGTTTCAAGTGCGTCACCTAAATGATCTCCTTTAATCCTCAGCACAAATAGAAGAGGTGGCTCAGTGGTAAAAAAAATTTGCCTACCAAAGCAGGAGACCCGGGTTTGACCCCTGGGTTGGGAAGGTCCTCTGGAGAAGGGCCTGATAACCCACTCCAGTCTTCTTGCCTGGAGAATCCCATGGACAGAGGATCCTGGCGGACTACAGTCCATGGGGTCATAAAGAGTGGGACATGACTGAAGCGACTTAGCATGCACCCACAAATAGAAGAAGCATAGCTACTGCCGTGATCTTTGTTTATGCAGGAGGACACTGAGGCAAATTGAGGTCGTGGATGGAGCTGGGACTCCATGTCAGACATAGTCTGAGCCCCGAGCCCCTGCTCCTGGCTACACAGACGGAGCTCTGACCCCACTCTGGGCGCTGAGCCATAGGCACCAGGGATATGGGAGCAAACAGTATTTAAAATGTAATATCCAGATTTGATCTTGGTCTTGAATGAATGTCTTTCATCTGTGTATTGGCTTTCCTGAGCTACTTTGGGGATGCTATAGCAGTTTGGAACATTATTGATGCTCATGGTCAGGTGCTGCTGCTGCTGCTGCTAAGTCGCTTCAGTCGTGTCCAACTCTGTGCGACCCCATAGACGGCAGCCCACCAGGCTCCCCCGTCCCTGGGATTCTCCAGACAAGAACACTAGAGCGGGTTGCCATTTCCTTCTCCAATGCATGCAAGTGAAAAGTGAAAGTGAAGTCTCTCAGTCATGTCTGACTCTTAGCGACCCCATGGACTGCAGCCCACCAGGCTCCTCCGTCCATGGGATTTTCCAGGCAAGAGTACTGCAGTGGGGTGCCATTGCCTTCTCTGCTCATGGTCAGTAGATAGAGTTAAATGATTTGGTTTCTACTGATAATGTAACTGCTAATGCCCTTCAGCATTGAGCCATTACAACCTTCTTGAATGAGGTTTCTATTAGACTTTAAGAAGCATTTTTTTCTAATAGCTGTTGGTATGAATCTGTTAAATGTCAATTGGGCCTTGTGATAATTAACATAAATATATTAAGTTTTTAAACTGCTAAATGGTCATGTGTATCAGGTAGCTTTTTTGAGATAATAGTGTCCCCAAACCTGGTGGCATTTGCGTACAAGTTCATGAGTACCTGAGTTGTCCTTTGGTCTAAGGTGGGCTCACTCATGAGTCCATGAGTCCAAAACCCACGGATCCGGTAGCTGGCTCTGATGCTCTGGTTTGGGTTTCCAACATGTCAGGAGTGTGGCTGGGTCTAGGCTGGGACAGTGGGCCTTCCCTTCACGGGATCACTCACTACCCAGCATGCTGGCCTTGGTGGCTGGGGAGATTCCAAGAGCAAAGGCAAGAGCAAGTGCCGACTCTTGAAAAGGCCAAGGCTTAGAACAGGCAAAATACAACTTCTGCTTCATCTGCAATCAAAGCAAATCCTAAGGCCACTTTTTTTTCCCCAGGAGTTAAGATTTATTCATTTTAAATAATAAAAATACATCTTCCCAAGAATTTGATGCAATCATAAGAAATTACCCTGAAAATTCAGTTTCCCTAATTTAAAAAGTTCCAGTTTAATTACAGCTTCCAGTGGAAATATGCATAAAGTTGTCAGTTTATGTCAGTAAGTTGCATGAGAAAGAGGATATAAATTTTGAGAAGGCAAATGTAATGTACCATTTATAACAATTTTTCTTAAAACCATAGTCTATTCTATTTCTCATATTCACATTTCTTAAAATCTAATCCTGTTGAGATATGGATTAATAAGAGTTGTAACTGTGTATGTTTAATAACTATTTGCCGCTCCAGTATCCTTACCTGGAGAATCCCATGGACAGAGGAGCCTAGCAGGCTACAGCCAATAGGGTCACACAGAGTCAGACACGACGAAAGTGACTATGCACGCACGCAGTGATTGAATGTCAAAGTTAGAAGCTAGATATGGCTAACTCCAAAGCCTTCTCTTTGAGTTACCACTCTGTAAGGTTTGCAAGGGTCTTCCCAGCTGACACTAGTGGTAAATAACCTGCCTGCCAACACAGGAGATGCAGGTTCCATCCTTGCATTGGGAATCTCTCCTGGAGAAGGAAATGTCAACCCACTCCAGTATTCTTACCTCTTCAATCTCACGGACAGAGGAGCCAGACAGGCCATGAGGTCACGTAGAGTCAGACACAACTGAGCACACATGCGGAAGGTTTTCAAAGCCCTTAAGGATCATGTTATTAAAAATAAAAGTGGTGCCTGAGGCAGGATGAGAGCCTGAAATTGAAACATAGTAATATTCCATTTGTTGCAATTTATTTATGGGCATGTAAGTTTTAATCAAGATATTTCTTTCATTAAACAAGATGATCCTTTGTGCTAGCTATAGATTAGTCATTTTTTTTCATCTCTACCTGCAATGAATGTTATTAATAGTTGGTGGTGATTGTTTCTGTATGGTAATATTATTTGGCCTGAGAAGGATCAAGTGGCAAATTGAATTCTCATTTGCAAAACATGTGACCTCGTATTCCTTCAGAATATTTGCATGAAGTAAGAGGAGAAATAGTAGAGATAATATTAAATGTTCTTTAGTTAGATCTGAATTTGCCAATTATCATATTCTGTGGATGGTTATAAAAATTACAGGGCACTGGAGGCCTTTGGCAGGGGGACCAAGTATGTTTGGAAAATTCTGAGTTAATAGGTTCCTTTGCTGTCATTTCTCAGAACCTTAACTAGGCTGATGACCATTATAACTGTCAAAGAGGGCGTTTCTCAGACTTACGTGACTGCAGCTTACAGACAGTATTCCACAGAACCCTTGGGAAATCTGAACTTGACTGATGCCTTTGCAGGTGTGTTCAGGGTCAGTAACGTTTTGTCAGGCATCTGCTATGAAAGTGGCATAATTACAACCATACATGAAACCTGTGAGATAGGTGTTATTCTTATTTATAGCTGAGAAACCTTAGACTCCAAACAGTCACTTTGTTTTCCCAAGCTCCCCCAGCTGGTACCCAGACTGAGAGCTGGCCCTGGTTTTATCTAACCTCAGGCGTATGGCGTGCTGCACCCTTATCTAAGACTCAGAAAGTTTAAGCGGCTTTTAAGGGTGACTCAGCTGGTCAGAGGAGACATCATCTCTTGCATACATTTGTACTTTCTGTAACTCCTAACAGAAAATAGCTTATCAGTCAGTACCGACAGACCAACCCCTTTTTTTCTTACCCAGTTAATACCATGATTGTGCTCATGGCAAAAATTGTAATAGTAGAGAAGAGTATAAGATAAAAAGTCAAAATTCTCCAAACCATCTGCTCTAGAACCACACTCTGAAGATAAGACTATTACCCATTTTTTATATGTTCTTCCATAACGTTTTAATTACACAAGTGTGTGTGTGTGTTTGTGTGTAGATTGTTCTCTTTTGTTTTACATAGAGGGGATCATATATGTACATTTTCACTTAATGTTTATTTGACAGCTTTTATTAAATGTAATTATATATAATGGTATATTAGTTTCAAGTATGCAACATTGATTCAACATTTGTATATATTGCAAAAAAATTTGCTACCATAAGTCTAGTTAACTTCCATCATCACTTATAGTTGCATTTAGTTGATTTGCAGTATTATATTAGTTTCAGGTGTACATTGCAATGATTCTATACTTTTATAGACTATATTCCATTTGAAGTTATAAGACATTGGCTGTATTCGCTGGGCTGAACAGTTCATCCTGTACCTTGTTTTCTTAACTTAGTAGTTTGTTGCCTCTCAATCCTCTCTCCCTATTTTTCTCTTCTTCCACCCGTCTCCCCTTGGTTGAAGCAGTTTGTCTTCTGTATCTTGACACTGTTTCTGTTCTATTGTACCCATTTGCTTGTTTCTACATCTTTTGGATTCCACATATAGGTGAAAATATACAGTATTTGTCTTTCTCTGACTTACTTCACTAGCATAATCTCTTCCAGGTCCACCTATGTTGTTGGAAAAAGCAAGATTTCAATTTTTTTTTTTTATGGCTGATAGTGTTTCATCATCTTTCCATATGCCACATTTTCTTTATCCGTCTTTATCCAAGTGTTAATGGACATTTACGCTGTTTCCATATCTTGGCTATTGTAAATAACGCGGCTGTGAACATTGAGGTACGTGTGTCTATTTAAATCAGTGTTTTCATTTCCTTGATTTTAGATCTGAATCCTGTACTTTCCCCACTAAGTCATTGATTATGATAAGTTTTTTTTTTTTTTTTTTTTTAGTGGTAAGAGTCATCCATCCCACTCAGAAATGCAACTGAATTCAGCAAGGATAATGCTTTCTAAAAACAGTTTTCAAGTTGCCTCTGGACCTTGGAGTATCTTTGAGAGCCTACATTTATGTAGATTGTGTTAAGAGTTTGCAAAGCTCTCACTGTTGTAAATGCCTTAGGCACTTAGTGGGGAATAATAATAACAGAGAAGCAGAAAGGAACTGAGACAGATGTGTTCCCACTCAGCCTTCCTATAGCCTTGCAGCATGATGAATAATAAATACAGATGTCAGGGAAGACATAATCTTATCTTTAGTCTTTATTTAGCACCCAGAGAGAGATGCTGGGATCAAAAGAAAAAAAAAAAATGTGTCGTTTATTTACTAGTGCTGACTGAAAAAAAATAATAATAATCTAAAAGTTTCCAAATAAGTTTTGTTCCAGGACCTTAGTGAGGACTATAGCCCAAGAGACACAGCCTCTTATTAGCTCCAAGGAAGGCTCTGGAAAGGAAACAGAGGGTCCAGGATATACAGTAAGTCCCTTGCGAATGAACGAGTTCCTTTCCAAGAGTATGTTCATAAGTCCAGTTTGTTCACATGTCCATCAAAGTTAGCCTAGATACCCGACTAACGCAATCAACTACATAGTACTATTCTGCAAAGGTCTTATAATACTTTTTGCACAAATAATACATAAAAAATACAAAAAAATAAGGAAACATTTCCAATCTTACAGGACAGTACCGTGTAAAGTACACTGTACCAGCTGCATCACCAGTGCTTTTTCACTTGCTTCCTGACATTCTGGGCTTGAAATAAAAATCCTACACGAATGTATTCTATACAGAACTATACAGTAAAGTACGCAAAAGCCCAACCACTTACCGAGGATCCACACATAATAATGTACATCAGACATGTGATTGGGCATTAGACTGAGCAGCAACTTAGTTGACAGAAAACTTGAGCAAATAAAGAAATCAGTATGTAATTTCCTAACCACTGGACCACCAGAGAATTCCCCTGTTATGCCAGATTTTTAGACAAAGAATTTAAATGCACAGAAAGGTTTGACCAAGGTCACTAATAAGTGATAGTATCTAAACTTAGATAATTAAGTTATACTGAAGCAGAGCTGTATTTTTGTCTAAGTTGGGGCTCTTCAGAGAGTTAAAGAAAAGCAAAAGTAAACTGGTAATGTCTAGGTTATACCGTCCCCTGTTTTTTTGGGTTTTGTTTTAGATTTTTATGTTAGTTCCAGGTGAACAGCAAAGAGACTCTGCCATATATAGACGTGTATCCATTCTCCCCCAAACTCCCCTCCCGTCCAGGCTGCCATACTGGGGTACAGCCAATTAACAATATTATGATAGCTCCAGATGAACAGTGAAGGGACTCAACCACACATACACATGTATCCATTCCTCTCCAAACTCCCCTCCCATCCAGGCTGCCACATAACATTGAACAGAGTTCCCTGTGCTATACAGTGGTCCTTGTTGGTTATCCATCTTAAATTTAGCAGTGTGTACCCTCCATCCCAAACTCTGTAATTATCCCTTTCCCCCAGGAGCCATAAGTTTGTTCTCTAAGTCTGTGAGTCTGTTTCTGCTTGGTAAGTAAGTTCATCTGTATCATTTCTTTTCAGATTCCACACATAAGGGCTGTCTCCTTCTCTGTCTGACTTAACTTCACTCAGGATGTCCGTCTTTAAGTCCCTCCATGTTGCTGCAAGCGGCAGTGTTTCATTCTTTTTAATGGCTGGGTAGTATTCCATTATGGGGGCTTCCCTTGTGGCTCAGTCACTGAAGAATCCACCTGCAATGCAGAAGCCCCAGGTTCAACCCCTGGGTTGGGAAGATCCCTTGGAGAAGGAAATGGTAAACCACTCCAGTATCCTTGCCAAGAAAATCCCATGGACAGAGGAGCCTGGTGGGCTGCAGTCCAGAGGGTCAAAGAGCTGGACATGACTGAGCAGCTGACACTAGAAACACTAATATTCCATTTTATGTATGTATCATATCTTCATCTGTTCTTCTGTTGATGGACATTTAGGTTGCTTCCATGCAAGACAGAGTTTTTAATCAGCCACTGAAAGAACTGCCTTCTCACTTGGTAGTCTACTAAGTACATTTTTTCTTTTTTCTTTCTGGAAACAGTATTGAGGATTGCCACCCGATCCCAGCATTAATTACTGTAGCTCTAAAACTTGTGTGACAGGGGACTTCCCTGACTGAACGGTGGTTAAGACTGCAGTTCCACTGCAGGGGACACAAGTTCGATCCCTGGTCAGGGGAGCTCTGCATGCCGAGAGGTGCGACCAAAGGGGAGAAAAGGAAACTTGTGTGACAGGGACATGGGAGCAAGGCTTGGGTCTGGGGGTCAAATGGTCCTCTCTGGGGGCGCAGCTCAGACCTGACAGCAAACCCAGAAATCCCGCAGCTTCCTCGTGGCCCCAGACACGTTGGAAGGGAATGAGGGGGTGAGGATAGGGCAGAAGTAATGAGTTGAGGAATGAGAAGGGGAATTTAGGAGGCAGAAGAGCTGCTGCTTCATTTGGGCTGTCCCCTTGCTGGGTCGTCTTCCTCCCCAAGAGGGCAGGCGGAGGGCGGCTGTGCCCCTGTCATGTCACCAAGGTGACACCAGGGCTCCTTCATGTTCCACTCACTCATTCTGAAGTTAGCAAGGAGGCTTCCCCCAACTCACCCCGACAGAAGGATGGCTTGTTTGTTATTCTGGGTTTGTGGTTAGACCTGACGGGGTCAGAACAAGAGTGCATTTGGGCACTTCCTTAGCTCCGCCCTCTGCTGGAGAAGCACTGGTGTCTGCAGAATGCCTAGTTTTTACTCTGAGAGACACATCTCCCCACAGCTTCCCTTCCTGGGAATCGCTGTTTATCTAACCGGTACTTGCAGGCGATGCCAAGCTGATAATCCCTTTGGAAAACAGTCAATCAGCGCAACAGAGCAGAGAGACAGCTCTTCTGTCCTCCCTGCTGGAGGTAACCTTGATGCGATGTCTTTGGACGTCTCTACACGCTGCGTCTTTTGTCACTTCAAAGTCCTGGGTGAGGGTGAAGGCTCTAGAGGCTGTTGCAGCAACACAGCGATGTAGCCAGCCCCAGAAGATGCCATCCCCTTTTTGTGGATCACAGAGAGAAAATGAAATAGTTTTGAGTCCAGCCTCTTTGAGTGCAAGGAATATGCAGGATTTATACTCCCAGCAGGCATTTCCTCCTCTGTATGGGTGGACCATTTAGGGCATGAAGGATTTCATCTCAAAACAAGTTGCACTCTGATGTTGAGAAGATGCTTCCTAACCATCTCTTGTCTGTGACCATTGGACTGACCATTCTGGAGAAACAGTCTAGAGATGTGTGCTGAGAAAAAGTTCCATTCTTCAAGTAGGAGTCTACACTTGTGATTTTGCCAGAGGCTACTGTTTTGACATGTAAAACCAACAGACATTTGACGAGCTGACGCTTATGTGTCAAAATAAAGAAAATAATCACCATAGGGATGAAAAAGCACAGCTAGATTGCTGAATATTTCATTGATTCATTCATACGATGATAGATATTTATGTAGCTAGGAGCTGGAAATGCTTCTGGAATAATAATAATAATAACTATAGCTAACAAGTGTTGAGCACTTGGTACCTGCTATGCATTGTGCTAAATGCTTGGCGTGGATTATCTAATACAGTTCCCGTGTCAGCACTGCCCTCAGATGCTTTTATAATCTCTATATGAGGAGAAGCGGAGTGAAGTGTAGAGAGGTTAATACCTTGCCCACGGGCACAACGATCATAAGGATGAAAGCTGAAATACAAACTCAGTGCACTGTTTACCCCGTTCAGTTCAGTTCAGTTCAGTCGCTCAGTCGTGACCGACTCTTTGCGACCCCATGAATCACAGCACGCCAGGCCTCCCTGTCCATCACCAACTCCTCGTAATTGTTTGCTATTATTTCTACATGAGGCGGAAACAAGTCCCTGCCCTCACAGGGCTTACAGTCCAAACTGTTGTTGTTTAGCCACCAAAGTCGTGTCTGACTCTTTTGCAGCCGCATGGACTGTAGCCCAGGCAAGAATAATGGAGTGGGTTGCTGTTTCCTTCTCCAGGAGATCTTCCCGACCCGGGGATCAAACCCGAGTCTCCTGCCTTGGCAAGCAGGTTCTTTACTGCCACCTGGGAAGTCCAGTCTAAATTAGAGAATACTTTTCTCCAGATGGACTCCGTCTCTGGAGAGATGTGTGTCCTCCAGAGGCGGCTTTGTACGGGCTCACAGGATTTAGGCGGGTGGAGCTGGCACATACTCAGTTGGTGGAACTTGCTTGATGACAGGAAGCTCTCGTTTCTCCAGTCACACTCATCTGTCCATCTCCTGCCTCCTCCCAGCAACCTGGACCTTGGCCTCTGCCACCCTCCTTCTCCGATGTAGCCTCCAGTACCTTTCCTTTGTGTCTTTTCTCCCCCATCTAGGCAATTACTACAGTCCCCCAAAGCCCCACAATGAAGGTTTGCAGGAAGGAAAACACGGGAGGGAGGGGAACCTACGCTGCAGATGAAACGAGCTGTTGACGGATGGCTTAGTCAGCCTCGGGGTTCAGCTGCAGCCTCTCTGGCATCTGAGGGACTCAAGATTCCAAAAGCACATTCATTTCATTCTGCTGTTGCTAATCTGATTTTTTTCCGTGATGAACAACCCAGTTCGTTATGTTTTCAGCTCACATTAATCTTCTTTTCTGTGAGTTTGGTAACATTTGGAGTCATTTCCCTCTCTATTTATCCATCTGGGATCTTTAGAAAAGACAAGATTGCAGAGTCTTTTGTTGCTCACGGCTGTAAGAGGGATGAACCTTTTCCTGGTTCCTTAGATCCTGAGAGAGAATCCTCTGAAGGCAGGCATGGGTTCCCAGGGCAGGGAGCCCCCTCCCTGGGGCTCATGGGGTCCTCCGTGTGGCACTGTGTCGCAACATAACAGCATCAGAAGCCGCAGCAGTCCCTGGACTTTGTCTGTCCCCATGGAGCAGATGGAATCGGGAAACAGCTGTAGGGGTAGCGAGAAGAATTGTGAGATTGACCAGTCAGAACAAAGGCTTTGGCTTGATTGAGCTCTGTGACCGTTGGCAAGGCACAGAGTCTGTCTGAGAGCCACTTCCCCAGTCTGCGAGAATGCCTGTTCTCTTTACACGAGCTAGCGGTTTCAAGTGTAAACTTATATTCGCATCTCTATTTTGGGGTAAGTTCATAATCTTGCTCATATCACTAAAGCTTTGCAATTTCTTAGGCCTTTTTCCAACAACAGCTCAACAGGAAATATATATATAGATAGATAGATATACAAGATATATACATATATTTTATATAAGTGTATATAAAAGATATATATATGTGTGAAAGGTGAAAGGCACTCAGTCATGTCTGACTCTTTGCGATCCCATGGACTATACAGTCCACAGAATTCTCTAGGCCAGAATACTGGAGTGGGTAGCCTTTCCCTTCTCCAGGGGATATATACATACATTATATATATAATATCTATTATATATATATAATGCTTCCCCAGTAGCTCAGCAGTAAAGAATCTGCCTGCCAGTGCAGGAGACATAGGTTCAAACCCTGGATCAGGAAGATCCCCTGGAGAAGGAAATGGCAACTCAGTCCAGTATTCTTGCTGGAATAATCCCATGGACAGAGCAGCCTGGTGGGCTATAGTCCATAGTGTCACAAAGAGTTGGACATGACTGAGGGACAAATCACATAAATATGATTTTATATATATAAATGATTTTATATATATATACACACACACACAATTGGAAAGAAAAGAATAAGGTATTGAGGAAGACTTAGAGGCTAGTATTTCTTTTGGGGGGGAGCATTACATTTTTGTTTTATTTTAGAACATTTCTCTAGAATAGATTACTTGAAAGAAAATTACAGTGTCAAAAGATATATATATATATATATATATATACACACACACACATATATATGTAAAATTTAATGTTCTCAATAGATATTGCCAAATTTCTTTCCAAAACATATTCTCAAAATATGTGTTAATGAGGATGCCGTATTATCCTGTTCTTATAAGCATACTGCTGCTGTTGATGCTGCTAAGTCACTTCAGTCGTGTCCAACTCTGTGTGACCTCATAAACGGCAGCCCACCAGGCTCTCCCATCCCTGGGATTCTCCAGGCAAGAACACTGGAGTGGGTTGCCATCTCCTTCTCCAATGTGTGAAAGTGAAAAGTGAAAGTGAAGTTGCTCAGTCATATCTGACTCGTAGCGACCCCATGGACTGCAGCCCACCAGGCTCCTCTGTCCATGGGATTTTCCAGGCAAGAGTACTGGAGTGGCTTGCCATTGCCAGATGGTATTTTTAAAAATTATATTGATAGAAGAAAAACATTCATAGCTCATTTTGCAGTTGCATTTCTTTGGCTGCTAATTACGTCATTCCCCACCCCCCACCCCCAGCTTCACTGACATAACTTCATACAGAACTGTATAAGTTTAGGGTGCACAGCTTAATGATTTGACTTACATATAAGAGGCTAGTGTTTCTTAAAACTCTTTTTATACTGAAAAAAATAAAGACTTGGAGCTGTGTGTCATATTCAAAGATCTATTGGAGAGGGGCTACATTGTTTGGGAAACAAAGAGAATCCTGTGGAAATTCAGATAAGGACATCCTTCCGGGTGCGGTGTAGTCCCCAGAGGTCCCAAGGGAGGCAGCTCGTTTGGAGATTCCAGGCTGGAGGTCCCTGGAAACAGTGCTGGGAAGGTTGGGATGTACCCATTCATCCCATTCATAATTCAAGTAAGAGGTTTCTTTAGGGAAAATACTCCAAATTGGACAGCCGTTCAAAAGCCATGAAAGTCATCGTTATCTACAGTCATCAACCGTAAAATATCAGGGTGATTGCTCGTTGCCTCCCGCGTGAAGGGCTCGTTCGCACTGATGCCTCTTGCAGGAGGAAGGAGGGGGTGACTCCGTCTGGTTGCTGTCGACTTTAGGAAGGCCGGTGGAGAGGAGAGGAATCTGGACCATTTGCTCAGATTCCGCTCCAGGAACAACAAGGTCACTTGGAAATGTCGTTGTTTGTTGACCTTCCGCTCCCCCAGCACCTGGGATTTGAGCAGAGACTCCGATTACACAGATAACTCCCAATGGTGCTGATGGAAAGTACCTGCGTAACCAGCTCGTCTGTCCACATAAAATGCCGGATGCCTGTTTCATTGCTATGCACCCGCCCAGCCCCGTTTGCAAAAGAGCTCATTACGTCTGCCTTCTTCCCTTTAGGTGCCCACGCAAGGACCGGCATGATGAAGAGATGGGTGTGTGAGTAGCAGCCCTTTGGACCACGCCGGAAGGAGACCCACAGTGTGGACAGGGCTGGGACCGTGAGCACAGTGCTTATCGGAGTAGGTGAGGCTTGGGCTTGTGATTATGCTGACACTCCAGCATGAATCTGGTGGACCTGTGGTTAACTCGCTCCCTTTCCATGTGTCTCCTGCTCCAAAGTTTTGTTCTTATGATCCTGTGCTTTCATTCCGCCAGTATGTGTCCCAAGGGCTGTCTCTGCTCTTCCTCTGGGGGTTTAAATGTCACCTGTAGCAATGCGAATCTCAAGGAAATACCTAGAGATCTTCCGCCTGAAACGGTCCTCTTGTACCTGGACTCCAATCAGATCACATCCATCCCCAATGAGATTTTTAAGGACCTCCATCAACTAAGAGTTCTCAACCTGTCCAAAAATGGCATTGAGTTTATTGACGAGCACGCCTTCAAGGGAGTTGCTGAAACTCTGCAGACTCTGGACTTGTCTGACAACCGGATTCAGAGCGTGCACAAAAACGCCTTCAATAACCTGAAGGCCAGAGCCAGAATTGCCAACAACCCCTGGCACTGTGACTGCACGCTGCAGCAAGTCCTGCGGAGCATGGTGTCCAACCACGAGACAGCCCACAATGTGATCTGCAAGACCTCCGTGCTGGACGAACACGCTGGGAGGCCGTTCCTCAACGCTGCCAACGATGCCGACCTTTGTAACCTCCCGAAAAAAACGACTGATTACGCCATGCTGGTCACCATGTTTGGCTGGTTCACCATGGTGATCTCCTACGTGGTGTATTACGTGAGGCAGAATCAGGAGGACGCACGGAGACACCTCGAATACTTGAAGTCCCTGCCGAGCAGGCAAAAGAAAGCCGACGAACCCGACGACATCAGCACCGTGGTGTAGTGCCCGAGCTGCCTGGCATCGAAAAGGAAACCCGTTTGGGGTTGCAGTAGAATAAGCTGGTTTACTTCTCTCATCCATTGTAGACATTTGAAACTTTGTATCTCAGTTTCCTTTGAATTATGCCACTGTCGAACTTTGAACAAACATGACAACCTAACAACTCATTTTCCTTTAGGCAATCCACCCCTGAATTGTACCCCTGGTGGTATATTCCCGAGTCGGCTACTTCTCTGAACCTCAGTTAGATCCATCTCACTATTTAATAATGAAATTTATTTTTTTAATTTGAAACCAAATAAAAGCCTAACTTTGAATCATGAAAAACAGAGTGACTTATTGGTCCAGAAAACGCTACAAGTCATTCCATTGCTTTAGAGAGAAAAACAGACAACCCGTGTGAACCTAAAGAGCAATCCCAATGAGAGATGTGTTAGTAAGTTCTCCTGTACACTGGGGAGTCATAGCTGAGTTATCAGCCAAATAAAGTGTCTGTCAGACTTCAGAAGAGTAAGGCTTAGCAAACCCGGGTGATAATATGCAGCGTGACATCCTGCAGAGCCTTAAGTTCTGATGCTTCTAAGTGTTTGGTACCTAAAAGTCAGTGTGTTTAGCTAAACATACCATGTCTACTCTCTGCTAGACACATGGGAAAGAAAAAGACCACACATATTCTGTCCTCAAGATTACCTTGTGGTAAACAGAGGTCTCTGACCAGCATAGAAATGCCTATGCCAAAAACGAAGTTCCTAGTAATCATGCAAGCATCAACTTGCAAGCCCCGTGCAAGGCATTTGCCTACCATTACTATGGCTCTAGGGCTCCCCTAGTGGCTTAGTGGTAAAGAATCCACCTGTACTATAAGAGACGTGGGATCGATCCCTGGGTGGGGAAGATCCCCTGGAGGGAGGGCATGGCGACCCACTCCAGTACTCTTGCCTGGAGAATCCCATGGACAGAGGAGCCTGGTGGGCTACAGTCCACGGGGTTGCAAAGAGTTGGACACAATTGAAGCAGATGAGCATGCGTGAACTCTATACCTCTAAACCCTCACTCCTAGAGGAAAAAGTGACAGCCACCCCACCTACAGGGAGGAAGCTGTGTGTGAAAGAGGCCCAGTGTCCTGCCAAGGAGAAAGTTTCAGAACCTGAACCAAGCCTCCCTGTCCCCAGAGACTGAGGTCTTCTCATTGTGTTCTGACTGGGTTGGTTGATAGAGGTACAACTTATGTGTTAAAAAAAAAACACGCACCCGTGTTAAGTGTCCAGTTCCATACATTTGACAGACACACACATCTCTACATCAAGACGGCGTGTCCCTGATACTGTTCAGAGATAGGAGAAGCCTCGTCTGGTTCTTGGAGGAGGAAATTGTGTCTCTTCGGTTTCAGCTGCAGTCAAGCATCAGAGACCTGGGGGAGACATCACCAGGGGGCGAGGCAGGTGAGGGAGCAGAGGGACACTGGGGATAAGCATGTGGGGGGTGGGCGGGATGAAGGGGTCGGCGCAGGGGGAGGAGACAGACCGGCTGAGGCCACTTCATGAGGGCTGGACCCAGACTCTGGAATAAAAGCAACTAACAGCGTTTCTGGGACACTTCCTCTGGGCTGTCTTGGGTAATCCTCCCATAGCCCAGTGATGTAGTCGTTTGTGAACGAGGAATCAGAGGTGTAGGAGCTTAAGTAGTTGATTCAGAATCCTCAAGCTTGTTAGTATTGCAGATGCCGACACCCGGTCACCTGTGGACCTCACAGCCGTCCTACTGTATGCTTTGCAGTCGTGGACTGGACTACTTCAAGTTGCAGGCTCCCAAGCGATGGTTTAATTAAGAAAGAACAGCAAAAATAGCCCCTTGTGGGTTTACCTAGGAAGGAGGGATCCTTTGCCGTTTTGACTTACATGGCCTCCTCCAACTCATATGAGAGTATTTTGGGGCCTTCAAGAATCACATCTCTGCCCATGGAAAGCCCTATGGGGCCTGTCCTGTCCATACAGTTCCTGAGATGTGAAATTCAGGGTATGGGCCCGAGAACGCCTGCATTCCAGAGAGAAGGAAGCCTGAGTGTCTGCCTGTCTGTGCTAACTGGATTCGAATGCCTTTCAGCTGCGCTGGAGCTTCGCTGAAGATGTAACACCCCCTGGAGGACAACCTCATAATATATCTCTGTAAGTATTACCACAGAAAGACGCCTAACTGAATACACTTCCTTCCCCTGAAGAATAAGATCATTGCTAAGATCTCCTTTTAAAATATTCAGTTAATTCATTGTATTTACCTGTGTGTGTGAGTTACATTCATCTTAGAGAAGCTTTCACGAGTCACGTAATCCATTTCAGGTTGCTTTTTCCAGATAATCTTTTGCTCCTATTGTTGCTCCTGTGGATGATGTTCAGTCGCCAAGTCGCGTCTGACCCTTTGCAAGCCCACAGAATGCAACACACCGGCTCCTCTGTCCTCCACTGTCCTTCAGGGTTGACTCAAATTTGTGTCCATTGAGTCAATGATGCTATCTAAGCATCGCATCCTCTGTTGTCCCCTTCTCCTTTTGCCTTCAATCTTTCCAGCACCAGGGTCTTTTCCAATGAGTCGGCGCTTCGCCTCAGGTGGCCAAAGTATTAGAGCTTCATCATCAGTTCTTCTAATGAATATTCAGGGTTGAGTTCCTTTAGAATGGACTGGTTTGATCTCCTTGAAATCCAAGGGACGCTCAAGAGTCTCCTCGAGCACCACAGTTTGAAAGCATCAATTATAAAAGAATATAAAGAACTGACATAAGTGGTGTAAAGGTTTGATATAATTTAATCATCAGGTTCTTACAAATAGGAGCCTGTTTTCCTTCTGATCAGTTACATTAGTCTAGTGAAAGCACCTGTCCAGGCAAAGTGTCTGCAGAGTCTTGACGTGTAGTCCTGGTCTTGTCCAGATGCGGCCAAGTTTGATCCCCACATTTTAGTGTGTAATTCTCCACATACATGGAATTAAGAGAGCATCCGAGGTTAATCCTATTCCATGCCTGTCCATTTCCAGTAAACATTGTAAGTGAAAGTGCTTTAAAAAAAAAAAAATCACCTTTTAAAATTGTCATGGATTGGAGGATATAAGCCATTGGAGGAGAAAATTAATTTTTTTCTTTTTTTCAAACAATAACAGGCTATTGGGCTCCTTCAGGGCCAGAATGGAAAAGAAATACCCTTCCCATCAGCTTATAGGGATGTTTGACCCACCGGCCCAACAGGGCGTGATGCCAGGGAGTGGAAGGAGCTGCCTGAAGCTCACAGCTGGCTGTACAGAAAAAGGCCACCAGCGCACACTCAGGGTTGAGCCTAGCAAGCTCCACAATTTCTGAACCCTCACACACGTTTACGTGTATGGAGAGATACCCATTTTAGGGCTGTACGGTTTGGGAAATGAACTGTTATCTGAGGCACAGACCACCTTCCCTTCTGGAATGTTCTACCTAAACAGCTTCTTTGCTCAGCACCTGGTTCAGTGTCTTCTCACCTCCACCTTTATTTATTCAATTTTTGAATTCTTATTTCATACTGGAGTATAGCTGTGTTAGTTTCGGGTGTATAGCAGAGTGGCTCAGTGATACAGACATAAGCACCCATTATTTTTCAGATTCTGTACCCATATGGGCTGAGAATGCTGAGTCGAGTTCCCTGTGTGTCGAGTTCTCATTCGTTACGTTTTATACCTATAGGTCAACCCCGGTCTCCTAACTTACCCCTCCCTAACCACAACCTTTTCCATGAGAAAAACACCTGAAAAACACCTGAGAACTTTAATCGTTTGCAAAGTGCTTATCTCTGAAGCAAGGCAAACCATAAAACATGCCGATGCGACTGGAACATTTTCAAGAAAGGGATAGAAAGTTATGTAACGGGAGATTTAACTCCCAGGCACACGTCGGGAAATTGTAAGGCTCTGATATACAAAGCGTGCTATGTACACTTTGTCCCTTTTCCTGTCCTTCTCTGATTGCGTACAGTAATTCTTGCTCTGACATCCTCTAGCGGAAGGCAGTCTGGGGTAGGTTTTCTTATTGACTCACATTGTGAGTCCTCTCATTTTTCTGGCGCAGCTGGCAAGTGGAAAATTCTGCTTAATTAAATGTTCAGGTTACTAGAGACACGTGAACTCACAGAATGTCAGGAATGGAAATGTCCGAGAGCTGAGCTCACCTATTGATTCTCAGGTGTTGAAATCTTTGCAGGCTTGGGGACTCACACTTGCCCCTCCATATAATCATCTGTGTCCCTAATAGAACACCAATAAACTGTCCTGATAAACTGGCCCCCGTTTTCAAAGAAACAGAGCAACATAAACATTACCTCCCATGAAAGCATCCGTGGCTCTCGGTAAGTTTCTCTGAGGATTCAGAAGGCACTTAAGGTTCCTGCTTTGCCACAGTGTTGTAATCAAGGATACCGATGATTCGAAAAAGCTTCTTGTCCCCTCAACATGTGATGAGGGGACTCATTTCCCTTTCACAAATGGGCTCTGGATAACGTGCTCTGTGCCGTGTGTGACCTGGCTTTCCGGTGGAGACATGGAGACACTGATGTCAATGCACCTTCCTGGGTCGGGAGAGGTGATCGGTACTTGTTTCTTTGAGGGGCAGCATAAAAACAGCATGGTCAAGGACCAACCTGCAGGCAAGAGGCGGGTGAGCACCTTTAGAGGATG
Organism: Moschus berezovskii; assembly: GCF_049115385.1. Lineage (NCBI taxonomy): Eukaryota > Metazoa > Chordata > Mammalia > Artiodactyla > Moschidae > Moschus > Moschus berezovskii. The sequence continues at coordinate 6,209,827 of NC_142485.1, forward strand.
TTCTGCTCTGGGAACCCACTCCAGTGTTCTTGCCCGGAGAGTTCCATGGACAGAGGAGCCTGGCCGGCTCCAGTCCACAGGGTCACAGAGTCGGACACGACTGAGCCGCTAACACACACCCACACACACCGGTCTGTTTTCAGAGCTCTTGTCAGCCTGGCATCCCAAAGAGGCACCACTAATGGGTCAAGCTGGCTTGGCCAGACCCAAAGTGACCTAGAGGCAAACTCATTTACTGCACGTTTGCAAAGGCCTTCCGTGACCCTTTGCTGAATTCAAGCAAATGAACCAGTTTAGGGAAAAGGGAGACTTGAGTTCTATATCTCACATTGGCCCGAATTCATTATATAGATGGTCCCAAATGCACCAAATGATGGGTCACAGAGGCCCAGGGGGCACTCCTCGAGGTCCAAGACCTTCTCCTTCCAACCCAGGGAAATTATGATCTTGAGGACAGAAGACCTCACAGAGTCCTCTTGGGGCCACATAGAGGCCTGGGTTTCATAGGTTTCATGGGTGAGCAACAATGAAAGGAAATCTATCTTCATGACTCTAACTTCTTCAGCTTGAAAAGGACCAGAAGCTAGTGTGAATCACTTAAGAAGTGTGTGTGTGTCTGCGTGCACTCTGGGGTAACATGGGGAGCTGGGTCCCAAAAGCACCAGGAGACAAGATCCTGGGAATAATGAAAACAACATCTGTCAATCATTGGTCTAGAGAGAGCGCAGCTTTGGGTTTTCCGGGGAAATGATTAGATGTATTTTCAAGACTGTCCCCAAGTTCACTGAAAAACATTTACACTTGTCAGTAATGGCCACTGAGTCGATCAAGTTTGTGAACTGTGCTCTTTCTTTGGCTGACAGATCTGCACTTTGCTCACTATTTTCAAAAAAGAATCAGCTCATTTGCTTTATTTGCCTGTGGCCATATGAGCTTTCAACTGATGAGAAGTTTCCAGATATAACCTTGAAAACTAAGCCTAAAATGAATACATCATGGGTTTCTCTGGGGTTGAGACCAAAAATCTATTACTTTTTATATTTCATTTATTATTTTTCTCTCAGAGGAGTGTTTGCAAAATGAAAGGCAATCTAAAGTCTGGTTGTTGTTCTAAAGAAGAAAAGCCAGCTATTGAGCTAATAACATTGCTTGTTGAATAGATGTTAAAATAAAGTGTCTCGTGCTTCGTCGCTCAGGCATGTCCAACTCTTTCCAACCCCATGGACTGTAACCCTCCTGTCTCTTCTGTCCATGGGATTTTTTCCAGGCAAGAATGCTGGAGCAGGTTGCCATTTCATCCTCCGCGGAAAATGGCTCATAGATAACCAACAAGGACTTATTGCATAGCACAGGGAACTCTACTCAGAGGTCTGTGATAACCTATATGGGAAAGAATCTGAAAAGTAATGGTGGATGCATATGTGTAACTGATTCACTTTACTGTACCTGAAACGAACACAACACTGTAAACCAACCACGTTGTTGTTTAGTCCCTAAGTCGTGCCTGACTCTTTGCGACCCCATGGACTATAGCCCACCAGACTCTTCTGTCCATGGGATCTCCCAGGCAAGAATACTGGAGTGGGTTGCCATTTCCTTCTGCAGGGGATCTTCTCAAGCCAGGGATCGAATCTTCATGTCCTGCCAGTCTCCAGCGTTGCAGGTGGATCCCTCAACAGTGAGCCACCAGGGAAGCCCAACAATACTAAACCAACTATAACCAAGTATACTATAAATCAACTATGCTCATATAAAATTGAAAAAATAAAGTAGCTCATAGGGAGGAGAACGGTGCTAATTTATACAAATCCAGCTTCCTTAGGGTTGTCCCCATTTCTTCTGGAGGAAAGATACAGGAAAGACGTTCGTCTGCTCTCAGAGTCTTTCATCCTCACTGACAGTCGCCCTGATTCTCTGACTCTCTGGGGAGCAAGCTGCAGTGGCAAGAAGAGAATAACACATGAAGAAAATCTCGGGAAAGTGCTGCCTGGAAGCGAAGCTTTGGGGGGACAAACAGGGCTGATTGACAGTGACATTGACAAGGACTTCCATCTTTATATTAAAACATAGGCCGAGGAATCCCTGTGTACAAGTCACAGGTAAAGAAACTTAGGTAGGATAGAAGGCCCTTCCGTCGATTAATTTCACCCTCCCCTCACTGCAGCTACCGTGCACTTGGCATAGGAAGCGGTTCTGTTTACACCTTTCTTCTCACGACAGCCCTGCTGAGAAGATAGCATCATTGTTCCTCTGATCCCGACGAGGAGACTGAGGTTCAGAGTGGCCCAGGCTCACTCAGCTGCTGTGCCAGAGCAGAGCCCAGGTCTCTCCACCCGCAAAGCCGCCCGCTTATTTATCCTGTACCCTTCCATCCGGTGAAGTTGCACCTTAAGGCTCATGAGAATGAACAGAGTAGAATAGGGCAAGACATTTTTTCTTAGGCACAGGGGAGAAATGAAGTTCAAAAGGAAAGAAGCAAGCTTGTTCACCCAGCCAGTTAGCGGAGCCTGTGCCTGGGCACCGCGTCAAGTCAACCCCATTGCACGCCCATCTCTCTCTGCCCGGCCCTGACATCCCCTGGACACAGAAAGTAAACCCTGCTCCTGGGAGGACAGATCTGTGTGTAGCTCCCAGTCCATGATGACGCTTGGTTCCCCAGTTCCTGCTGGGGTGATGCTGAGGGTGGCGCTCAAGACGCTGCACTGTGGAGTCACGTCCCCATGAGTCCCACCAGCGCTATCTACACAGGGCAGATTCCCCTGGTAGCGCCTGCAGACAGTCACCAGACGGTTTTCTTCCGCAGCACACTTGGCACTTACACAGAAGGTTGGGGGTGCCAGGGAGCTGCCACCTGCGAGTCACCTGTAAGCAAGGACTCCTGGGGATTTGGTGGGGACGCACCAGGCCCCTCACTCACTGGCAAGTGGGACCCACCCTGGGTCCTCAGCGTTTGTGCTTAGCAAGACTTTGCTGCCACAAAGAGGGGACCACTCTCCCCTCCTGCAGAGTGAGTGTCACATCAACCTAAAATAAAGTTCTTTGGCCTCCTATGCCAGGAAATTAGGAGAAAAATATCCGTGCTTCTAATTTAGTGACTATATACAATCTTATAATCCGTCTAGCTGCAGTTTAATTTCCTTTACTTTTGACCTGCTGTTACATGTAGGTCAGTTACATGTTACACGTCAGTTATTCTGACTGGTTTCATTTACTATTTGCATGTTTTTATTTTAAGAATCTCCTTAAGACCCCTCCAACCCTTGATGTAATTAAACAGGGACGACATTTATGTTTATGTGCTGCCTGTCACATTTCCCTTAAATGAAACGTACGGATTGTTGCAGACTCATTCCTTTTTTTAAAATTGAAGCGCAGTTGATTTATAATGCTGTGTCAATCACTGCTGTACTGCAAAGTGATTCAGATATATATATACATATATATACACACACACATTCTTTTTTGAAAGATTCTTTTCCATTATGGCTTATCATGGGATATTGAATATAGTTCCCTGTGTGCTATAGGAAGACCTTGCTGTTTACCCATTTACTATATAATAGCTTGCATCTGCTAACCCCAAATTCCCATTCCATCCGTCCTCCACCTTTGCAAGAGGAAGGGCAATGATCTGTTTCAAGAGAGCACTTGGCTTTGGGGAGTTTTTGAAAAGAAGTCCATGTTCACTTCTACTCCAAGCTGACAGATCATATTGCCATTGTCACTGTCACTGATATTTTAGGACAAGTAATATTTTAGTGCTTCACTGCTTTTTCCCTCTGTTCTTTCCAACTGATACCATATGCTATCAGCTGAGTGGTGTCCCCTTCTAACATTATATGTTCAAGTCCTAACTGCCTATGACTAGTATCTCAGACGAAGCTACATTGTGGATTTTTGTTTTTGTTTTTTGGTTCTTTTGGCCGTGCTCCTTGGCTTGCAGAATCTTAGTTCTCTGCTCAGGGATTGAACTGGAGCCCTGGCAATGAGAGCAGTGGAGTCCTAACCACTGAACCGCCAGGGGATCCCCTGAATGCAACTGCATTTGGAGATAGACCTTCAAAGAGATAATTAGGTTGAAATGAGGTCTTTAGGATGGGCCTTCATCCAGCCTGAGGGTTGTCTTTACAAGAAGAGATCAGGACACACAGAGAGCCAGGACGCTCATGCAGAGAAAGATCACGTGAGGGTACAGAGAAGGCGCCGTCTGCAGCCACGGAGACAAACCTCAGGAGAAGCCGACCCGCCGACCCCTTCATCTTGGACATGCAGAACTGTGAGAAAACACATTTCTGTTGAGTCATCCACTCTGTGGTATGTTGTTATGGCAGCCCTAACAAACTAATACATCATGTTAACCCTTACTTTCCAGGGTTAACAATTTTGAAAGATTTTCTAGAGACTCAGTTATGAGAAATTTCAGGAAATGCAATCAATCAGTGAATGCCATTGCAAATCTGGATCTTCCTGTTTTGTTTCTTGTTTGCAGGGAGAATTTTGTTTTTGAAATAAATCTATTTCTGTCCTCTTGAAATGCCTCAGGGCTGGAAAGTAAGTATAATAGCTCTAAGAAATGAGGACTTCCATGTAAAATTACAAGAACAAGAGACAGAGTGACTATGTGATCAGGTTGTGCTGGCTTCCTTTCCAGAAAGCAAAGACAATTTTTTAAAGGGGAAAATGGCCATAGGTAATAAAACAGTCTAATTGGAAAAATGATCTGTGTGTCCCATATCTAATCACATCCGAATTCCTACTACACCTTCTGTCCCAGCTTCGGTAGAGTGTTTCCCCAGAGCTAAAAATCCCAACTATTAAAATATTTGTCCTTAAGAGCAGTAGCTCAATAGTGGAAAGTTCTTTGGATAAACAACAGGATCCTACTATATGCATAGCACAGGGAACTGTATTCAATATCCTATGATAAACCATAATGAAAAAGAACAGTAAAAAGAATGTATATACATGCATCATTTTGCCGTTTTATGTTCAGTTTACGGGGTTCTCACGGCAAGTATACTGGAGTGGTTTGCCATTCGCTCCTCCAGTGGATCACGTTTTGTCAAAACTCCCCACTATGACCCGTCCGTCTGGGGTGGCTCTGCATAGCGTGGCTCACAGCTTCACGGAGGCACTCAAGCCACTTCACCACGACAAGGCAGCAATCACGAAGGGGTAGCCTGGCGTGCTGCAGCCCAGGGGGTCGCAAAGAGTCGGAGATGACATGGCAACTGAACAAGAGCAACAAATACACGTGTGTAACTGAATCACTTTCCTGTCCAGCAGTAATTAACACAACATTGTAAGTCAACTGTACTCCAATTTAAAAATTGATTAACACTTTAAAAAATCATAAAAAATTGAAAGTCTTTTATCAATTCCTTTCCAGCAGTTTTCACACAGTTTCCAACAATTGGCTCAGTTTTACAGCTTCAGTGATCACTTCGTCCAGCAGTATACACAACCACCCCCGCCTTTCACAGAGCAATGCAGACACTATCACCCCAATTGACTTACGTCTGGTCGATGGTGCACACAGCTGGCTCCAGTTCTCACAGACTTTCCTACGGGCAAGACACTCAAAAGCCAGAGACAGCGGGAAGCCCATTAGAAAGCAGTTAATTGTGCCACAAATGCAGGTACTGTGGAGGCATCAAGTTCAGAGAGGCCCAATTAACCGCGTGTTTTAATTTGCCTTGTGGTGTGGCGAAAGGAGCACAGGATTTATTTTGCTTACAAAGTAAAAATAACTTGTGTTTAAACATCTGAGAAGACAGAATCATGCAGAAAATGAGAGTACTTTAAAGAACATGAAGAAAAAAATATAAAGTGGTCCAAGTCCCACCACTCAGAACTACGGTTGATATTTTCATCTTTATTCTAGACTTGGTCTCTCTCTTCCCCTCGACAATGCCAAGATGCTAACATGGCTCTCTTTCCCCCCAGTAATGCCAAGGCGCTGACACGGCCCTTCCTGACCAGCTTTGTCCAGATTTCCAGAACGATCTCTTGCTTCTATCCCCCAAACCCACTAGGCTTCTGCTTCCCTCATCCTGAAGTTCCCGCTGCCTCTCACGAGATCTTTGGAGAGTCCCAAGCCCAGATGAGCACGTGATCAGCTTTGCGTTTCTCAAAGATAACTGGCAGAAGCGGTCAGAATGACTTGTCAGGAGTGGGGAATGATGGGGGATGTGGAACTAGGGGGTTTACTGCGCTAAAGTCAGGTAGAAAAGGCTGGGCAGCGATGTGGCCGTGGAGACGGAGCTTCAGGGACTTGCAGAGACTCTCGGGAGATGCGATCAGGTGCGCAGTCTTTGCTCCCATCGCGTCCTTGCCACCTTCGTTGGGGTCACCACCGTCATCATAGCTGTTACTGTTGTCACTCTGCTCCAAGATAAGTAAAACGGGATTATACATGAAATCAGAGCCAAATTTGATTATACATGAACAGAATGGAGTTGATGAAGAGGCTTCGTAAAACCAGCCTCATTATTCTAGCCAGGCGACACGATTTCAGTGTCAAGTTCAACCTGGTGTAGCCAAAAATAGGTTTGATTTCAACCGCATCGCAGATTACGTGGTCTTACATTTTCCCTTCTGGTTGTCATAAGAGGATGAAGTTCATTTCATCCAAAGACCTCTTTTAATGAAGGTTTTAAATCAAAAGCTGTAACTGCTTGTCACCGTTCAGGCTGGTGCCGTTTATTAAATTCCTTGTGTGACACTTGACCTGAGTGCTGAAATCAGCTGGAATCTCTGTCTTTACGGTTCCTCCCCCATCTCCACACATGCGGGGACCTGCTTCTTTAGAGACCTGGGCAAGCTCTATATTTTCATTCAGGAGATTAGGGTGTGAGATGCCTGGCCCTTGAGCTCACAAAAGGAGGTGTTCCCTTACCACTCGAATGCCATCTCATGGAGTCTAAAAGCCCAATCCAAAATATTCTATTATAAAAGTAATAATAGTTGCCAAAAATTAAGTGCAATATTTTTAAGATTCAATATAATAAAATGCCCTCTGGGGCCCTTTTGTGTTGCAGAAATTTAACATCTGCCATAAAATGATGAAGATGATCACTGTCAGCTGATAACATTTATTAAGCAGTGACTGTGTGCTAGGTATCATGCTGTGCACTTGCTGGCCTTCCTCGGTTACTTCCTTAGGACAGCCTTCAGAAGGAGATCCTATTACAGTTCACAGTTCACAGATGAGAGAACTGCAGCTTGAAGAGGTCACACCTTCTCCAAGTACAGCAGGGGCTTCAGTTCCCTGAGCTGACTACAGCAGCAGCCTCAGGACGCTGCTCTGTGTCAGGAGAACACATGTCTCCACGTTTCTCATCATCATGCTAACTAATGCTTGGGTTAATTCATTTACACCTGAGAACCTTATGTATCATTATTATCCTCTTTCTCTACCTAAGGGTCTATACCCCAAAACCTCTAGTGGCTTACCAGGGCTCCCAAGTTAGGTAGGAAAAATGGGGGCCTCAACCTCGGGCTTCTGATGCATGGGGGTGTGCCTATGTTGGTTCCTCTTGTGTCAATCTATGTCATTCCAAGCCAACCTGTCATGGGGATGCCTAACTGGACATTTTGTGAATTCAGGGACATTGGATTTTGCCCAAGTTAACAATTTGCATGTCTTAACTGAGCTGCTGTGATTCAATAACTCTTGCTCATCATAAGGAACAGACTCTACAACTTAATAACTACAGGAATATTTGATTTTCATCATGTTGCAGTATGGGTTTCCTGGTGGCTCAGATGGTAAAGAATCTGTCTGCAAGGCAGGAGACCTAGGTTCGATCCCTGGGTCAGGAAGATCCCCTGGAGAAGAGAATGGCAACCCATTCCAGTATTCTTGCCTGGAGAATTCCATGGACAGAGGAGCCTAGAGGGCTACAGTGTATGGGGTCGCAAGCATAGGCCATGACTGAGCGACTGACACTCATTCACATGTTACAATGTACTGCCATTACTGAGAAAGTACCAGCCATTTTGAGTTGACAGGGATAGTTCAGGTAAGAGGTCTTAAGACAATAAATTAATAATGTAGTAAGTAGATTACATTATGGGTGCATACTGAATACCAATTTATTAATGTTCCCATTGCTCTTCTCCATGACAAGTTGGGTGCTATTAGCCATAACACACACTCTTTTCTTTGGGAAAGTAGGCGGTAAACTTGGTTTCTGATTTTTTGTAAACAAGAGAGAGATCATCAAAACATAACTTTGTGATTCATGTAGAAAAAAATCAAAAGTAGGAAAAATAAGCAGTTTTGAAGATGAAGTGCTCCCTGTGTGATTTTAGTCTTCCTTTTTCTAGAGTTTTATTTTTAAACAATTTTTATTGGAGTATAGTTGATTTACAATGTTGTGTTAGTATTGGGTGTACAGCAAGTGACTCAGTTATATGTAGATCCTCCCTTGTTCTTTAAACTCTTTTCCCATATAGTCCACTACAAGGTATTGAGTCATGTTCCCTGTACTATACAGCATGTTCTTGATAGTTATCTATTTTGTCTATCAGTTCTGTTCAGTAGCTCAGTCGTGTCCACCTCTTTGTGACCCCATGGGCTGCAGCATGCCAGGCTTCCCTGTCCATCACCAACTCCTGGAGTTTACTCAAACTCATGTGCATCGAGTCAGTGATGACATCCAACCATCTCATCCTCTGTCGTCCCCTTCTCCTCCTGCCTGCAGTCTTTCCCAGCATCAGGGTCTTTTCCAATGAGTCAGTTCTTCCCATCAGGTGGCCAAAGTATTGGAGCTTCCGCTTCAGCATCAGTCCTTCCAATGAATATTCAGGATTGATTTCCTTCAGGATTGACTGGTTGGATCTCCTTGATGTCCAAGGGACTCTCAAGAATCTTCTCCAACACCACAGTTCAAAAGCGTCAATTCTTTGGTGCTCAGCTTTCTTTATGATCCAACTCTCACATCTGTACATGACTACTGGAAAGACCATAGCTTTAACTACATGGACTTTTGTCAGAAAAGTAATGTCTCTGCTGTTTAATATGTTGTCTAGGTTTGTCATAGCTTTTCTTCCAAGGAGAAAGTGTCTTTTAATTTCATGCCTGCAGTCACCATCTGCAGTTATTGTATATAGTAGTGTGTACAGGCTATGGTTTTTCCCGTGGTCATGTATGGATGTGAGAGTTGGACTGTGAAGAAAGCTGATCGCCGAAGAAGAATTGATGCTTTTGAACTGTGGTGTTGGAGAAGACTCTTGAGAGTCCCTTGGACTGCAAGGAGATCCAACCAGTCCATTCTAAGGGAGATCGGTCCTGGGTGTTCATTGGAAGGACTGATGCTAAAGCTGAAACTCCATTACTTTGGCCACCTCATGCGACGAGTTGACTCACTGGAGAAGACTCTGATGCTGGGAAGGGTTGGGGGCGGGAGGAGAAGGGGACGACCAAGAATTAGATGGCTGGATGGCATCACCGACTCTGTGGACATGAGTTTGAGTGAACTGCGGGAGTTGGTGATGGGCAGGGAGGCCTGGCGTGCTGTGATTCATGGGGTCGTGGAGAGTCGGACACAACTGAGCGACTGAACTGAACTGAACTGAACTGATATGTCCATCCTAATCTCCCAGTTTATCCCTCTCCCACCTTATCCCCCAGTAACCATAAGTTTGCTTTCTACATTCATGAGTCTACTTCTGTTTTGTAAATAAGTTCATCTGTATCATTTTTCAGATTCCACATGGAAGTGATATCATTTGGTATTCGTGTTCCTCTGTCTGACTTCACTCAGTATGACAATCTCTAGGTCCATCCATGTTGCTGCAAACAGTGTTATTTTGTTCTTTTTTTTTATGGCTGAGTGGCATTCCGTTGTATATATGTACCACATCTATGGCTTTAGCCTTGCCTAAACTAAATGTCATTTTGAAACGGTTTTTCATGTATATATTATTGGGAGCTAAATTGCTTCAGTCACGTCCAACTCTTTGCGATCCTATGGACTGTAGCCCTCCAGGCTCCTCTGTCCATGGGGATTTTCCAGGCAGGAATACTGGAGTGGGTTGCCATGTCCCAATCCAGGGATTGAACCTGTGTCTCTTACATCTCCTGCATTGGCAGGCAGGTTCTTTATCACTTGCACCACCTGGGAAGTCCCATGAAGGCATAATTTTAAAAAGTCAATCAGGGGAAAATAAATACTCCTATGAATCAGACCATGCTACCATCACGTCTTACCCAGAGCCATGTGACCAGCACTGCCTCTTTCTGGAGAGAAATTAAAATGTGCCGATTTAGGGTCTAGGCCTTAAAAGGCATCAGGTTAAAAGGCCTTAAAAGGCACTCATGCTGCTGTGCTCCTGCTACTCATCACAAGAACACAGACCACTGGTCCAAGGAAGATGCGAGACCATGAAGCGGACATCCTCAACTCCCTGAAACAGATCAGCCGCTAGCTGGAGGCAGTGTCTGCTGACTGTCAGAACTGGGAGCAAGAGAAATCAGTGTTCCATCCTTGTTTTCCTCTATCCAGGCTCCTATAACAGAGCACCCTGCGTAGGTTGCCTTAAACAACAAACAGAGTTTGTTGTCTCTACCGTTCTGGAGTCTGGGAAGTCCAAGGTCAAGGAGCTGGCAGAGTCAGTGTTTGGTGGGAGCCTATGTCTTGGTCCGTAGACGAGCATCCTCTCGTGGTCTGAGAGCAGAGGGCAGCAGGGTCTTTCAGGATCTCATGACAGCGCTCTGCTCGTTCATGAGGGCTGGGCCCTTGTGACCTCACCTGATCTTAATTATGTCCCAAAGACCTTTCCTCCTAATGCCGTCACATTGAGGGTTAGGGTTTCTACATATGGATTTTAAGGGTACACAGTTCAGTCCATAACACTCCTCTAAGGCACTGAGATTGTTAGGTTGTTTCTTATGTGGTATTATGGCACAACAGCTGACTACTGTAATCCATGAGAAGTAATACTAAAGGTGTACCAATAGCGATGAGCAAAGAGGCGCCCTCAAGGACTCTGCCTGTTGCTATCAGTGAGTGGTTCCCCAAGATTAATGGGGAGAACTAAATCAGTGCTGCTGCATTCCCAGCCTGAAGGGCACACTTTATTTCAAGGGGAAATAATTTATGTGTGTGTTGTGTGTAGAGATAAGACACACCTCTACTTGGTAAAAATCTGTGAGCAAACCTTTCATCAGTACCAAAATGCCACTCTCCTGTGTTCAATCTGATTCTCATGGCAAGGCAAATAACTATAGGTGCAGATAAGATGACAGCAAATGTTTGGCTCGTTTCCAAAACTCTCCAAAGATGAGGTTGATTAGAATCATGCCAAGCCATGTGTTTGCATTTTAGTCTGAAGCATCTTCCTAAGATTGGCCTGAAAACGTCTTAAAAGGACACAGAACCCAGGGGAATGGAAGGAAGTTTATACCAGATAATTAGCACCTTGTACTGTGACTGTTTTGTACTGAACTTTGCATATCTCTGGGAAGAGATGAATTTGTCAGAGGAAAAAATATTCCATAGTTCATGGGGAAAATAGTCGTCTGTAGTATTGATGTAATGTCACTTTCTCATTTGATCATTGCTTAAAGGATTATCTTGGTTAAATATGTATTGGTTAGATGTGTAATTGCTCATATCATTAGCACACATTAAATGATTTTATGCATAGTTTCCAGGGATGGATTGAGAATGGCTTTTGAAGCAACTGGAAGCAAATGGTGGCCCAGAGACTCTCCAGGGAAGACTTGGTGATAAGGGTCTCTCACAAAAAAGTGAGGGAGAGAGACTGTGTGACAGTTACTGTTATAGATTCACTGCGTGGAAAAATATTGTCCAGAATTATGAATTAATAACAGCCTCAGTTCAGTTCAGTTCAGTCGCTCAGTTGTGTCCGACTCTCCACGACCCCATGAATCACAGCACGCCAGGCCTCCCTGTCCATCACCAAATCCCGGAGTTCACTCAAACTCATGTCCATCAAGTCGGTGATGCCATCCAGCCATCTCATTTTCTGTCGTCCCCGTCTCCTCCCACCCCCAATCCCTCCCAGCATCAGACTCTTTTCCAATGAGTCAATTCGACGCATGAGGTGGCCAAAGTATTGGAGTTTCACTTCAGCATCAGTCCTTCCAATGAACACCCAGGATTGATCTCCTTTAGAATGGACTGGTTGGATCTCCTTGCAGTCCAAGGGGCTTCAGCACCACAGTTCAAAAGCATCAATTCTTTGGCGATCAGCTTTCTTCACAGTCCAACTCTCACATCCATACATGACCACTAGAAAAAGCATAGCCTTGACTAGACGGACCTTGGTTGGCAAAGCAATGTCTCTGCTTTATAATATGCAATCTAGGTTGGTCATAACTTTCCTTCCAAGGAGTAAGTGTCTTTTAATTTCATGGCTGCAATCAGCATCCGCAGTGATTTTGGAGCCCAAAAAAATAAAGTCTGACACTGTTTCCACTGTTTCCCCATCTATTTCCCATGAAGTGATGGGACCAGATGCCATGATCTTCGTTTTCTGAATGTTGAGCTTCAAGCCAACCTTTTCACTCTCCTCTTTCACTTTCATCAAGAGGCTTTTGAGTTCCTCTTCACTTTCTGCCATAAGGGTGGTGTCATCTGCATATCTGAGGTTATTGATATTTCTCCCGGCAATCTTGATTCCAGCTTGTGCTTCTTCCAGCCCAGTGTTCCTCATGATGTACTCTGCATATAAGTTAAATAAGCAAGGTGACAATATACAGCCTTGACGTACTCCTTTTCCTATTTGGAACCAGTCTGTTGTTCCATGTCCAGTTCTGACTGTTGCTTCCTGACCTGCATACATGTTTCTCAAGAGGCAGGTCAGGTGGTCTGGTATTCTCATCTCTTTCAGAATTTTCCACAGTTTATTGTGATCCACACAGTCAAAGGCTTTGGCATAGTCAATGAAGCAGAAATAGATGTTTTTCTGGAACTCTCTTGCTTTCTCCATGATCCAGCGGATGTTGGCAATTTAAACAGCCTCGAATTCTTTTTTTCGTGCTTATCAACTATACAATGAAGGACTACAATGCATTTTGCATAGCTTTCATTTCTTTAAAATTGCTACTTTCTAAAATTCTCTTGGTCTCACATTTTGTTGGGGAACCCAACTATTCATCAGTAGAGTTTCACCCAAGAAATAGCAATCGTTGGACATTTCTGAATTTTTCCTTATTGCTTTTTTTCTTGTTAATTTTATACTTGATTTTGAAGGATTATGTTTATGTCACTGCAAGCAATCAGTAGCCAGTCATTGTTTAATACATAATGATACTTATTGTTCAGCAAAGCCTGAATTTTTACCAACTGGAAACCCCTAGAGTTTAGTGTCTCTCCTAATCCATTCACCTATACCATGGCCTTTTCTCTTCACACTCAGCAGATTCATAATGTTATTTGCCTTTAGGGATTTCACTTTCTCATAGTATGAAATGATGAAGGCTGATAAAAGAAGAGATTACATTTTTTAAAAAAATAAATATTAAAGAACAGGAAAGTAAAGCTAAAAGAAACAGCAGCTCTAATATATTTCTCTGTGAGAGTCTCAGGGCTCCTTAAGTGTCTTCCTGTTTCAGCTCTTCAAATCCAGCCTAAGCTAAAATGAAGAGGTAAGGTAGATGCTGTTACACACATGTACAGATCCCAAAGACCCCAGTAGGGTAAAGACCAAATGGAAGCAAAACTAAAAGAAGATAAAACAGGAGAGCTGGGTTCGATCCCTGGTTTGGGAAGATCCCTTGGAGAAGAGAACAGCACCCACTCCAATATTCTTGCCTGGAGAATCCTAGGGACAGAGGAGCCTGGTGGGCTACAGTCCATGGGGTCGCAAAGAGTCAGACACAAAGAGTCAAAGTGAGCAACTTTCATTCACTCACACTCTCTTCAGGACCAAGGTATGCACTGTACCCAAAGGCTCCCCATCATTGGGGCCACAGTTCCCAATGTAGGTGGCAGAAGCATCAGGAATCTCCCTTCACCTTCTCATTCACACCGTGGTGTCAAACTGCTTTGTTTGTTAGTTGGAAGCATGGCCTGGAATTATTTGCAGAGAATCCCTCAAAGCTGTTGTCACTGCATCGATCACAGCTATGGTATGATACCCAGCTTTGAATCTTGGATTTTTCCTAAGAAGTTGCCCGAGATGACTGCGAACTTCAGTTCTTTAATGTGAAGTAACAAATAATGATGACTGCAGGGGTTGTTATGAATGTTAAATAAGATACTATGCGTCAAGTGCGTGCTGTAATACTTAGATATAAGACCTAAGTCCAAGTAAGGCTCAATGCTATGTTGCTGCTTTGACGGCTCATGAAATTGGGAAGGGCATGAGTGGCCTACCTACTTCTCCCCTCTCTACCCCTCTGCTCCCAAGGACAAGTTCCCTGGACCAAACAAGCCTCCTTATCACGGGAGCCAGTCACAGCCCTTGCTTACCCCCGAATAGCAGGCTTCAGTTTCCTGCCAGTCCACAGAATTATTCCAACAAGCCCATCACTTTCTCCTGTGGGAAGTGGGGGTACCTCACCTTCTTGGTGTTACCAGCCAGGATTTTTGGCCTTCCCTGATCAATAAAAATTGATCAGAGGCCAGACAAGAAATTCAGGCAAGGCTTTACTGGGGCTTCTACTGCCCCAGAGGGGAGCAAGAACAAGGAACAGTTTCCCTTGCTCATCCCCAAGCTGGAGGCGAGCTGGTTCCTCACATAAAGTGAGGGTATGGGCGGGTCCAGGGATTGGGCTGGAGGGGTGCCCACCCCTGTGGTGGTGTTGAACGCCGGAGGCATGCACAGTGCCCTGCTGTTGCTCCTGACCTCCTGGTCTTGCTCCTGGCTCTTCAGATGTGGCGGCTGGGTTTTTGGTCTTTGTATATCTTGTTGTCCAGAATTTGCCCCAACTCACATGCACACAGTTATTTTTAGTCCCTCATAGATTCTTTGTATTTTGTCGCTGGATGAGATGTTTGTCCAGGTGCAAACACTGCAGTGGAGGGTCCCAGTCCCAGCCTGTCTCGCTGGTACTACAAAGCCTGCCCCCACTGCCCGTCCACTCTGCTCTTCAGCACAACCCCTGTGTAACTCTGCAGGAGCCTCCTCCCCTGGGCTGTGAGTACACGTGACTAACAGTAGCGTCCATCCACCTGATCCGCCGGGTGTCGGGTGTCTTCTGCTTGGCCATCCATTCAAGGTAGGAATGTCCCTGCACAATATGGTAGGGAGGAGACAGCAAAAACAGATACCTGGCACATTGCAAATAATCAGTGGTAAATGATGTCATAATTTTCAAGAAACAGAAACCCCCAACTGCTCACAGCCTCTTAGAAACCCTTTTAATAAAGCTGTCTTTCCCCAAGACATGGAGAGGCTTGTGTTCCATCTTCCGTTACTCAGAGCTGACATTTGAATACTGGGCCCAAGGGTGGGGAGCAAGGACACGGCTGGGGAGAAACCAAGGGGCCTGTGCAATTGATTCCTCCCTCCACGTGACCCAGAGTGTGAAGGGAGAAGGCGTGAAAGTCAGATTCCATAGCCACTGCAACTATCCCACTATTCCTAGGGTGTCCTACCCCACTGAGATCCGATATGGCCACCCCAGGCACAGGCCACGCTGTGTCTGCATCCCAGGCGTTTCCTGGTCCGTGACTCTGGACTTACACCCCCAGCGAAGCTTGGGTATGAAGAGTTCTTAGCGGGACAGAGGCAGAGATGGCGCATCCTCTGTCACCGACCACTGCTGCTCCCTAAGGGGTACTTCTTCCTGGAGTTTCAATCATGCTACTAAGTAAGTGCAGTGACCGTGCTGTCTCCTGTTGCCTTCACTGTACTTGGAGGAATGCCTCATGTTCAGAGGACTCTCCACAGACACGTGTTAAATGAGTTATTAACTGAACGATCAATCATTCAGTTCAAAAGTCAGCTGAACTCACCATGCCCCTTACACACTGTCAGTGTAAGAATCATGAGACAGACCCCTAGACTTCAGGAAACTGCGGGCTGTTTTGAAGAGACAGTAACTGGGAAGGAAGAGTGGGTGATGGCTCCTTAAAGAGGGCGGAGGACTCAACTGAGTCTGAGAGGAGAAGAGGAGGGAAGCGAGGAGCCAGCCAGAAGTGGGGAGGGTGAACCGATGCCTTGCAGTCTTTGGAGGCTGACCGCCATGCTTCTTGCCTCCTCTTTCCCGAAGAAGGAAGCAAAACTGAGGCTGAATGGGCCTATGCTATGGGGCAGGAAATGCTGGTGCACCTTTAAAACTTGTCGTCACTCTCCAAATATGCAAATTAAATCAAAGGATTTCCTGTGACAAGGAGACACAATTTTGCCCCATTTTGCTTTCTTTTGAACAGCAACATTATCAATTTTGACTGTTCTCACCTGTGAAATTTACTGTACCCTGTGTACTGCTAAAGTATTATTCACATGGTGTAAATGAATTCCAACCGCAGGATAAACCCATGGAAAGTGTCAGTTTTCCTTTGATTTTTTTTTCATTCTGTACAGAATAAAATGGGAGCTACGGTGCAATGAAGACTTGACAAAGCAATGTTGTTGTGACAAATATCTGAAACAAATATCTGTGACATTAAATATGACCACTAAAGGGAAATGATGGTACCTTTCAAATTCCACCCCCCAAAATCCCATTATAGAAATATGAAGCCAGGACCTATGCTTTTAGGAAAAGATGTGAAGCCAATTTCTTTCCTTCTCTAGAGGATGTGGTTCTATGTCAAAATATTAGAATTAGAAATTGAGATACAGTCTTAAAAGCCTGGATTAATGGACAAAATCGTATTACCAACCTGAAAAGAGCTACTAAACATCAAAAGAAAATAGTTACATCTTGCAATATTATCCCAAATCCATTGTAAATAGGAAAGATATAGGCCATTTACTGATACTTTTAGAATGTTTTTTGGCTGATGTAAATAGCTTCTGAGTATCAACATGCACATGTATACACACACAAAGTTCCTCAGTTATTATTTTGGAACAGAGATCTCATTTTTAAGCCAAAGAGACCGTGTTTTCTGTTCACGTCTGATGCATTTATGACTCAATATCTCACAATTTCCAAATAATCCGATTCCTTCCTTTAGTTAGAAACTCTGGAGGACTAACATTTTGAGGTGTTGACTGAGCACTTTCCAGGGCTTAGGCGTTTGTAATTTGGGTTTAGAGAGTTTCATTGTCATGGTAATGTGGGATGCTTTTCAATAGAACTCAGGGAAAGCGGTGAATGGTTTCTTAGTCATATAAGGTTAAGCTATTAGTTCATAAGAAAGAAAGTCAAATTAATATGAGGAACAGGGTTTTCTTTTTCACGTTGTTCAGAGTTGAGAGTCCAGGAAGCGCATTAAATTTTGCAGTCATGTAATGTGCTTGAATTTAGATATTCCTAGAGAGAGCCACCTATTTCTTAGAGCAGAACATCCCTCTCCTTCTTTCCCTCCCCACCTCGCTACCCTGAATGCATGGGAGCCAAGGTCAATCTCTTTGTTTTGTGAGTCTTGGACATAAGACCAGATCAATAGCCCTAGCAGAGGAGGAAAAAGGCTGCCAACCAGTGTCCAAGATCACAAAATTTCTAGGCCATTAGAAGAGAGGTGTGGGGGGAAGGGATAAATTAGGAGCTTGAGATTAAGATACACCCACTACTACATATAAAATAGAACATGGACAAGGACCTCCTGAACAGCACAGGGAACTCCACTCAGTATTCTGCAGTAACCTATATAGGAGGGGGGTCTGAAACAGATTGAATGCATATATAATGATTCACTTTGCTTTACACCTGAAACTACACAACACTGTTGTTCAACTATACTCCAATAAAATGTCTTAAAAATGAAGAGAGAGTTGGAGACTAAGATCTGCTTGTGTTCTTGGTAAATCTAGCGGTTCCCCAAAGAAAAGCTAGATAACGGGGACACAAATGAAAAAGTAGGGAAATTTTTAGGAAGCGGGAATAAAAAGCAAAGAAAAAAAAGGGAGGTCATGGCCGACCCTCTGCTCGGAGGCTTGCAGAGCATGAACATGGGCATTTCCCCAACGTGGGTACAGGATGCGCGGCCATCCCCTCCACCCTCCTCCCTCGGCTCTCTATCCCCTTTGGGGCAATCCCCCAGGTCCTTCTGTAAGGGATTTCTGAACCCTCTTTGGGATCCACTGCGTGCAGAAGACACTCCTTTCCTCCCTGGTCACTGCTGGGCAGATGGAGCTCCCCAGACGCAACGCAGGAAAGGAAGGAACTTCTATTGGAGACCAGCTACCTGGTGCAAAACCCTGGAAGGCTGAGTCCCTACAACCCACCACCTTCTCCCACGGATCGCAGCTAGAAAGGCAACTGAGAGCAGAAACCCGGGAGCAGGGAGGGGCTGCTTCTTGGGTTAATATTTCAGCCCCTTTCTGTAGTTACAGAACTATGTACACAGGCGGGAGTAACTAAAGAAAAAGCCTTCTGGGCATGATGGGTGGGACGACGGCCAAGTCAGATAGCCAGGGGGCACCCCACCTGGTAGCCAGTGTCTGACGTCGGCCCATGAACTGAGTACCAGCTCACTCCAGATGGAGACACAGCCTCTGGAGCAGTTTCCTCATTCACATCCATCATGTCAGCCCCTGTGAACATTTAGCAGGGGATGGAGACAGGGGCTTTTCCAATGGCTCAGCGGGTAAAGAATCCACCTGCAATGCTGAAGACACAGGAGATGCAGGTTCGATCCCTGGGTCGGGAAGATCCCCTGAAGAAGGAAATGGCAGCCCACTCCAGTATTTTTGCCTGAAAAACCCCTTGGATAGAGGAGTCTGATGGGCTACACTCCATGGGGTTATGCAGTGTGGGACGTGATTGAGCAAATAAGCACACACACAGAGGCTGGAAAGAGGGAGGCAGGGAAGAGTGACTAGCGCAAATGAGGTGAACTCTGTGGCCTTTAGGGAGTCACAGTCTTTGCTGCACCTTAGAATCACTTGGGAGGATGTCAGAAGTCCTGGTGTCTGGACCAAGTAGGTCAATGTCTTCACGGGGGAGACCCAGGCATCAGGATGTTTTAAGATCCTTGGGTGATTCCAAGGTGCAGCCAAGATCATGAATCACGGCGCTGGTACCTTTTCATAGCAGAAAGCACAGATTCAATCCCTTAGCAGCTTAGGAGTTTTGAGAACCCCTGTGGTAGTGTGTAGGTCAACAGGGGCAGCTGGGAAGGGTCGTGGCTGTGGGCAGAAGCACAGGATGACAAACTCGAGAAAACTTCCGAATCTGAACACTCATGACCACATTAAAGGCCACATGGTGATTGTATGGTCTATGATTAAAAGAACAACTTTAAGATGACTCCAAATTTCTCAGACCCTCTTTTAGTTATAAAGCCAGACTTCTAAAATGAGGCAGGGGTGGGGGTGGGATGAGTTGGGAAATTGGGATTGACATATACACACTAATTATGCATAAAACACATAACTAATGCAAACCAACTGTATAGCACAGGGAACTCTAATCCATGTTCTGTGATGACCTAAACGGAAAGGAAATCCAAAAAAGGGGGGATGTATATATCCGAAGAGCTGATTCACTGTGCTACACAGCAGAAACTAAGACAACATTGTAAAGCGACTCCAATAAAATTTAATTAAAAATAAATCAATAAAAGGAGGCAGGGTTCTGAATGTGTCCAACTAGAGACTAGGGTATGATTGATTGACAGGAGCCACTCAGAGCCTTGGAGGCAAAATGACCCAAAGGGACATTCAGAGGGGGAAAGGATTCCAGTCAGGACCGAGGAATGAAAAGTAAGCCTGCAGAAAAGAAGTGGCTGCTGAAAAATAAAGT
The DNA here is from genome assembly GCF_049115385.1 of Moschus berezovskii. Taxonomy (NCBI): domain Eukaryota; kingdom Metazoa; phylum Chordata; class Mammalia; order Artiodactyla; family Moschidae; genus Moschus; species Moschus berezovskii. The sequence continues at coordinate 6,229,664 of NC_142485.1, forward strand.
GCAAGAGGCAAAAATGCAGCCTTGGAATCCTAATCAGCACCCCCTCCCCGGGTCAGTAGAATGGAAGAGGCGGATGTGTGGAAGATGGATTCGGGTAAATGACTTTGGATCTGACTGGGCCTCTTTCCATGCAGCCAGCCACGTGACTAAAGATGCCCCCTGACTCTGGAAAACCAGACACGCTGCCTTAGCCCGGACCCTGGGACCCAGCTGGGCCAAGGTGAACCGGTTTCCCTGTGCTCCTTCCAGGGCATGGACTGTGACCGCTGGCAGCGATTCCCTCCTTTAGCTACTCACAGACTTGGTGACTCAACCAGAGAGCCAGAGCTGATAACCAGAGCACCCAGCCCCCCGCTGTGCTCCAGACTGGGCAGTAGTTGGCGCTGGCCTGGTTGGGAAAGATGAATCAAGTTTTCTCATTTCTAAAAAGAGCATCTTTGAACGGATTCTGCACCTTAACCTCCTCTGTGTTATTCCCACGTCTCACTCATTCTGTACAAGTGAAGCTCAGGCTGAATTTCCTAACAATATCCTGTTCCACTTTGTGCTGACGTGCTCAGCCGTGGCCGCCTCTTTGTGACCCCATGGACTAGAGCCCGCCAGGCTCCTCCATCCATGGGATTTTCCAGGCAAGAATAGTGGAGTGGGGTGCCATTGCCTTCTCCAGGGGATCTTCCTGACCCAGGGATTGAACCTGAGTCTCCTGTGTCTCCTGCATTGCAGGCAGATTCGTTACCACTGTGCCACCCAGGAAGCCAAAAGTGAGAGTTGCTCAGTCGTGTCCGACTATTTGCGACCCCATGGACTATACAGTCTGTGGAATTCTCTAGGCCAGAATACTGGAGTGGGTAGCCTTTCCCTTCTCCAGGGCATCTTCCCAACCCAGGGATCGAACCCAGGTCTCCTGCATTGCAGGCAGATTCTTTACCACTGTGCCACCTGGGAAGCCAAGGAGAGAGGTAAATCGCCCTCCCTTGGGCTGTCCACCAACTCCTGCCACAGTGTAGTCCACAGATGGAGAGGGGGCCGGCTGGCCGCGTCAGAGCAGAGCAACCAGCTCCAGTGTCTACAGGAAATTCGGTTTTACCTGCCACATCAAGGGTGAATCAGGACTCCATTGGGGTAATGAGAGTGGATGAGGGAGCATCTGTGGCCAGGCAGGCCCTGGGGACCCATCAGGCGGTGTGTGGGCTCTCTCATCCAACTTACAGAGAACTGGGGCTGGTCGGGGTCACCCCTTGGGTGTCCCCCAGAAGGGTGCTCAGGACATTCCACTTCAGTTCTCATTATTATTACATGCAGGTCTCTGGTGATGCTACAAACAATCTGCAAAAAGTCCTTGAAATGACTGTAAAGCTATTCTGGAAATAGTACTATTTTCACTAGAATTAATAACGAACCCCTCACCCAACTCATCGAGCCTTTAAAAATGTTTTCTTTTTCTTTTTTATATATGTGTATATATACATATGTGTATCTTTCTTCTAGATCAGAGGATAAGTGCTTTACAATATTGCCTTGGTTTCTGCCATACAACAGTGTGAACCAGCCATAAGCTTGCAAATGTGCCCTCCCTCTTGAGCTTCCCTCCTTCTACCCCACAGCCCCATCCCACCCGCCTAGGTATCCTAGAGCACTGAGCTGAGCTCCCTGCACTATAAACAGCTTCCCGTTAGCTATCATTTTTACACATGGAAGTGTACCTAAGTTAATGCTGCTCTCTCACAGAGAGGAAGTGAGAGTAGCCGTCTTTTTAAAAATTCTTACTGGAGCCCAGTTTTGAGTCCCACTCATTGAGTCCTTCTCTTTAAATCACTAGTCAACAAACTATTTGAACATTCGAGGACTGGGGCTTAAACATTAGGTTTAACAACAACAAAAAAACAATCAGGATGAAATAAGAAGCCCTTTCTTGGCTCAGCGAGTTGATCTGGATAATCCAATTGCAAATCCTTCTGTTAGGAGCAGATTTGCAAAACCTCAGTCAACACAAAGGGGACCTTTCATAAAAGCTTTTCTTTGTTTTGCCACCTTATTCTCAAAAAAAGGATACCTTCTGTAAAGATGCCTAACACACTACATGATTTAAAGTGTTTTTTTAACCTGTTTAAGGCACTGCCTCATTAAAAAATAAGGTCAAGGAATAGTAGGTGTCATGGTAATAACTGGTACTTTAAGACAATTTGAAAAATTGTCTTATCCCTGTAATTACCAATTCACCCCATTACTTCCCTCCTTTAAGCTCATCATTATCTTTTTATTTTTTTAGTTCTTGTTCTTTGTTCTCTGTCTCATCAGCCTGTCCTTTCTTCACCCAGGGCAGAGCCGCACTAGCATATATTCTGTGTGAAATTTCTAGAGAAATAGATTTTTCATGAATTTTCAAAGAAACAGATTCTTTTCCCACCATCATACCTCGTTTGCAGTGGGATATGCATTGGGGTTACAGAACACCTCTAGACTTCTCAGCCTCTTTGGAACTGGAGATGAAGAGGGAGGAAAGTTCTCTACTTTTATCTGTGAAGCTGCCACTTGACAGCTCTGCTTGTGGATGACTTTTTTTTTATCACTTTAAAAGTTTAAGGAGGACAAAGATGGATCCACCTCTTTTCTAAAGAAAAAAATCTCCAACAATTGTGATAATCTTGTAGAAATAAGGATCTCTCAAGGACAAACTAATTTTATTTGAGAGGTCTCTGGAATTCTACAGCATTTTCTGGAAACATGAGCAGCTGTCTGTAGGATGGAGATTGCTATAACTTGACGAGAGTTCATCCCCCAGGACAGATAAGTGATCAGCTCCAGAAAGATCCATCGTGTTGGAACTTGGCACTGGTCCTCAGTTTAGCCAAGGGCTGTGGCTCAATTCAGGGTTGAGATGCAACCAGTATGAGTGAATTCCTGCGAATCTAGATAAGATCCATCTGGAGCAGGGTTCTGTACAGATTTTTAATACAGTCCTTGGGATTAGCAGGAAAGACTTTAGTTTGCAACTTTCGCTGTGGCCAGAGTAGGAATTGCATCCAAGCACTAGACCCTGGACTAAACTTCAGGAGTATATGGGCATGGGTCATCTTTCTTGTGAGCACTAGCATTTTCTTTGCCTTGTTTTTCTCTGAAAGGGCTCTTCTCTGATAAGGGTTCTTCTCTGACAAGGGCTCTCCTGCAGGCCTTTGCTCTGTATCCCACACGTAGGAGCTGCTCTATTAAGGTATGAATAAAGGTGTCACTGATCTGCACAGTTAAACATAGATAAAACAGAATGTTCTGTATTATATGACTTTTAAACATTTAAAAAAGACTTAAATTTTGAAAAGTTCTGAAGATAGTCATTTAAATGAAATCAACATACATTGAAAGAAATACACAAATTTATTTTTCCACAGTGAATTTTTTCAGGAGTTTATTTTCACTGCGGTCTCTAAGACTTAAATGTGGGTTTCTCTAGAAAGAATTCTGTATATCCAATGTGATGATGAAAAGCTCTTAAATGCTACCAGAAGGTTATAGCCACACGCTTGATGAATTCTGTATGATTAAGTGACTGGATGTTTTTGCATGCAGCATTTATTTTTAATTTGTTAAATAACAGCTTTATTGAGATATAATCACATACCATAAAGTTTATCCTTTTACAGGGTAGAATGCAGTGACTTTTAATATACTCACCGAATTGCACATTTATCATCACTCTCTAATTCCAGAGCATTTATATCACCCCCCAAATAAGCTCCACATCCACTTGCAGTTGGTCTGCATCACGGCTCTCCCCAACTCGGCCACTCCTTAACTGCGTTCTCTCTCTGTGGGTTGGCCTGTTTTGGACATTTCATGGCAATAGCGTCACACACAACGTGACCTTTTGTGTCTGGCTTCTTTCACGTGTCTTTAGGTTCCCTCCATTTGTACCGTGGATCAGCACTTCATTGCTTTTTACGACTGAATGACATTCCATTATGCGGATGGACATTGTGTTTGTCTGTTCATCAGTTGATGGGTGTTCAGTTGTTTCCACTTTTTGGCTATTTTGAATAATAGCCAAATTGCTGCTGTGAACATCTTTAGGTTTTGTGTAGTGTGTGTGGGCACGTGGGGGGGATTGGGTCAGATGGTTAATTTTTAACTTAGTGAGCAACTCCCCAAAACTGAGTTATTGGGGAACTATTAGCCATATTTTGATGCTGCTGCTCCCAAATGATAAGTTCTGGCTTATCCCTCCACTCTTACAACCAAGCAGCTTAGTGACACACTTGATCGGTAGCAGGACCCCGAGGGGAGTCCTGGGCCTGAGCTGTGAGTAGAATGATGTAGAAGGAAAGGGAAGCCTCACCGTAACTGGTCCCCACTCACCTTGAGAAAATGATGCCAGCGGGGCAGGAAATTCCAGCAGAGGCAGGAGTCATCCATGAGTCCTCTTCGAGGGACGGGTCCTGAGTCTGATATACATCACATCCCACTGCCCCCGCCCCGAGTCCACCTCCACAGTCTCCAGAATTTATCACCTGCGGGATGCGGTTCTGAACCTGTGTCCTTACCCGTAATAACACCTCCCCCAGGGAACTGTTAGGAAGAAATGTGGGGTAACAGATGAAAGTGTGTGAGACAGGGTCCGTCGCACAGAATAGAAGCAGTATTTCAGGTTCTAACCCTTCTCTTCAATATAATGCCAATATGAGTGGTCCAAAGAGTGGTGCGCTTGTAATTGGAAGATATGGATTTGAGTTTTAGGTTAGCTTTTTGTTAGTTTTATGAAGTTGGACAACTCAGTTTAAGTTGAACTTCCTCTGCCTTTAAAATGAAGATAATCATGCCTCCTGTCTTGCGATTACTTGACTTCCAAGACTTTTAAGACGGTATGAAGAAGTGCTTTGTGAAGGTATGAGTGTTCAATGAATATGGATGAATACAGTTTTTGACCTCCATTCCTCCTGGCAGGTTTCATGCTTGATTCATGTCTTCATTGGCCATAAGAGACCAGAGGGATCACACCCAGACTCCAAGTATGCACTGCCAAGGGCTGCTATAACCAATCACCATATGGCACGCGTGCATGTGCTAAGTCGCTTTAGTCGGGTCCAACTCTGTGTGAGCCCACGGACTGCAGCCCACCAGGCTCCTCTGTCCACAGGTTTCTCCAGGCCAGAATGCTGGAGTGGGTGGCCATGCCTCCTGCAGGGGATCTTCCTGACCCAGGGGTCGAACCCACGTCTTTCACATTTCCTGCATTGGCAGGCAGAGTCTTTGCCACTAGTGCCACCTGGGAAGCCCATCCTATGACACATAGATTCTGTAACAGTTGGGGTCAAAACTCCTTTTCTCCTGATTTCTGAAACTCAGGGCTGAGATAAGCATAATACGGCACTGAACTGAATGTAGAGTCATCCAGCCTGGAGCAGCAGTAAGTGTCTAAGTTTCACAGCCTAGGATCACTGAGTTGGCAGAGGTCAAGGGTACCCAGGGTCCATGTAATTTTTAATACTGACCTTCTGTCTTATCAAACGTGCACAGTGCTACATACATACCCCTACATTTCTATGTAGGAGAAAAAAACTCCAAAGAAGAAAGTCTAATGCCTATGGTAGATACTATAGTTGCTTGACTCAGCAGATCCTAGCTTGCCTTCCAGAGCTATAGATGCTGTCACACTAAAAATTATACTTTGAAATTATTGAGGAATTCTCTGGTGGGGTTAGGTCTCTGCACTTTCACTAGGGTCCTGCTTTTGCTCCCTAGTCAGGGGACTAAGATCCTGCACATCTCCTGGTGCTGCCAAAAACAAAACAGAACTCTTACAAAGGTAGAAATCTACAAGGAAAGGGAATTGCATGCACAGACGCAATCCCGCATGACTTAGTGGGGAAGGGAAAACATTGAATCAGAGCCCCACATTGAGAAGATCCAGTTTTTGGCAATCACGGGTACGGCTATTCTGGACCACAGGGAATGTTCTAAGGTCTAGGCATATGGCACCCACAAACGGGTAGCTCTGGCCTGGCATCTGGTAGGCAGTGTCGGCAGTGATGTTTCTAGCGGAGAGCTTCATTCCATCTGGCTGCATTGTTCTTCGCTGAGCAGCATCCAGGACTGAATCCCCATGAACTTCCTGTACCAAATCGCGTCTTTGTCTGATTAATAGCTATAGTGGATTCTGTTGTCAGTGACTAACAACCTCAACCACGGCTACTCCATCATAGCACCCTAATGAGAAGGAAACAGAACCGTGGAATTCAGATTTGAAAAAGCATATTTGGAAAAGGTGAAAAAGAGGTTTTATTTTTTTAAATTAATTTTACGTAACATCTCTAATATGATGACGTTGAGTGAGAACCAGCTCATTTTTCTGTGATTGTAACCCATTTTGTGCTGCGTGTGACATTTTTACAGTCATAAACCCTGTTATTGTTTTTGATAAAGTCCATTTTTGTTTAATACTTCCAAACTTTTCTTCTAAATGTACTTTCTTCAAGTTAAGAATAGCAGTTTCATGCCAAAAGTTAATAAAAATATTTTAATTAATGTTTGGAAAGTTTCCTAATTCACAAACACAAATATTTTTTAAAATTATGATTTATGAAATTAGCACAGTATTAACCATATTTTACCCTTCTGGGGACCTTCTGCTGGAGGACTTTTAGCTTTTCAGTCTAGGATCTAGATATAAGTCATTGTTTGAGTCTTAGAAGAAATTTCAGAGGCAGAGACATCTTATTTTAGACAAGAGAGTCAGGCAAAGGTTATGCTAGCAACTGGCTACTGCCTTATTCTTGCAAAAAAAAAGGAAAGAAGGAATAAAAGATAGAAAGTTTCGTATTGCCTTCTACTTTTAGGAGCTGAGCATTTGTGCCATTTCTTCTAAATTGGAGCCTTATTTTATTTTTGTTTGAATTCTCCAGACTGTAGTTGTTTAAACCTTTAATCACTTTGCTGGGGAGCTGTACGCTGTCAAATACTCTGTTGAAGAAAGTCAAAGATGGTCTCTCTTTCTACCCCGTGTAACGTGTGTCCCCTTCTCATAGTTAATTAATTCATTCATCTTCCATATATTCACCACAAACTGTTTCCCCTTTGTGATTGAAAGAATAAGCCCCCTAAAGACACCCAAGATATCTATATCCTAATTCCTAGAACCTGTGAATATGTGAGCTTGCATAGAAAAAGAAAGCAAATCTCCAGATGGGATTATCTTGAGAAGGGAAGATTATCTTACAATATCTGTGCCAGCAAATGTAATCACAAAGGTCCGTATGTGATAAAAGCAGTAGGCGCAGAGTAAGAGAAGGTGGTGTGATGCCAGGAGCTGAGATGAGAGGGAGGAGGTTGGAGATGCTATACGGCCGACTTTGAGAATGAAGGAAGCACAGCCTGCAGCTCAACCTCCCATCACAGCCTTTACCCTGTCTCCCTTCTCCCTTGGAATTTTAAACAGGGGGAAGTTTCTACACCGAAAAATAAAAATCCATGCAGGTGTGAGCAGCTCCCTAGCCTTCTGCCTTCCCCTCCAGGCCCCCCACAGCAGTGTCGGAGGGCACATGGCTTCCCTTGGGATTGCCCTGGAGGAGAAGCCAAATTTTGCTTTTGAGTGACTACATTGGGTGATTAACTCAGCTCGTGCCTTTGACTTAAAGGAAACTGGATGCAGTTCCGTGATGCTCAGGGTTGAACTGCAGAGAAGGGGGGGCATTTTCTTCCCCAGAATGGCTCCCCACCGGGAAGCCTTCAGCAGAGACCACTGTAGCCACTGCTTGTCTCTGAAGGCTCTCTTTGTGTCCGCCAGGTCCTCAGCCCCACTGGGCAGGCAGGACCAGGCTGCCCAGGAGTGATTTTATGTTCGGGCTCAATGTGAACAGTAGCTCCTGGTACATAAAGGTAATGGTATTTCCTGCTTCCCCCTCTATAACTACACTCTATACTGACTGTGCTGTGTGTTCAGTGCAGTGAGAAAAGCAAGAAAAAATGTCCAGTTTAAAAGCCGATAAAAGAGAAGGGGCCAAGGCAGAAGAGCAAAAGGAGAAAGCCTGTCCTGTTTAGAAAAGCTGTGTGAAAAGGGGAGCAAAAGTTTTCCAAGTAATTTACCAAAAGTGGTCCCTCTGTGGGAAAGAAGGGTTGTTTTGAGGTTCAATAAGTTTATTTTTTTCTGGAAGTGTTCCAAACATTAACCAAAGGATTAATCTGAGAAATAGAAACCCAGAAAAAAAATTATATTATTATTATTACCATTACATGTGAGGTCCTTTAATACATTTTTAATGCTGTTAACTATATACGTTTCTATTGACAAATAGAAACATATGACAAAGATCTTGTAATTTATCTCTGGAGAAATTAGAAAATTATTTCAAAATTTCCTCTGGCATGAATACATGAAATTTGCTTTTCAACTATTGAACAAAAAGTTCTATCCAAGCCTCTAATGCTACTGATAGACAGGATACCCTTGCTCAGACAATCAAGCATACTCACTTTGATTCTGGCCATAAATATGAGCTTTTCTTTGAAATTGTTCAATCTCAGTCAGAACAATGAGCTACACTTCAATAGAGTAACTTTCCGATTGTTATATGGGACCCTTCCTGAGTTATGGAATGGATTTATATGGCTAACACCAGGGTGTGGTTAAATTTAAAGACCCCGCTACGTTGGGAACAATTAAATTGCACTATCCCAGGTAGAGCTAGTGGTAAAGAACTGACCTACCAATGCAGGAGATGCAAGAGACACAGTCAATCCCTAGGTCAGGAAGATCCCTTGGAGGAGGAAATGGCAACTCACTCCAATATTCTTGCCTGGAGAATCCCATGCCTGGCAGTCTATAGTACTTGGGGTTGCAAAGAGTCAGACATGACTGAGAACAGCACCCAGAAAAAATAATCAGTCTAATAACACTAGAAAATTGGCCTGGGTGCCTTATGAAAAATGCCAAAATCTCATTTCCCTTAAAGATAGTGATTGGTATGGAACAAATTGGGTCAGGCAACCAGAAATATACAGGGTCACACCTAATGAAACTCAATAGCTCTGAAGCACCTATCTACCACCCTCGCTTCCACCAGGATGGACAGGAATGTGTACTTTAGGATTCCCTTGTTCTCAGGGCCACCTGAGTGATAATTTAGATGTGAATCTAGCAAATTTGCCATCAACGCAAGCCTGATGAACTCAAGAGATCTGTGTTCCACTGGTATGACCATTTAACAGCTATTTTTGTGCCTTCAGGAGAATTAGAAGACATAATTGCCTACATTGAAGCCTTGACAGGAAGAAACTCTTAAATGATAGTAGCCAGGCTATTAGCCTACTGAATTCTGAAGTCTCTGATGAAGTTGCGTTACAAAGTCACATGGCCCTCCATCACTTTACAGCATCTCAAGGAGGCACTTGAATTTGAATTCAAAATTCAAACTTAATGCTGCATTTTCACACTAGAAGAATCCTCTAATATTACACATTTAATGACACATGAAAAATTAGATTTCTGCCTTAAGTGTTTCACTTTCTAGCCTTGGTGATCATTTTGGGAGTCGATTTGGTTCCAGAAGCTTATGGCTTAAATCCCTCTGAAAGCTTTATTAATGTTACTAGCTGTATTACTTACATGCTATTTCATGAGATAGCTGTCTTACATTACCTGATGGGTAACCAGGCCTCCGATAAGATTAGCAATGGTTAAACGTCTTGAGGCAGTTGATCAGATATATATATTTGAAGTGAAGTGAAGTGAAAGTCTCTCAGTCGTGTCCAACTCTTTGTGACCCCATGGTCCCTGGAATTCTCCAGGCCAGAATACTGGAGTGGGTAGTGGGAAATTTCCTTCACCAGGGGATCTTCCTAACCCAGGGATCAACCCCAGGTCTCCCATATTGCAGGCAGATTCTTTACCAGCTGAGCCACAAGAGAAGCCCATATATATATAGATCATATGAAACTCTAATACTTTGGCCACCTGATGGGAAGAACTGACTCTTTAAAAAAGACCCTGATGCTGGGCAAGATTGAAGGCAGGAGGAGAAGGGGACAACAGAGGATGGTTGGATGGCATCACCGAATCGGTGGACATGAGTTTGAGCAAACTCTGGGAGATAGCAAAAGACAGGGAAGCTTGGCATGCTGGAACCCATGGGGTTGCCAAGAGTCAGACACAACTGAGCAACTGAACTGAACTGAATGACTAAACTGAACTGAACTGATATATATACACACACATATATATATTCTACATATATATGTGTAGATAATTGTATAGTACAACTCTACTTATGGGAAAAAGCAGCAAGGGGAACATTTCCTGGATCATAATGGACTAGTAAAACAGGCAATCTAGAGAACTATCATGTTCAGCACTGGATTTATACTCAAAGTCCAGAGAACTTTAGGTTATCAACAAAGCCTACTAAAAAAATTAGTGCATTGAGTGGCCTATCAACAGAATCCTCGTCTGATGAGCCTTTTTTTTTTTCTCAGCTGACACACATCATAATCCAGCAAGAGAACAGCTAGAATAATTTGATCTGGAGCACAGAAAAGAGCCCTGGCCATGTGATTGATGAGCAAAGGAGTGAACTCTCCTCACTTACTTTGTCTTCTCTAAGACTTGATTTAGTTCATTTGATTGTAAGTCTTCACCTTCCAGCTATTTCCATGGCACCCTTTGCACTCATATGTGTATTGTCAGATTTGACTCCCTACTTCCTAAACAGAATTTAAAATCTCATGCCACCTAGCCATTTCACTGAAATGTGTGAATATTTACTGCCAGCTATTAATTGCCCAAGACATTAAAATAACCATCAAAATGCCAAACTTGGCAGACACAGCCTATTGTCTGCAAATGACATTTTCACCAGTTACTCTAAAGGGCTGAGCAGCTATCATCCCCTGGGCAAGAACTGGCATATTGTTTTGCAAAATATCAACTCCTCTCAAAATAGAGACACATCCTGCTGACTATTAGTGCTTCTCTTTGAAAAAGTAATTCCAGTACTTTTTCTTAGATGGTTCTTCATACCTTACAAACCATTCTATTATCACATCTTTTTTTTTTATGCAGTCACTGTTTATTAACTGATCAGATTGCAAAAATAATCACGGTAGATACCTCAGTTCATCCTTCAGATAAGCCTGTTGACCTGCTCTTCCCTGTTTCCAGCATCTCCACCTTCTACAAAATGGGTGGTCTTTCTCTTCACTCCACTTCATGGAGAAGACAATTTAAGGGGCCACAGGAAGCTGTTTGCTTCTTTGAACTGCTTTCCAGCAACATGGATGTCATGAATCAGATCCTTCAAGCAGATAATGCCATGTTTCCCATGAGACTGAACAATCAGCACGTTATCTGTCAGGACAATTGACTTCTTTTAGTTTTGCCATAACCACGCTTGTAGATCAATTCATTTACAGACTTCAGATCTGGGTACCCTTGGGGGCGGGAGGAGAAGGGGACGACAGAGAATGAGATGGCTGGATGGCATCACTGACTCTGTGGACATGAGTTTGAGTGAACTCCGGGAGTTGGTGATGGACAGGGAGGCCTGGCGTGCTGTGATTCATGGGGTCGCGGAGAGTCGGACACGACTGAGCGACTGAACTGAACTGAACTGAATGGCAGAAAGCAAAGAGGAACTAAAGAGTCTCTTGATAAAGATGAAAGAAGAGAATGAAAAAGCTGGTTTAAAACTCAACGTTCAAAAAACTAAGATTATGGCATCCAGTCCCATCACTTTGTGGCAAATAGGTGGGGAAACAATGGAAACAGTGACAGACTTTATTTTCTTGGGCTCCAGAATCACTGCAGGTGGTGATGCAGCCATGAAATTAAAAGACACTTACTCCTTGGAAGAAAAGCTATGGCAACCTAGACAGCATATTAAAAAGCAGAGAGACTACTTTTCCGACAAAGGTCTGTATAGTGAAAGCTATGGTTTTTCCAGTAGTCATGTACAGATGTGAGAGTTGGACCATCATGAGGGCTGAGTATCAAAGAATTGATGCCTTCAAACTGTGGTGTTGGAGAAGACTCTTGAGAGTCCCTTTGACAACATGGAGATCAAACCAGTCAATCCTAAAGGAAATCAACCCTGAATACTCATTGGAAGGACTGATTCTGAAGCTGAAACTCCAATACTTTGGCAAACCTGATGTGAAGTGCCGACTCGTTAGAAAAGCCCCTGATGCTGGGAAAGATTGAAGGCAGGAGGAGAAGGGGACGACAGAGGATAAGATGGTTGGATGGCATCATCAACTCAATGGACATGAGTTTGAGCAAACTCTGGGAGATGGTGAAGGACAGGGAAGCGTGGCATGCTGCAGCCCTTGGGGTTTCCAAGAGTCAGACATGGCTGAGTGACTGAATAACAGCAACAATGCAATGCATGGTTCCACAATTCTGTGTGTTAACTGAAGCCTTGTTGAGCTTCACGAAGGTGCCTTGTTGGCAATTCACAAAGGTGCCATTGAAGATCTGACCAAGGCAAAGGAGTTGAAACACATTTCACACCTTTGGGCTCACACAGCTGCTACCTATGATCCTGATGACAAATGCCAATTTGAGTTCTGCAGGTACATAGAAGTTGTTGGCTTTTTGTGTCATCCCAGTCATTTGAATTTCAGTTCTGTACATCTGCCTGTATTCCTTGTGAAAGTGCTTAGCTTTTTCATAGATAAGCTTTCTCTTTGCCTTTTGAAGCATCTTTTGGGCAAACTTCTTTCTCAGGCGCTGGAGCTTAAGCTCTGTGAAATTCTTTTGCTTTTTCTTAATGGTTTCTGGCATAGCAAGGACCTACTTTTTCTTCTCTTCTGTGCTCTCCATGGTTCCAGCTGGGAAGGAGCTACATTTCTTAAAATTAAGGCTTATTCTCATTTTGTGTAAAAGGAAGTCATGATGGTCAAATATTTAAATCCCCCTTGTATGTTGCCCATCTCTATTGATGTTGGGGCCGGTCATGTGACTTACTTTGGCCAATGGAATGCTCGGTGTCTGTGACGCAACCAAAGGCATGGACCTGGTTTGTGATGCTGCACATGTCTTCTTGTGCCAATTCCAATGTGAAGAGCTTCCCGAAGATAGCCCAGTGCCTTCATTCTAGACCCCAGAATTGACCCATGGAGAGAAATTCTGAGTTGAACCCACAATGACGAGGCGATCCCAGCTCACCAACCACTTGAAACAGAGCCTCTCCCAGTCAGCCAACCTGCGGTGGACCTACGAACTATGAACACAAGAATAAATGCTCATTGTTGTAACTGAGTTTTGTTACAAAGTTTTATTGTAGACACAGAACCTGAAGCTTACAGAGGTTAAAAACAGTCTCCCAGCATGACACGACTGGTAAGCACGTACAGTGAGTTCACACCCTGATCTGTTACACTCTCAGTAGACTGCTTTCTCTACTGTACACCTCAGTGGGGTGCGAACAAGAGAAAATACTGTTTATGCACTTACTCTTTCACTGCCCTTTACAGGCAGCCGTCCGTAGCCCAACCAGCAGAATGGTTTTGTGGAGGCAGCGCAAAGAAATATATTTTTCTCTTATGGTTCTATATGTTAGAGCAGATTCTAAATGAGAACGGGTGCATTTCCCTCCTGTCTTGTTAATGTCTTTCAAGTTAATGGAAGACTTGAAATCGAAACTTCAGAGGTCTAGAGATTAAGCCAGGGATCTATCATTGTGGTCGCAGCACCAACTTTGGAATCAGACAGACTGAGGCTTCAATACATATTCAACATTGTGTGTGTGTGTGTGTGTGTGTGTGTGTGTGTGTGTGTGTTTGCGTGCGCACGCGTGTGTGTGTTAGTTGCTCAGTCATGTCCAACTCTTTGCAACCCCATGGACTATATCCTGCCAGGCTCCTCTGTCCATGGAATTCTCCAGGCAAGAATACTGGAGTGGGTTGCCTTTCCCTTAGGCACGGTATATGTGTGTCTATATATAGATGTATGTATATATATATATACACATTGGATACATTAATTTTCCTAAGCTTCAGTTTCCTCACGAGTGCAGCAATATGAACCTTACAGAATTAGCCTGAAGATAAATGGGATGATATAAAAATAGGGTGCTTATTAAGCATATGGATTCTAGAATTAAGCTAATTACTCTGTGTGAACCTTCATTTAATGTGTGACCTTAGGTAAACTCATAAATTCTCTGTTCACTAGATTCTTTTCACATAGAATGGGGACATGATTGTATTTATAGGATTATTTCATAATTAAATATGATAATAAAAGATCTGGCATGAAGTATGTACTCAATACATATTAGTTTTATTTTTCTTCCTTAAAAGTACAGAGTAAAGAGTGGCTTCATAAAAAATTCGTTATAATTATTCTATACTCTGATCCTATAAGGGACTGGAAAATCCTTATAAATTCTAAACTTCTTTTGCAGGGAGATTTTTTGAGTATAAATCTAGTGCTAAACATGAAAATAAAATTTCCAAAGGACAATTTGATAAAAGCGTAGACTTTAAAAACTAGAACCTTGTTCAAAATGTTATGTGAACATTCTTATTTCATAGACTGTTATGGTGCAACCAAAGACCACATGGACCTAGTCCTCTTCTCACAATTGCCGGGGGGAAGGATGGTGTGTGTGTGTGTGTGAGACAAAAGGCTTTCAAAGAACAGGCAAGCACCTGTTGCATATGGAATAAGAAAACAGGGAGTTGTGGGCACAGGTGAAAATGTAAAAATTAAGCCCTGCCTTAAGAAATCCAGTTTCCAAATTCTAAACACATTATGTTGACAAAACAAGGCACATCGACAAGCCACACTCCACGGCGGGCCACCAGCTGATGCCTCTCTCCGGAAGGCAGGGGAGGGCATTTTTCTCACAGCCCTTACTAGCAGTGGGGGGTAGGGGACATTTCTGTGTCTGTCAATGCACCGAGGATTTCAGATGACCTGGAGCATCTCTCTGCATGGACTGGTTTCCACTCAGAAGAGGCCGTTCTAAAGGTGGTGTGTGTGACAGTACCAGGGGGCAGACCCTGGAGAGGAGAGGGGAGCTTGCTGTCCACTGGGCCTGGGCAGGAGCATTGGGCAGAGGTGAGTGGGTTGACGTGTGAATAGCACTCCTAGGACTGCATCAACTCGCACGTGTGTGTAGTGTCCTTGCAGCACCAGGGACCACGGATCTATGTCAGAGCCTTGTGTAGGGTTGGCTGTTTTCTGAGAAGCTCTGTAATCCAAGCAGCTCTATATGAGGAACTGTCTAACAGCATATAATCAGTTCAGTTCAGTTCAGTTGCTCAGTCGTGTCCGACTCTTTGCGACCCCATGGACAGCAGCACGCCAGTCACCAACTCCCAGAGTTTACTCAAACTCATGTCCATCAAGTCGGTGATGCCATTCAACCATCTCATCCTCTGTCGTCCCCTCCTCCTCCCGCCTTCAATCTTCCCCAGCATCATGGACTTTTCCAGTGAGTCAGGACACCAAAGAACAAACACGTCTTTCCCTCCTGCCATAGAACAGACAGGCTGATGGCTTTGTTGTGGCTTTGCCTTTAGTTTATTTTTTATTTTATGTTGGAGTATAGTTGATTTGTTTCCCTCATGGCCCAATGGCAAAGAGTTCGTCTGCAATGCAGGAGACTCGGGTTCAATCCCTGGGTATGGAAGATCCCCTGTTGGAGGAAATGGCAACCCACTCCAGTATTCTTGCCTGGGAAATCCCATGGACAGAGGAGCCTGGTGGGCTACAGTCCATGGGGTCACAAAGAGTTAGACACGACTTAGAGACTAAACCAGCACTACCATAGTTGATTTACAGGATTGTATTAGTTTCAGATGTACAGCAAAGTGAATCAGCTATACACACACTTGCATCCATTCTTTTCCAGATTCTTTTCCAATATAGGTTATTACAGAAAATCGAGTCACATTCCCTGGGCCGGCACAGTAGGCCTTTGTTGTTTCTTATTTTGTGTCCAACAGTGTGTGTATGTTCATCCCAAAGTCCTAATTTATCCCCTGCCCCACCTTTTTTCCTTTTGGTAACCAAAATTAGTTACGAAGTCTGTTTCTGTTTTGTGAATAAGATCATTCCTATCATCTGTTTAGATTCCCCATATAAGTGATGTCATTTGCCGTCTGACAGGGGGATGATTCTAACCGGAGGCAATGTCACCCCTCCAGGGATCACAGCAGACGAGAAAAGAAGTATCCTTTTGTAAAACTACATTCCAAAATGATTTGACTGGTTATTTTTCACTGATTCAAGTGACTTCGATGGGAAGTGCGATATTATTTTTATCCACGCGTTAGAGAAGCTTGAGACCTGTCATGTCCTGTCAGCCATGTCATGCCAAGCACTTCTGAGCCTGGTGTACATGGCAGATGCCCCAGAGTGCCCTGGGGCTGCAGGCTTCTTCCAGAGGATGCGGCCTCCCCAGCCTCCCCGAGGGCGCTGAGAAATCTGCACTCCTCAGGGCCTGGCAGACAGCAGCAGGAGCTCAGGGAATTCGAATTTGAATGTCATGGCTACTTTCCACTTTTGCACCCACAGGCTGGAAAATTCTGAGGATACAAGGAGATGAGACCCAGGTTTTGAATAAATGCTGGTGAATGTTGTTTTCATGCTAAGTCGCTTTGGTCATGTCTGACTCTTTGAGACCCCACGGACTGTAGCCCACCAGGCTCCTCTGTCCATGGGATTCTCCAGGCAAGAACACTGCAGTGGGTTGTGTACCCTCCTCCAGGGGATCTTCTCCACCCAGGGATCAAACCCGCGTTTCCTGTGTCTCCTGCACGGGCAAACGAATCCTTTACCACTGAGCCACCTGAAGCCCAATTTTTACTGCTTATCCATGTGGATCATCAGTAATGTCCTCAGCCTTCTGGTTCATGATCTGTGTGCACAGCATTTCTGAAACAGCCCATTAAATCTGGCATTGAATGTGCTTCCCCAAGACTCACGGTCCGTGGAGAACTGAGTGGAGAACTGGCCCAGTGAAGTGGTGCTTGGGGCTATGGGATCATCCACTCACCCTTCATCTGCGTCTTCTTCATTTACATCTGCATCTGAGATGATTGTAAGTAGGAAGAAAACTCTTGCCCTGATTTCTCAAGTAAGAAACAGATTTATGTGTGTACATATTCCTCTTTGCAAGGAGCATTTTACCCTTCACACCTCAGAGGGACAGAAACATGCTGCGTCTTTTTAACTGAAGACAGGACTCTGTTTCCTTTTAACTGTGGGTCAATGTTTTGCCTCATGCTTTTTAGATTCTTTTTTTAAAAATAATTTTATTAAGGTAAATTAATGTCTGGGCTTCCCTAGTGGCTCAGACAGTAAAGAATCTGCTCCACATATTTAGTGCATACAGTTTGATGTTAATGCATATTGGATGTTAATGTGCATTGATATTATCATACAGAGCTTGGACATAAACACACACCCAGTTGTGGGAGCATGACTGCAATCAAGGTAGTAGACATAACCATTCCCTCCAAAGTTTCCTTGTGTCCCTTTGGCTGTTGTTTTGTGTGTGTAGGGGGAGGTAAGAAAACTTGACACAAGGTGTACCGTCTTAGATTTTAAAGTGCACAATATAGTATTAACCAAAGGCGCTATTTGTACAGCAGATCTCTACAACTTATTCATCTTCGTAACTAAAGCTTCATCCCCATTGAAACAAGGACTTCTCCATATGTTGGCCTTTGCAGACGATCCCATTTGGCACAGAATAATGACTTAGTAAGTCTGTTATGATGCTAAGGGCCTGTTTGTTGAGAAAGAAATTCCGCAGGGCGCATTTTCTATTCCCCATGCATCCTTGATTCCCAGAAAAAGATGGAAAACATATGTAGAATTATCATATTAGTCTAATATTTAAAAGTACATTACCAAGAACTTACAGTATGCAAAAGAAAAAAAAAAGTTTTCCTTTAAAAGTTTCCCAGAAGGAAATATTATGCAAGGGAAACAGAGCGGGAGGACATGATTGATTTTGTTGCAGTACATCTTTGAAAGAACAGAGAGCAAGGGGGATAGGTGTAAAATGATTGCTCTGGTGCCTTTCAGTTCTGATCCACTTGTCAGTACAACGCAGAGGCTCATGTTCCAGGAGCAAGGGCCCTGAGTGATGGTTTCAGTGTCCCGGAGAGTAGATTAATGAGAAATATCCCACCTCATGGCAGATGGGTGTCTAAGCACAGGAGACATTTTTTTAAAAAGTAGAAATTATTTTTTTAAATTATTTATTGTTTTGCTTTCCTCCACTCAGCAGCAGAAAATCCTGGAGTGGAGCCCTTAGCTACAATTGGCTTGAATGCCAATTTCCAGTGTTTTAAAATGAACCGTTCAGTGAATACTAATGTTCTCCAAAGAGAGCTGCCAGAGGTCAGAATAACTATGTTGGTGACTTCAGGATGATAAAATGAGGAAAGCACTGAACTGAAAATGTATGAACCTAATTTCTAATCACATTTCTGCTTTGCACCAACTCTGTGACTAGACAACTCACTTTCCCTCTCTCTCAGCATTGGCTTTCTCCCCTATAAAGTAACTAAAGACGTCTAAGTCATTCAATATGACAGGCCATAAGGTGGTGCTAGACGGAGAAAGCAATGGGAAGCCACTCCAGTACTCTTGCCTAGAAAATCCCATGGACGGAGGAGCCTGGTAGGCTGCAGTCCATGGGGTCGCTACGAGTCAGACATGACTGAGCGACTTCACTTTCACTTTTCTCTTTCACACATTGGAGAAGGAAATGGCAACCCACTCCAGTGTTCTTGCCTGGAGAATCCCAGGGATGGTGGAGTCTGGTGGGCTGCCATCTATGGGGTCACACAGAGTCGGACACGACTGAAGTGACTTAGCAGCAGCAGCAGCAGAGGTAAAGAACCCACCTGCCAATGCAGGAGACATAAAGGACGTGGGTTTGATCCCTGGGCTGGAAAGATCCCCCGGAGGAGGACATGGCACCCCACTCCAATATTCTTTCCTGGAGAATCCCATGGACAGAGGAGCCTGGTAGCCTACAGTCCATGGGGTTGCAAAGAGTTGGACACACCTGAAGCAATTTAACACAACAGAACACACAAAGCATGTGTAGATCAAATTAAAATTCCCTTTCTCAGTAACACTGCTGCTGCTGCTGCTAAGTCACTTCAGTCGTGTCCAACTCTGTGCGACCCCATAGACAGCGGCCTACCAGGCTCCTCCGTCCCTGGGATTTTCCAGGCAAGAACACTGGTTGACTTTAAAGTGGCACATGTGGTTAGTGGCTATGGTATTGATAGCACAGATTGTAAAGCATTTTCATCCTTACAGAAAGTTCTTTCGAATAGTTCTAGTAGAGATGATGTGTCTATTCTGTTCTGACTCAGAACTTTGGAATCCATTCCCACAGGCCATCTGTGGAAATCAGGATGATAAAGCATGGACTCCTGGCCCTGGAACAGTAGCCCTTGTCTGCTAAACATGATAATCAGGGTGGCATTTGTAACAGACTTGGAAAGTATTGGCTGGGATCACTGTTCACCCACCAAGCAGATGCAACATGAAACAATGGAAAACCCACCAAAGGGGAACGACAGAGAGAGGGACTGGCAGAGAGCATGCCAGGATTCCCATCCCCAAACCTCCCTGATGATCAAACCTCTAAAAGGGACAGAAATATGAGACCCAGCCCTCGGAGAACAAGGGTTTTCTCTTGCATGCTTGTGTGCATGCTAAGTCACTTCAGTTGTGTCCAACTGTTTGAGACTCTGGATTGTAGCCCACAAGGCTCCTCTGTCCATGGGAGTCTGCAGGCAAGAATACTAGAGTGGGTTGCCATGCCCTCCTCCAGGGGATCTTCCCAACCCAGGGATCGAACCTGGGTCTCTTACGTCTCTTGGGCTGGCAGCAGATTCTTTGCCACTAGCACCACCTGGGAAGCCCCTTTGCCTTGTATACCTACCCTTAACCAGCTGATGCTGGATAATTCACAATTTAGAACTTGGTTAATGTTATCAGAACTAAAGTCCAAAGGAGCCTGAGTGCACAGAAGCTAGTATCATAGACTCAGCTTTGCAGCAAACTAGGAAGAAAATGCAGCCTAGTGCCATCTCTCTGGGTCTGCGAATGTGGCGCTCAGAGATCAAGTCACGGTACTTCTGGCCACTCAGCTCTTGTCCTCTGGTCACTTGGCTCCTATTCTTCCCTTGACCACAGCTGACTTTTGGTTGCTCCAGGGGTTTGTTGGGGTTTTACTTTTTGAGTCAGGAGAGCTCTGAGCATAGGAAAGGGGCATCATTAGAAGGATGTGGGGATTCGGGCCAAATGCAAATAATCCTGGCACATTTTTCATCCTAATGGAGTGCAGCTGAAGCCACAGCCGACTCTCATTTAATCACAGCCTCAGGGTCTAGAGAGGGGGGCCAATGGAAAATCCACTGCCTCGCCCTTTTAGCCCAAAGTTTACATTCTCGACTCAACTCACTTCAGCCCTTGCTCTAATAAAATAAGAATGATCACAAACGTTTGTCTAGCACAAGCTCTGCCATTGGAATGCTTCCAAAGGCTCTAAATAGGTTCGCTCATTTAATCATCACAGTCAACTTAAGAGGTGGGTATTATGAGATGTTCCCATCTGACAGTGTGAAACGACGCAGCGTTGAGATCCTGTAGTTTCAGAATATCTAGTTTAATCATGATGCTATATAGCTTTTCTGAATAAAATAGATTTCAGCTGAAAACCAGCTTGTAAATACCAGAACTGTTATAATTCTGAGGTAGTTTCAAGGTTGACATATTAGAAAAGCAGACAGAGCAGATTGACCGGACAGGTGCAGGGGAGAGCCTAGTTGACCCTGTTTAAACCAAATCAGTGACCACACCAGTCATGCAAATTAAAACCCAAAAGACATTCTAAGAACAGAGGCTCTTAGCTAATACAGTGCTAATGCATTAGACTTTGACCTTTGTCACCTCACTGGGAAAGTGCAGCAAACAGTGAAGTAGTCAGAAGGAAAGACATTACAAGGTCGATACAGTCATAAAAAGAGACAGAAAAAAGAAAGAAGTTGAGAAAGCAAATTTGAAATGTAAGGGAGGAGCCCACTTGAGACTGGGCTCAGATTGGTGGCGTCTGTCATATTGTAAGAGCATTTCCTCTAGCAAGTAGTGTAGCAAAAGGCAAGGTAGTTTCCTGAATCCAGGCGGGTGCTACCCCATGGTTAGAGAATTTAATGTGATCCTGGTCAGTGTTCGGCTGTTTCCAGACACATGGATCTGGGAACAGTCTAAGAGGTTAATGCACAGTCATACACCGAATACAATTTGTCAACAGAATAACCCTCTCCTTTGAAGCAATCATATGAAGCAGTTTACTGCTTTCCCTAAGACCCCGAGGATCATGAGTAGCAACTTTAAACATCAGTTTATCTCAGTGCTGTCTACCTCTTTCATACTCGTTTTGTGAGTATGATCTTTGATCTTGGTGGTAAACATTCTTAAATCCCTTTCAGGGACAGAGGCCTGCTTTAAAGAAGCTTTTTTCATTGTGCTCAGTCCTCCCATCTCCAGCATCCTCATTTCAACACACACGCGCTCACACACACACACACACACACACTTCACTCTGAATCTCAGCCTCAAGTTCTATAAGCACTTAGCATTCCATTTTCCTGGCTCTGTTATTTCTATTTTTCTTCTTATTTTATTTATGGTTGGAGTATAATTGCTTTACAATACTGAGTTAGTGTCTGCTGTATGATTCAACAAAGTGATTCGGCCGTAAGTACGTATACTTTTCCCTCCCTCTTGGACCCTCCCTCCCACCCACCCCTCTTGGTCATCAGAGAGCGCTGGGCTGGGCTCCCTGTCTATCCAGCAGCTTCCTGCCAGCCTGCTAGCTATCACACACGATAAAGAGTACAGGTCAGTGCGGCTCTCAGTTCACCCCCCCTTCCCCTCCCCCACTGTACCCACAAGGCCGTTCTCTGCATCGGTGCCTCTGTTCCTGCCCTGCAAAAAGGTTCATCGATACGATTATTTCTATTCATTTCCTTCTGCTCCTTCACTCCCATTCCCTAAATGAGATGAACTCTTGCTCTGGAGGCAAAGTCTGTACATTTCAGACTCAGACATTACTAAGTTTGGAATTGGTCTTGGCCACTTACTAACTGTGCCCATGTGGAAAATGGAGGGTTTTTTTATACCCCACCCCCCGAGCTTTACTTTCCTCATCTGTAAAGTACAACCGATGCTTTCGACTTCACAGGGTTGTTGGGTGCAGACCAAATGTCTGGGGCATAATAGATGCTTAAAGGAACAGTCTCTTTCACCCATTTCTTTCTTAGCTCTAGAGGGTGGGCAATGGCAGATATTCATGAGATAACTGAATATTTGTATGAACCCATATATTTTCAAGTGCAATGTGACATTTACGAAGAGAGAGCTTCAACTTAGCCACTGAAGGCCTCCATAATGTTAGACAAGACTATGGTTTTTCCCATGGTCATGTATGGATGTGAGAGTTGGACTGTGAAGAAAGCTGATTGCCGAAGAATTGATGCTTTTGAACTGTGGTGCTGGAGAAGACTCTTGAGAGTCCCTTGGACTGCAAGGAGAGCCAACCAGTCCATTCTAAAGGAGATCAATCCTGGGTGTTCATTGGAAGGACTGATGCTAAAGCTGAAACTCCAATACTTTGGCCACCTCATGTGAAGAATTTACTCACTGGAAAAGACTCTGATGCTGGGAGGGATTGGGGGCGGGAGGAGACGGGGACGACAGAGAATGAAATGGCTGGATGGCATCACCGACTCAATGGACATGAGTTTGAGTGAACTCCGGGAGTTGGTGACGGACAAGGAGGCCTGGCGTGCTGTGATTCATGGGGTCGCAAAGATTCGGACACGACTGAGCGACTGAACTGAACTGCTACTGCTGCTGCTGCTGCTAAGTCACTTCAGTCGTGTTCGACTCTGTGTGACCCCATAGATGGAAGCCCACCAGGCTCCCCCCTCCCTGGGATTCTCCAGGCAAGAACACTGGAGTGGGTTGCCATTTCCTTCTCCAGAACTGAACTGAACTGACTGATAATGTTAGACTGAATAAAACGCAGAGGTTGACTGCAGAGAAGAAAGCTTTTAAATGAGAAATTAATATTAAAGATACTTTAAACAAAATCCCATGTGTTTGGAAATTAAATGTCTACTTTTAAATGATGGGTGTATCCAATGGCTCAGACGGTAAAGAGTCTGCCTGCATGGGGAAGACTGGGGTTCGGTCCCTGGGTTGGGAAGGCCCCCCACAGAAGGAAATGACAACCCACTCCAGAATTTTTGCCTGGAGAATCCCATGGACAGAGGAGCCTGGCAGTCTACACAGTCATGAGGTTGCAAAGTGTCGGACACAACTGAGTGACTAACACAAGAAGTCATAACAAGGAAAATTAGAAAGTATCTGTAATAGAATAAAAATGAAAAGAGAATCTACCAGAATTTGTCACATGCAGCTGAGGCTGCTTCATGCAACTAAAAACAATGTGGAGTCTTGAATAAGGTATGAAAACAGATAATGGACAGTAGCATAAAATTTAGTGAAATTTGAAGGAAGTCCGTACTTTAGTTAATAATAAGGCACAATTTAACAGCCTTCTTGTCCAACCCAGTTAAGGCAGTGCATCTGAAGAACAAATAATTTGCATTTACTGAATTCCTCGCAGGTGCCAAACAAGCTTGAATCATAGCCCTTGTTCAGTTCATTCTCTCAACCATGTCCGACTCTTTTTGACCCCATGCAGCACGCCAGGCTTCCCTGTCCATCACAAAGTCACAGCCCTTGAGAGACGCAGTTTTGTCATCTCTCTACTTTTGGTAACGGGACTAAGTCACGCCTGGCAAGAGTTTCTTGAAATACACCAACTTACGGACCTAAACGATTCACCTGTTTAAAAGGTACAACTCTTGACACAGGGATGTGAGCGCTGTAATAGAAGCCCTCCCAAAGAGCTTGGAAACAAAGCAGAGGAAATGACGGCTTCTCCTAGAGATGGGGAGACCTTTGGTGGCTCAGGTGGCAAAGAATCTGTCTGCAAAGTAGGAGGTGAGTGTTTGATCTGTTGGTCTGGAAGATCCCCTGGAGAAGGGACTGGCAACCTGATTCAGTATTCTTGCCTGGAGAATCCCACTGACAGAGGAGCCTGGTGGGCTATAGCCCATGAGGTCTCAAAGAGTTGGACACAACTGAGGAAATAACACACACACACAGAGATGGGAGGTGTGGGTTAGCTGTAAATCTAGGGATTTCAACTACAGTTGGATCAAATTTTAAGAAACTTGTATAGCATTAGGAATTTTCTTTTCTTTTTTTGATAGGTGGAAGTGTTGGTCGCTCAGTCATATCCAACTCTTTGCGAGCCCATGGACTGAAGCCTCTGTCCATGGACTCTTCCAGCAAGAGTACTGGGGTGGGTTGCCATTCCCTTTTCCAGGGGATCTTCCCAACTTGGGGATCGAACCCAGGTCTCCAGCATTGCAGGCAGATTCTTTACCGTCTGAGCCACCAACAATCTCAGCCTGTTGTTTTCTGATAGTTAAGAAGTGGGTTTCTTTAGATACACATTCCATTCACAGAATGCAAACTGCCTCAAAAGGCAAGCACAGTCCTGGGAGAAACACACTCCATGGACGGTGCGGGCAAAAGTTATTAAGAAATTTCAGGGGAGATTCCTACTTAAATGGTATGGTTTCATTTATAAATCCAGGGGAAAGAAGTTGAAATGTGTTACGATGGAAAACGTGAAATAGAAACAAAAGAATCAGAGAATAGAGTAGGCACTCTGATAGTCCTGGGTCATGTCAGATTACATCCACCAAAGTAACGTAGCTCTAAAAAATCAGCTAAGACTAAGTTATACCATACATTTATGCCAGATTGTGTGTGTGTGTGTGTGTGTGTGTGTGTGTGTGTGTGTGTGTGTGTGGTGCATCTGTCTGAAGTCAATTGTTTATTCTGACATTCTGGTTGCTTGAAGTGGTGTCAGGAAATCACGCAGTAGATTGTCTTTGGCAAATCATTGCCAAGATTTTATGAGACACTATCACATTCTTTTTTAAAAAATATATATAATCATTTAGCCATATTTCTCCTCCAGCTATAGTTTCCTGGTCACACATACTGAATAATAACTTCAGTTGATATTTGCTTGACTAATTATCATAAATCCTCTTACCTAGGCCATGTCTCAACACAAAGGAAGCTTTCAGGAAATGTCAAGGCTGTTGAATTTTTGCTGAGAAAATTAAACCAGACAGAGATGTTGCCTCTTGGTAACTAGAAGAAAAACCCTATTGTTTCTTCAGGCCTGAGATATTACTGATTTAAGCTGATAGAGTATCCAATTTATCATTTTGTTAAATTTATAAAAACATGTATCAAATGAATGAATACTGCAAACTCCACATCTATATTTCAAAGCTCCGTTTATTGTCCTGCTTCTCTGGTGGTTCAGCTCTAAAGAATCCTCCTGCCAATGCAGGAGATGAGGGTATGATCCCTGCGTTGGGAAGATCCCCTGTAGAAGGAAATGGCAACCCACTCCAGTGTTCCTCAGAAATCCCATGGACAGAGGAGCCTGGAATACAGTCCATGAGGTTGCAAAAGAATTGGACATGACTTAGCAAGGGAAAAACAACAACAAATTCACTATCCTATTGTAAAGTGTTGTAAGACATATAAAAAATGTTTAAGGCCCTTCTGAGGACTATGAAAATGAGAATGACCATCTAATACTCAAATCCAAGATACTAGGCCTAGTCCAGTTCCCTGAAAGTGCAGAGAATTTAATGAAAATTTCCTGAATAATGAATTGTTGCTACAATCTATTCATTGAGAGGAAAAATAAATAGGTCAATTTCTGTCAACTAGCTAAAATGATAAATTAGCAACATTTTATTTTACCTCTCAGACTTAAATTGAAGAAAGTAGGGAAAACCACTAGACCATTCAGATATGACCTGAATGAAATCCCTTATGATTATACAGTGGAAGTGAGGAATAGATTTAAGGGACTAGATCTGATAGATAGAGTGCCTGATGAACTCTGGACGGAGGTTCGTGACATTTTAAGGAGACAGGGACCAAGACCATCCCCATGGAAAAGAAATGCAAAAAAGCAAAATGGCTGTCTGAGGAGGCCTTACAAATAGCTGTGAAAAGAAGAGAGGCGAAAAGCAAAGGAGAAAAGGAAAGATATAAGCATCTGAATGCAGAGTTCCAAAGAATAGCAAGGAGAGATAAGAAAGCCTTCCTCAGTGATCAATGCAAAGAAATAGAGGAAAACAAAAGAATGGGAAAAACAAGAGATCTCTTCAAGAAAATTAGAGATTCCAAGGGAACATTTCATGCAAAGATGGGCTCGATAAAAGACAGAAATGGTATAGACCTAACAGAAGCAGAAGATATTAAGAAGAGGTGGCAAGAATACACAGAAGAACTGTACAAAAAAGATCTTCACGACCAAGATAGTCACAATAACGTGATCACTGACCTAGAGCCAGACATCTTAGAATGTGAAGTCAAGTGGGCCTTAGAAAGCATCACTACGAACAAAGCTAGTGGAGGTGATGGAATTCCAGTTGAGCTATTTCAAATCTTGAAAGATGATGCTGTGAAAGTGCTGCACTCAATATGCCAGCAAATTTGGAGAACTCAGCAGTGGCCATAGGACTGGAAAAGGTCAGTCTTCATTCCAATCCCAAAGAAAGGCAATGCCAAAGAATGCTCAAACTACCGCACAATTGCACTCATCTCACATGCTAGTAAAGTCATGCTCAAAATCCTCCAAGCCAGACTTCAGCAATATGTGAACCGTGAACTCCCAGATGTTCAAGCAGGTTTTAGAAAAGGCAGAGGCACCAGAGATCAAATTGCCAACATCCGCTGGATCATGGAGAAAGCAAGAGAGTTCCAGAAGAGCATCTATTTCTGCTTCATTGACTATGCCAAAGCCTTTGACTATGTGGATCACAATCAACTGTGGAACATTCTGAAAGAGATGGGAATCCCAGACCATCTGACCTGCCTCTTGAGAAACCTGTATGCAGGTCAAGAAGCAACAGTCAGAACTGGACATGGAACAACAGACTGGTTCCAAATAGACAAAGGAGTACATCAAGGTTGTATATTGTCACCCTGCTTATTTAACTTATATGCAGAGTACATCATGAGGAACGCTGGGCTGGAAGAAGCACAAGCTGGAATCAAGATTGCCGGGAGAAATATCAATAATCTCAGATATGCAGATGACACTACCTTTATGGCAGAAAGTGAAGAGGAACTCAAAAGCCTCTTGATGAAAGTGAAAGAGGAGAGTGAAAAGGTTGGCTTGAAGCTCAACATTCAGAAAACAAAGATCATGGCATCTGGTCCCATCACTTCATGGGAAATAGATGGAAAAACAGTGGAAACAGTGTCAGACTTTATTTTTTGGGGCTCTAAAATCACTGCAGATGCTGATTGCAGCCAGGAAATTAAAAGATGCTTGCTCCTTGGAAGGAAAGTTATGACCAACCTTGATAGTATATTAAAAAGCAGAGACATTACTTTGCCAACCAAGGTCCGTCTAGTCAAGGCTATGGTTTTTCCCATGGTCATGTACGGATGTGAGAGTTGGACTGTGAAGAAGGCTGATCGCCAAAGAATTGATGCTTTTGAACTGTGGTGTTGGAGAAGACTCTTGAGCGTTCCTTTTACCGCAAGGAGATCCAACCAGTCCATTCTAAGGGAGATCGATCCTGGGTGTTCATTGGAGGGACTGATGCTGAAGCTGAAACTGCAATACTTTGGCCACCTCATGCGACGAGTTGACTCACTGGAAAAGACTCTGATGCTGGGAAAGGTTGGGGGCGGGAGGAGAAGGGGACGACGGAGAATGAGATGGCTGGATGGCATCACCGACTCTGTGGACATGAGTTTGAGTGAGCTCCGGGAGTTGGTGATGGACAGGGAGGCCTGGCGTGCTGTGATTCATGGGGTCGCGGAGAGTCGGACACAACTGAGTGACTGAACTGAACTGAACTATTTTACCTCTGGCCAGCCAGGAAAAGGACTCTGCCTACAGGACTCAGAACCTACACTCGTTTCTGAATGGCTGGCTGGAGTATCAAGAGTCCTTATGACCTAAATATGGAGAAAAAGAGGAAGAAGAACATGTTCTCATCCACTGAGTTTCCTATTTGTTCATGTAGAAAGCATTCAGAGTTTATTTTTCTTAAGAGCAATTAAGCTTTGTAAGAAAGCAGGCTACAATTTTTTAAAAGGTACTTAATATTCTACTATGTGTGTAGAATGATGATCTTGCAAGGGGGAGAAAAGATTACAATGCCTGCTGTCAGAGCATTTCACTTTCGTGTCCTGTACCCCAAATCCTTGCAGAAAGAGGTCAAAGAAGGCTCGTGACCCCAGCCTTCTCATCCATCCCAGCTCTTCTTTGTTTGGCCATCCTGTGATGTTTAAATATCAGCGAGACACGGACCACCCCAAAATGTGGCCTCCAGCCTAAATTGCTTGAATGAACCCTGCTTTTGGGTCCCTAGTTGCTTACAGACAAGGTCCACCCGAGGGCTGTGTAGCTATCTCAGATTTAGCGTGCCCCAAACTGTCTCTTTTTCTTTTTAACCAGCCTACCCACCTGCATAGTGAATAGCACTACCATCCAGAGTCACCAAACCCAAACTCAGACCTCAGAGTGGATGCCTCGCTGCCTCCCCCTCACACCTGAGATCTATTCATGATCTGAACTCGGATGATCCATATATCAGTGAGAACTGCTCATCCCACATGTGCTCTATATCCTAAATCCACATGTTCTTCTCCCTCCCCTGTGCTACTGCTAATTGGAAAGTTGCTTAACAATTTAAAAAATTGATTCAGTTAATTTTAATTAAAAACTTTATTACTTTTAAATTACAATTTGGGGGATGCAAATAAAATTCTTATAGGGTCTCATTACAAAGAAAAGCAAAAAGACATAGCAGTATACATAATAAATTCCCTTACGTTTCCCCACCTCACTCTCATCTCCAGAAGTAACAATTATTAACATATTAATTAGTGTCTTTCCAGATCTTTTTGTATGCATTTAAGGAAACATGCACTTATACCCATAATCATAGATATTCAAAGATAAATGTTATTATAGTGTCTTGATTTATGATACTGTGTTAACCGTGAAAATGAAAGTGAAAGTCACTCAGTCGTGTCCAACCCTTTGCGACCCCATGGACTATATACAGTCCATGAGATTCTCCAGGCCAGAATATTGAAGTAGATAACCTTTCCCTTCTCCAGAGGATCTTCCCAACCCAAGGATCAAACCAAGGTCTCCCACATTGCAGGTGGAGTCTTTACCAGCTGATCCACAAGCAAAGCCCAAGAATAATGGAGTGGGCAGCCTATCTTTTCTCCACTGGATCTTCCCAACCCAGGAATTGAACCGGGGTATTCTGCATTGCAGGCGGATTCTTTACCAACTGAGCTATCAGGGAAGCCCATATCTTGGGGATTATTTTAAATTAGAACATATAATAATATCTGACATTCAGTAATGATTATCTGCTGAAAATGATTCTAAGTGTTTGATATGTACTATCTCACCTGATTATCATATTTATGTGTGGGAGGAGCCTGGTAGGCTGCAGTCCATGGGATCGCTAGGAGTCGGATATGACTGAGCGACTTCACTTTCACTTTCATGCATTGGAGAAGGAAATGGCAACCCACTCCAGTGTTCTTGCCTGGAGAATCCCAGGGACGGGGGAGCCTGGTCGGCTGCCGTCTCTGGGGTCTCACAGAGTCGGACACGACTGAAGCGACTTAGCAGCAGCAGCAGCAGTGTTATAGATAATGTCGCTGTTTCACACACCAGAAAACAGATACATATAGAAGGCAACTAATTACAGATAAAATAGAGAAAACAATTTAGCTATATCGTAGAATATAAATTTAACTTTTTGTATACCAGCAGCAAACCAAAATCACCAATATTAAAATATACCATAGCATAAGAAATCAAGTAACTAAGAATAAGTAGAACATGTTGCAAACTAAAAGTTATTGGGTGTAAGTGTGTGAACTTCAAAATTACCTAAATAAACAATGAGATGGTGTTCATGGAAGATTCTCCACAAATTGGTCTATAAAAGCAATATAATTAAAACCCCACAGAGGCATGTGTGGATAAGTTGACAAGCTGATTCTAAAGTTTACATGCAAATGGAAAGGGACAAGAAGAGCCAAAACATTACTGAAGAAGGCCAATGAGGGGAAACAATTAGGGCCAAGCACCGAATTGACTTTAAGGGAATAGGAATTAGGATGGTAGATAGTATATTAAAAAGCAGAGACATTACTTTGCCAACCAAGGTCCGTCTAGTCAAGGCTGTGGTTTTTCCCGTGGTCATATATGGATGTGAGAGTTGGACTGTGAAGAAAGCTGATCGCCGAAGAATTGATGCTTTTGAACTGTGGTGCTGGAGAAGACTCTTGAGAGTCCCTTGGACTGCAAGGAGATCCAACCAGTCCATTCGAAAGATCAATCCTGGGTGTTCATTGGAAGGACTGATGCTGAAGCTGAAACTCCAATACTTTGGCCACCTCATGCAATGAGTTGACTCACTGGAAAAGAGTCTGATGCTGGGAGGGATTGCGGGCGGGAGGAGAAGGGGATGACAGAGAATGAGATGGCTGGATGGCATCACCGACTCTGTGGACGTGAGTTTGAGTGAACTCCGGGAGTTGGTGGTGGACAGGGAGGCCTGGCGTGCTGTGATTCATGGGGTTGCGGAGAGTTGGACACGACTGAGCGACTGAACTGAACTGAACTGAGACAGGGACTTCCCAGGGGGTCTGGTGGCCAAGACTCTGTTCTCCCAGTGCAGGTGGCCTTGGTTCAAACCCTAGTCAGGGAACTTGATCCCACATGCGACATGTGGGACATGAGTCTTAGTTGTCACACGTGGGATCAAGCTCCCTGACTAGGGTTTGAACCAAGGCCTATACATATATGCATATTTGAGGAAGGGAATGGCAAACCACTTCAGCATTCTTGCCTTGAGAACCCCATGAACGGTATGAAAAGGCAAAAAGATATGACACTGAAAGATGAGATCCCTAGGTCGGTAGGTGCCCAATATGCTACTGGAGAAGAGTAGAGAAATAAATTCAGAAAGAATGAAGAGACAGAGCCAAAGCAAAAACAACACCCAGATGTGGATGTGCCTGGTGATGGAAGTAAAGCCTGATGCTGCAAAGAGCAACATTTCATAGGAACCTGGAATGTTAGGTCCATGAATCAAGGTAAATTGAAAGTGGTCAAATAGGAGATGACAAGAGAGAACATCAATCAATATTTTAGGAATCAGTGAACTAAAATGGACTGGAATGGGCCAATTTAACTCTAATGACCATTATATCTACTACTATGGGCAAGAATCCTTTAGAAGAAATGAAATACTCTCATAGTCAACAAAAGAGTCCAAAATGCAGTACTTGGGAGCAATCTCACAAATGACAGAGTGATTTCTGTTTGTTTCCAAGGCAAACCATTCAATATCATAGTAAACCAAGTCTGTGCCCCAACCAGTAATGCTGAAGAAGCTGAAACTGAACGGTTCTATGAAGACCTGCAAGACCCTCTAGAACTAGCACCCAAAAAAGATGTCCTTTTCATTATAGGGGGCTGGAATGCCAAAGGAAGAAGACAAGACACACCTGGAGTAACAGGCAAGTTTGGCCTTGGAGCACGGAATGAAGCAGGGCAAAGGCTAACAGAGTTTTGCCAAGAGAACGCACTGGTCAGAGCAAACACCCTCTTCCAACAACAAAGAGACAACGCTACACATGGACATCACCAGACGGTCAATACCGAAATCAGACTGATTATATTCTTTGTAGCCAAGGATGGAGAAGCTCTATATAGTCAGCAAAAACAAGACCAGGAGCTGACTGTGGCTCAGATCATGAACTCCTTATTGCAAAATTTAGACTTAAATTGAAGAAAGTAGGGAAAACCACTAGATCAGTCAGGTATGTCCTAAATCAAATCCCTTATGCTTATACAGATAAAGTGAGAAATTGATGCAAGGGATTAGATCTGATAGAGCGCTTGAAGAACTATGGACAGAGGTTCATCACATTGTACAGGAGACAGAGATCAAGGCCATCCCCAAGAAAAAAAATGCAAAAAAGCAAAATGGTTGTCTGAGGAGGCTGTACAATTAGCTGAGAGAAGAAGAGAAGTGAAAAGCAAAGAAGAAAAGGAAAGATATAAGCATCTGAATGCAGAGTTCCAAAGAATAGCAAGGAGAGACAAGAAAGCCTTCCTCAGCGATCAATGCAAAGAAATAGAGGAAAACAATAGAATAGGGAAGACTAGAGATCTCTTCAAGAAAATTAGAGATAGCAAGGGAACTTTTCACGCAAAGATGGGCTCGATAAAGGACAGAAATGATATGGACCTAAGAGAAGCAGAAGATATTAAGAAGAGGTGGCAAGACTACATGGAAGAACTATACAAAACAGGTCTTCATGACCCAGATAACCATGATGATGTGATCACTCACCTAGAGCCAGACATCCTGGAACGTGAAGTCAAGTAGGCCTTAGGAAGCATCACTACGAACAAAGCTGGTGGAGGCGATAGAAATCCAGTTGAGCTATTTCAAATCCTAAAAGATGATGCTGAGAAAGTGCTGCACTCAAAACACCAGCAAATTTGGAAAACTCAGCAGTGACCACAGGACTGGAAAAGTTCATTTTTCACTCCAACCCCAAAAAAAGGCAATGCCAAAGAATGCTCACACTACCGCACAATTGCACTCACCTTGCATGCTAGCAAAGTATTGCTCAAAATTCTCCAAGCCAGTCTTCAACATTATGTGAACCATGAACTTCCAGATGTTCAAGATGGATTTAGAAAATGCAGAGGAACCAGAGATCAAATTGCCAACATCCGTTGGATCATTGAAAAAACAAGAAAGTTCCAGAAAAACATCTACTTCTGCTTTATTGACTAAGCCAAATCCTTTGACTGTATGGATCATAACAGATTGTGGAAAATTTTTAAAGAGATGGGAATACCAGACCACCTTACCTGCCTCCTGAGAAATCTGTTTGCAGGTCAAGA
This sequence comes from Moschus berezovskii, assembly GCF_049115385.1. Classification (NCBI taxonomy): domain Eukaryota; kingdom Metazoa; phylum Chordata; class Mammalia; order Artiodactyla; family Moschidae; genus Moschus; species Moschus berezovskii. The sequence continues at coordinate 6,262,786 of NC_142485.1, forward strand.
AGCAACAGGGTGTATTGTCACCCTCTTATTTAACTTATATGCAGAGTATATCGTGCGAAACGCCAGGTTGGATGAAGCACAAGCTGGATTCAAGATTGCTGGGAGAAATATCAATAACCTCAGATATGCAGATGACACCACCCTTATGGCAGAAAGTGAAGAAGAACTAAAGAGCCTCTTGATGAAAGTGAAAGGGGAGAGTGAAAAAGTTGGCTTAAAACTCAACATTCAGAAAACGAAGATCATGGCATCTGGTCCCATTACTTCATGGAGACTAGATGGGGAAACAGGGGAAACAGTGGAAGACTTTATTTTTTTGGGCTCCAAAATCAGTGCAGATGCTGATTTCAGCCATGAAATTAAAAGACGCTTGCTCCTTGGAAGGAAAGTTATGACCAACCTAGACAGCATATTAAAAAGCAGAGACATTACTTTTCCAACAAAGGTCTGTCTAGTCAAGGCTATGTTTTTTCCAGTAGTCATGTATGGATGTGAAAGTTGGACTATAAAGAAAGCTGAGCGCCAAAGAATTGATGTTTTTGAACTGGGGTGTTGGAGAAGACTCTTGAAAGTCCCTTGAACTGCAAAGAGATCGGAAATCAGTCCTGAATATTCATTGGAAGGACTGAGGCTGAATTTGAAACTCCAATCCTTTGGCCACCTGATGCGAAGAACTGACTCATTTGAAAAGATCCTGATGCTAGGAAATATTGAAGGCAGGAGGAGAAGGGGACAACAGAGGAGATGCTTGGATGGCATCACCGACTAGAGGGACATGAGTTTGAGCAAGCTCTGGGAGTTGGTGATGGACAGGGAGGCCTGGCGTGCTGTAGTCCATGGGGTCACAAAGAGACAGGCAGGACTAAGAGACTGAACTGAATATATATTTTTAAGATGGTGCACCCAGTAAAACATATGTTGCAGAAAATGAGCTCAGTAACAGACCCATCCTTACCCAGGTGCTTGATTTATGAAAGGGGCACCATTGCAAAGAAAGTGGGGGATGATCATCTTTTCAGTAAATGGTGTCAGAACAATTGAATACCCCATAAAAAAATGAAAATGAAATCTTGACAATATTTTATCACACACACACAATTCTGCATGAATTACACAGATAAGAAAAGTAAAACATTAATTTTCTAGAAGAAAACATGCAAGGATGTCTTTGAAACCCCATGTAAGGTAAAGACATTTAAAGCAAATCACAAGCATAGCAAAAACCATAAAGGAAAAAATACAATGGTAAATTGGCCTAAATTAAAACAAAGAAGAAATTCTATTCCTCCAAAGTTAACGGCAAGACCTTGAGTGGACAAAGATATTTGTCTTGTATATATGGAATGAAAGATTTGCATCTAGAATATACATATTTTTTAGAATCGAATATGAAGAAAAGTGTGTGAACTAAAGGAAACATATTACAAAAGACATCCAGATGACCCACACATACATAAATGTAAAGGGCTCAATATCATTATTCATAAATAAATGAAAACACAATGAAGAACTATTATATACCACCAGACTGGCTATAATGAGAAAAACTAAGAATATCAAATGTTGGCAAGAACATATCACAACTGTGCTGATGAGAGTTTTAATGGTACCCCACTTTAGAAAAGCATTTAAACATGCTCATACACTGTGATCCAGAAATTCCATTCCAAAAGGCCTGTGTATGAACTGCCTGGAGCAGTTTATAGAAAATAGAAATTGTGGGTTCATAAAAGTCTGGTGGAACTCGCTTCTCAAATTATCTGAACCTAATTCCTATTTAGGGGTATTCAACTCCATTTCAATTTTACTTAAATGGACAAAACTGGAAATCACTCATGTATTCCTCAAAAATAGCATGAATAGATACATTTGTGGGGTATTCACACAATAGCAAAATGACCTACACCTGTCTCCTGATTGTTACAGGTCTTTAACAATATGTGCACACTGATGTGTGAATGTAAAATCAAAAAATGAGAAGTACTAGGAATTATTGGAAGAACTCTAAACTGAAACTGCAGTGCAGATCAATCAGGTTTTCCATGCCTAGGTCATAGCAGATATTTAGACAACATTCATATGGTCAATTCTTATGTCATGAGTTGGCACAATGTAGGCTTTCGATGTATGTGTGTTAAGTGGAAATTCTGGCTTGGAAACTGAGGATAACAGAGCATTTCATCCTCTCTTGCAGTGATCAGTGGATTTTGGAAAATGTCTAAGATGATGGAATAAACAGATGAGCTATCAGTTTACAAACCCCTCAGAGTTGTTGGATTCCTGCTGTAAGCATGCCACAGGCTTCCGACAGGCTGGTGGAGTAACTCAAGATCCAGGCAATATTCTCTCATCATCACGCCAAGTTCCAAGAAAGAGAAACATTTCTGGGTGAGGGGATGCTAAATAGAAAGGCTTATAGTGAAAGATCAAGGGTTCTTTCACAGGGTAGGTGGGTGCAGAAAGGAAATTCAGCTTGCAGTCTCTCTACCAGAAATATACTTAGGGTGCCTTCTGCCCTCTGTTTTAGTCAGCTTGAATATTCATGGGTCCATTCACTTTTCTAGCTAATTTCAAACATTGTAGGATGTAATTAACCATTAAATCAGGCATAGAAACATGATATAAAGTGTATTTGTAGTTCATTCTTGGGTTTTTCCAGAGACAATGTCATGGGAAATGATTCTCTAAATTTGGGCTTTTTTTTTTTCCCTTTCAAGAACTCAGCATTTTAGCTATATAACACAGGGGGCCCAGCCTGACGCTCTGTGATGACCTACAAGGGTGGAACAGGTGGGTTGAGGGAAACTCAAAATGAAGGATATGTGTGTGTGTGTATGTATATATGTGTGTGTATATGTGTGTATATACATGTTTGTGTGTATATGTGTGTATATACGTGTGTGTGTGTGTGTGTGTGTGCATAGTCTTCCCAGGTGGCACTAGTGGTAAAGAACCTGTATGGCTGATTCTTTTTGGTATATGGCAGAGACCACCCCAACATTGTAAAGCAATTATTCTCCAAGTGAAAAAAAATAACATAGGCTTTGTATCATGTGCCCTTCAGGACACAGAGGTGTCTTCCTTTGTTTTAGCCTCCACTTTGGATGTTAATAGTAAATGACTCTCTGCTTTTCCCCAAAAGATTTATGGGGTAACCTATCTGATTTTGAAGTTGAAACCAACAGTTTGATGTGTGTTCTCCCCTCAGAGATTTCAAGTTATCTGTAAAAGGCTTCACTTGACATCCAATGCATTCATGTGTAGTCTATTTCCACAAGAAGAATCACCTCCACTTTGCCCTTACTGCTACCTAGGAGTGGAGTAAAAATTGGGAGTTTGGGGTTGACATGTACATACAACTATACATAAAATAGATAAACAACAAGAACCTGCTGTATAGCACAGGGAGCTCTGTAATTACCCAAAGAGGAAAAGAACGTGATAAAGAGTTGATATATTTATATGTATAATTGAATCACTTTGGCTTGAAGCTCAACATTCAGAAAACAAAGATCATGGCATCTGGTCCCATCACTTCATGGGAAATAGATGGAAAAACAGTGGAAACAGTGTCAGACTTTGTTTTTTTGGGCTCCAAAATCACTGCGGATACTGATTGCAGCCATGAAATTAAAAGATGCTTACTCCTTGGAAGGAAAGTTATGACCAACATTGATAGTATATTAAAAAGCAGAGACATTATTTTGCCAACCAAGGTCCGTCTAGTCAAGGCTATGGTTTTTCCAGTGGTCATGTATGGATGTGAGAGTTGGACTGTGAAGAAAGCTGATTGCCGAGGAATCGATGCTTTTGAACTGTGGTGTTGGAGAAGACTCTTGAGAGCCCCTTGTACCGCAAGGAGATCCAACCAGACCATTCTAAGGGAGATCAATCCTGGGTGTTCATTGGAAGGACTGATGCTAAAGCTGAAACTGCAATACTTTGGCCACCTCATATGACGAATTGACTCACTGGAAAAGAGCCTGATGCTGGGAAAGGTTGGGGGCGGGAGGAGAAGGGGACGACGGAGAATGAGATGGCTGGATGGCATCACCAACTCTGTGGACATGAGTTTGAGTGAACTGCGGGAGTTGGTGATGGACAGGGAGGCCTGGGTGCTGTGATTCATGGGGTCGTGGAGAGTCGGACATGACTGAGCAACTGAACTGACTGAACTGAACTGAACTGATGTACATTTCTGAAAGTAACACAATATTGTAAATCAACTATAGTCCAATACAAAATAAAAATTTAGAAAAAAACAAAAATGAAGTAAAACAAAACAAAAAGCAATCCTAAAGAGGCAGCTGTTGATAGAAAAGAAAGTTGCTTTTAATCAGAAAGTTGGCAATCTGGGGAGAAGGCAGACTTGTGTCCCCCTAAAACTGACTCTGAAGATTTTACTCAGTCATGAAATTTTTTCAAGAGGAGGAGGGGGTCAAACTCCTAGCCACCCCCATTTTATGTAGGTTTGTCATCTCCTCATGATCTTTCTTTAGAGGCTGTCTTGTTTACACAGTTTGCTTGTGAGATTACTGAAGAGGAAGCTGGGGAAGAGATCTGGTCATCCACTAATTACTCATTCTTAATTTCTACTTCTCTGATCTAAGAAAAGAACCAACTTGTTGGGCAAGGTATCATCTGGGCAAAAGATCTGACAGATGTGCTTGAGCCAGAGACAAGTTGGGCGTGGGGCTCTCTGGTTAAAAGTTAGTCACAGTGTAGCTGAGCTAAGATGAGAAAAAAGAGTTTTCTGCTGAAGGCAGTTTCCTGCAAAGAGCTCCCTACAACTGGTTCCCCATCAGATATCATTCCATTTCTATGGGACAGGGCTGGAGGTCCATCTCCAGTAACTGCTTCATGCTGAGAAAGGGCATTGAGATCTTAGAATAAAAAAAATATTGTCATGAGTTTGATGCATCTCTTTGCTGATGGCTTTAGTTGCCCATTTGCATATACAGGCAATACAAGTCACAATTATTTTGATGCCCACAAAGTTATAGATTACTGTGAGCAATAGGGTTAATCTTCTTTTGAGGCCAGTTCTTGGAATTTGTGAGGCCCTAGATTCATACTGCTCAAGATTGAGCATCTGATATTATGACTACAGTCTGGTCATCATGCAGTTAGCTTTTCCCCTCTGGTGGCAGTAATAGAATCTATAAAATGATTCAGGGATGTGCAACAGATTCTGAATCTGTGACTCTATTGTCCTGATCATAAACTGCTTGAGCCTACTCTTTTGTGACTCAGGGAGACCTGAGAGATTTTAGCTTTCCTACCACAAGGGCAAAGAGAAGTCTTTGTACTTGGAGAGGGGTGGTTGCAGAATCCTGCTTGGTTCCAAATAGAGACAGAAATGTGTAAGAAATTATTAAAGACATGGTTAGACAATAAGATGATGACATTTCATTCAAAGACATGGAACAGCTTCAGTGAAAAATCATAGCAGATCAAAGACCAATAAATAGCTTGCGACATGCAGTGACAATAATTTTCAGTAAGTGCCAGGCTGGCTTAACCTAATGTCTACGTTCCAGTAAATGGATCATTATTGAAAGTAGAATAATTTTCAACTAATTTGTCAATCACTGGAATATATCAGCCAGTTGATAAATGTTAGCTAAGCATAAAAGAAAATAGATAGATAGCAGTAGATAGCAGATCACTGTTAGCAAATCCCACTGTGAATGTCTAAACTGATATCAACATACAGTTAAAAAAAAACAACTGTATTTTAAAACTGATGGAAACTTCCACTTCCAAAGAGAGTAAGGGAAATCACCTGTAAACATTGTTCTCTTCTGACAAAAAAAGCTAGATAAGCTATAAAATCAGTTTTTAAAAATAGGTCAACTAACACAACATTGTAAAGCAACTATCAGTTCAGTTCAGTAGCTCAGTCATGTCCAACTCTTTGAGACCCGATGGACTGCAGCACGCCAAGCTTCCCTGTCCATCACCAACTCCCGGAGTCTACTCAAACTCATGTCCATTTGAGGCAGTGATGCCATCCAACCATCTCATCCTTTGTCATCCCCTTATCCTCCTACCTTCAGTCTTTCCCAGCATCAGGGTCTTTTCAAATAAGTCAGTTCTTCACATCAGGTGGCCAAAGGATTGGAGTTTCAAATTCAGCATCAGTCCTTCCAATGAACATTCAAGACTGATTTTCTTTAGGATAGATTGGTTGGATCTCCTTGCAGTCCAAGGGACTCTCAAGAGTCTTCTCCAAAAGCATCAGTTCTTCGGTGCTCAGCTTTCCTTATTGTCCAACTCTCACATCCATACATGACCACTGGAGAAACCATAGCCTTGACTAGGTGGACCTTTGTTGGCAAAGTAATGTCTCTGCTTTTAAATATGCTATTTAGGTTTGCCATAACTTTTCTTTCAGGAAGCAAGCATCTTTTAATTTCATGGCTGCAGTCACCATCTGCAGTGATTTTGGAGCCCCCAAAAATAAAGTCTGCCGCTGTTTCCACTGTTTCCCCATCTATTTGCCATGAAGTGATGGGATCAGATGCCATGATCTTAGTTTTCTGAATGGTGAGCTTTAAGCCAGCTTTTTCATTCTCTTCTTTCACTTTCATCAAGAGGCTCTTCAGTTCCTCTTCACTTTCTGGCATAAGGGTGGTGTCATCTGCATATCTGAGGTTATTGATATTTCTCCCAGCAATCTTGGTTCCAGCTTGTGTTTTATCCAGCCCAGCGTTTCTCATGATGTACTCTACATATAAGTTAAATAAGCAGGGTGACAATATACAGCCTTGACATACTCCTTTCCCTATTTGGAACTATACCCCAATAAAAATTATTTTAAAAGATCTGCTGCTGCTGCTAAGTCACTTCAGTGGTGTCCGACTCTGTGTGACCCCATAGACAGCAGCCCACCAGGCTCCCCTGTCCCTGGGATTCTCCAGGCAAGAACACTGGAGTGGGTTGCCAGATCTATCAGTGACCTAATAATGCAAATTAAAAGACTCTTGCTCCTTGGAAGGAAAGTTATGACCAGCCTAGATAGCATATTAAAGAGCAGGGACATTACCTTGCCAACCAAGGTCCGTCTAGTCAAGGCTATGGTTTTTCCCGTGGTCATGTATGGATGTGAGAGTTGGACTGTGAGGAAGGCTGATCGCCAAAGAATTGATGCTTTTGAACTGTGGTGCTGGAGAAGACTCTTGAGAGTCCCTTGGACTGCAAGGAGATCCAACCAGTCCATTCTAGAGGAGATCAATCCTGGGTGATCATTGGAAGGACTTATGCTAAAGCTGAAGCTCCAATACTTTGGCCACCTCATGCGACGAGTTGACTCACTGGAAAAGACTCTGATGCTGGGAGCGATTGGGGGTAGGAGGAGACGGGGAAGACAGAGAATGATGTGGCTGGATGGCATCACCGACTCGATGGACATGAGTTTGAGTGAACTCCAGGAGTTGGTGATGGACAGGGAGGCCTGGCATGCTGTGGTTCATGGGGTCGCTAAGAGTCGGACACGACTGAGCAACTGAACTGAACTGAACTGAAATGCAAAGAAAACTAAATTAAGAATTTCCAGAACATGACAATTCTTTACAGAAATAGATCACTTTCAGGACTTGCAAAGCAGTGAAAGAAGGAAGAATCTACCTTAAGGATAAAAAGAAACAAAAAAAATTTAATGAACTCTTAAAGTCATATGTCAAATGTTGTGATAAACTGGAATCCTGAGCAGCCTCAGCTACAGAGCAGTCTGAACTCACCTACTAAATATGCCCTTCAAACTTTTGATAAGTGCAGAGGTAGTAGGCTGAAGTCTGGGTCCAAGTTGGAAAGCTAGAAAACAAAAACACCCCTCCCACTCCCAGAAAACTTCAGGACTTCACCAAATGTGTTGTGACTGCATACCTTCTGAGGCTAGAGGTGGAGCAGCAGAATACATTTTTCTAAGAGCAGAAAGGCAGTGGTGAGGATGGAGAATGAAGAAAATTCTTTAGCAACCCAGAGAGCAGATGACGAAGAACTAAACCGTAATCCAAGGTAATATGATGGCAGCAGGGCTATCAAGCTTAAAAAGGTTCCTAAAATCTCAAAGATGCTCAGATCCTAAGTCCTGCTAAAGAGACACTGTGTCTATTCTATTATCAAAATATCCTAAGCCAGTGACGAGCTGAATCTAACCAAAGTGACATGAATCTCAGCTTTTTCCTCAGTTACAGAACAGATGATCCAAGCTTCCAAACCAGCAGCCCTACAGAAGAAGGTACAAGCCCTTTTTGGAGAAATATATTTATTTCTCTACACACACAAGATTCAGCATTCAAACAGATTATAAGACACATAAAGAATCAAGAAAATGTAACCATGGAAAAGCAAAGATATTCTCAATGGAAATAGCCTCAGAAATGGGCCAGATGATGGAATGACCAGAATTTTTTAAAATGAATGTATTAAAACATATACTGTAAAAACTAAACAACATGGGCTGAGAGCAGTCAATGGGAAATTTGAGCAGACATGTGGAAACTACAACATTAACCAAATGGAAATGTTAGCAATGAAAACACAATATCTAAAAGGAAGAATCCATTTAATGAAGTGAACAGCAGATTGGACATAGCACAAAAAAAGAGTCAGACACCTGAATATAGGTCAATAGTTTATTCAAACTGGAAAACACAAAGAGGAAAAAAAAACTGAAAAGAAAACATAACAGATCGATATCTGTGGGAAAATATCAGGTAATTTATATACAAACAATTGGAGAAGCAAGAGAAAAGAGAGAAAATGAAGCAAAACAAATATTAAAAGAGATAACAACTGAGGATTTATCAAACATTATCAAAGAAATTAGATTCAAGAAATAATCTCAAGTAAACCTCAGTCAAGACAAATTAAAAGTAAAGTATGCTGAATTGTATCGTAGTCAAACCACAGAAAGCCAAAGATAAAGAGAATATTATCAAAATAACCAGAGAAAAACGTCAGGTATTCATAGGGGCCCAACGGTAAAAGTGATATCTTACTTCCATTGAGAAACTGAATGGTCCAGAAAGAATATCACCTGAGATGCTCACAGGAAAAATGTTAACACCCAAATTCTATGTTCAGTAAAAACACTAGTGCTAAAGAAGGAAGATGAAATAAAGACATTTAAAAATACATATGTTGTTGTTTAGCTGCTGAGTCGTGTCCGACTCTTTTGTGACCTCATGGAGCCGCCAGGGATTTCCCAGGCAAGAATACTGAAGTGGGTTGCCACTTCCTACTCCAGGGGATCTTCTGGACCCAGGGATTGAACCCACGTCTCCTGCATTGCAAGCAGATCCTTTACTGCTGAGCCACCAGGGAAGCCCCCAAAATACATATACACACTACCATATATGAAATAGATAACTAAAAAGGACCTTCTGCATAGCACAGGGAACTCTCATCAATGCTCTATAATGGCCTGCATAGAGACAGAATCTAAAACAGAGTGGATATATGTGTAACTGATTCACTTTGCTGTACACCGGAGCCTAACATAACATTGTAAGTCAAAGTGAAATTGAAAGTCTTGTCACACTCTTTACGACCCCCATGGACTGTACGGTCCATGGAATTCTCCAGGCCAGAATACTGGAGTGCAGAACCTCTCCCTTCTCCAGGGGATCTTCCCAACCCAGGGGCTGAAACCAGGTCTCCTGCGTTGCAGGTGGATTCTTTACCAGTTCAGCTATCAGGGAAGCCCATTATGAGTCAACTCGACTCCAATAAAAATGAAAAAACAAGCAAAGCAAAGTCCTACTGTAGAGTGCAGAGAACAATATCCAGTATTCCATGGTAAACCATAACGGAAAAGAAGATTTTTAAAAGAACATATATAATTGAATCACTTTACTGTACATCAGAAATGATCACAACACTGTAAATCAGCTACATTTCAATAATAAAAAGAAACAATGAGTAGGAAATTTGTCAGCAATGAACTGACACTATAAGAAATATTTAGTTAATTTCTTCAGGCCGAAGGGAAATGAAAGTAGATGGATAGGCTTTTTTGTTTATTTTAGAGATACTCTTCCGTAGAATATGAAGGAAGTTAGATGAAAGAAATTTTTTAAAAGCATGATTCTTCAGCTTAAAAAGTACCTAGAATGTGCTGAAAAAAAAGTTGTCTTTTTTTTTTTTTTTTGGTAATAATTCCCCCAATGCAAAACAGACAAGTAAACTCAGCAAATGAAAAACCTTATGTAACAGCCTTTCAGTTAGAAAGATGTGAATAATTCCAAACATTTGTAACACTTTCAAGAATTTCATGAAATAATGCTTTAACATCCTGACTCAAAAGATAGTAGCAAAAGACAGCAAACACCAACTAAGTCAAATGATAAATTTCATTTTGAGAAATATGGAAAAATTGCATGGCCATAATGAAAAATAATGACTTAATCAGACACTGTCTTGAAAAGGTTCAGAGAAAGAATTCTACGGGAAAAATGTTTTGGGAGAAAAATTAATCTGAAGACACAGGCTGCTCCTTACTCCTAAAATAGATCTCAATTTCAAGAAGAAAATAACCTATTTTTCTAGTGTTGTATCTAAGATATTCAGACCACACAATAGAAAGGCTGAAAATATGAGAAAGGAACGTGTCTAGTGACCTTTTATACTTTCCCCAGGAAATGTTTTTTTTTTCCTGCTGACAGAAAAAATAAATAAAAGCCACTTGTATACCAAGGATGCGATCAACGACAAGAAATAAATGTGTGCATATGTGCTGAAAATAGGATCACTCTCAACTAAAAATTAGGTATGTCTTACATGTGCTAAAATTAGGTATGTCTTACATATGTGTGGGCTTTCCTCATAGTTCAGTTGGTAAAGAATCCGCATGCAATGCAGGAGACACCAGTTTGATTTCTGGGTCAGGAAGATTCACTAGAGAAGGGATAGGCTACCACTCCAGTATTCTCAGGCTTCCCTTGTGGCTCAGCTGGTAAAGAATCCGCCTGCAATGTGGGAGACCTGGGTTCAGTTCCTGGGTTGGGAAGATCTCCTGGAGAAGCGAAAGGCTACCCACTCCAGTATTCTGGCCTGGACAATTCCAGGGACTAAACAGTCCATGGATACAACTGAGCCACCATCACTTTCACTTTTAGGTATGTGTGGACCAGAAGAAGTCGGTCCTTTTTCCGGGTAGATTGTTTGTCTCAGAGCCTCAAAAGCAGCAGAGATTTCTAATTCTCCTTCTGTGTACTTTAGGGCCCAATATATATTCCTTCCTCCTCTAGTTTTATTTGACACTCAGAACCTGCCTCTATTGATAATAATTTCCAAGGTTTTCTTTTGAAAATAAATTCAATGTTAGGAGCAGCAACATCTTTGATCTTAAAGATTGTTTTTCTGGAAATAATGATGGGATCCAGTTAAGGGAAGAGAAAGTTTAATATCAGGTTCTTTAAAATATATTTCCAAATATCCTTGCATGAAGTCTCATGGAAAATAATTGAAACCGGTCTCTTTCATGAAACTCAAGTAGATTCATTAGGATTCCTATGCAAAGATAATCTATTTGTCTAAAAACCCAAACAAGACAAAGAAGTCAACTGTATGTTGTTAAGCTCTTTAGCCAGATGTAGTGTCCAAGTGTGCCATCATCCTTGTAGAAAATTTAGGGCCATCAGTAATTCATCGTGGGTCGTAGATGCTAGTGGTGCCCCATGCAAATTCCCTGGCACTTTCTGCTCAGTGCACACCTGTTAGGCTTTCAGCTGCGTTCCCGCTTTACCTGGAGCCTTTCCTGTTGGATCTTGGAGCTCACTTCGCTGCCTTCATGACAAGACGGAAGTGCCAGAGAGTACGTGTCCCTTGGACCAGCTTCCATCATGCTAGGTTGGAGCTGTTGTGTGAACATCCCAGCTCGCTCCCACCTTGGGAGGGATCACTCTGGCGTGGTCCACATTGGTTCCCACGGTTTTCTTGAATGCTACTAAACCTTTAGTGGCTGCCTCCTCCCCTATCTCATTTCCTCACTCCTCTCCTAGCCATCTCTGACACCACCACCTACGCAGGCTTTCTGTTCTCTAGTCCTGCGTCTCAGGATTTTCTTCCAGGGAACCCAAATACAGACATTCCGGAGCCAATGCTCATTTACTCTGTGATTGTCCAGAGGTTCAATTTTCTCTAGTGGAGTGAATCAGCACTTCTTGACTTTAGTTATAAAACTGACACTTTTAGTGGCTCAGTCACAAAAGCCTTAACCAGTGAGACTATATTACAAAATTATGTTATGAATAACAGAGAAGGTTTTATATAATTTTGCTATCAAAAGTGGGGGTCCAGCTGCTCGCTGCTCAAAAGCCACTAGAGAGGCAAGGTTCGTGGAAAGGAAAGTTGGCTTTATCTTGGTGGCCTGCAACGGGGGCGGGAGGCAGCAGGACTCCTGTTCAACGGCCAACTCCCCCCACTGACAATCACTGAAGAGCTTTCATAGGTGGAAGGAGGGGCCGCAGGGAGAGACAGCACAGTCAGCTCTCGCAGCCATCCTGAGCTTAGTCATGCAGTGGTCTAATCAGTATATGACGGTTTCAGGTATCGTTGGTCATTTCTTGGAGGCCGGTTGTCGTAATTGTGGCAGCTCATAATCATGTAGTTAACTTCTTCCACCTGTGGGGGTTCCGCTCTCTATAAGACAGCTCACAGGCCATGGCTCAGGGTATCATCTGCAGTCCTTGAGAAAGAACTAAAGGTCCTTGACTTTGCTTAATGATTAAAACTATTATTGTTTGATCTCTTCTGATTGTTTTCTTTTGTTTCTGCGTTTTCTCACTTGTTGGTTAAACTGATTGTTTGGCTAAAGTTTTCCCACGAACAAAAGGTAGGCTGAGAACATGGCAGACAAGAACTTGGTTTCACTTTCAGCCTACCATACGAGGCAACCCTTTCACTATGGCATTCCAAAGGTCATCATTGGCAAAGCTTCCCTGGGTGACCCATTATTTCCTAGATAAGAATTCTCTCATCTCCTCTTCAGAGAATGATAAGACTGGATGCTGGCATTCTGGGGACGAGACAGGGATGTTGTTGGGAGTTTCTGCGTGAGGCAGTCTCCCTGCTTTGACTTTGGTTTGCAACCTTTAACTTTACCCAGATTGTGTGTCTCAGAGACTTCAGACTCCATTTTCTTTTTCCTTGGCGATAAATCTCCACTTTTCCTCCTGGGTGGGGAGAGATACTTGCAGAAGGTGAGAATGGTAAATACCTTATGCATTGATTTAACCGAAATCCTTGATTTCAGCCCCAGGCTTTCACCTACATTCTGCTGGTTCTCCAATTCCTGGGGCTTTCCAGGGAGGAGAAAGGGACACTGGTTTCTCCTTAGCATCTGTCTTCTGCGCTCCCAGGTTTCAGGTTTCTCTGCTACCTGTCACCACTTTTCCAACTGAGACCATGTTTCCACTTCTGCTATTCTGCTCCCAGTTCTCTGTCCTTGTAGCCTTATTCCTTTTAAGTAAATTTAGTGAGATTTCAGTGTGAAAAGAAGAAACACTGAGATTAAAACCACTAGGTTCCACAGAAGCTATAAATTGTTTTTTTTTTTTTTTTGCAAAGAAATGTCAGCTAAGGTTATCATTGCCATCATGAGTCCCACAATCCTTCCAGTTTTGCAAAGTGCACGATCTGAGCATGTGCTATGAATCCTGTTCAGCTTCTCTACATAGAAGTTTCATTTTTATAATAGGTAAGAATCAAGACCTACAGGAAAGTATCCAATTTCTCTGCTGCAAAATCGTGTTCAAGACATAAAAGCCCGTCACATTTCTGTGGACGCTGTGCTGTTTTTGAGCCAGTAGCATAAAGTTTCATTTAATCTGCATGAATCGAGCATCAGTTCAGTTCAGTCGCTCAGTCGTGTCTGACTCTTTGAGACCCCATGAATTGCAGCACGCCAGGCCTCCCTGTCCACCACCAATTCCTGGAGCTTACTCAAACTCATGTTCAACACGTCGGTGATGCCATCCAGCCATCTCATCCTCTGTCATTCCCTTCTCCTCCTGCCCCCAATCCTTCCCAGCATCAGGGTCTTTTCCAATGAGTCAACTCTTCGCATGAGGTGGCCAAAGTATTGGAGTTTCAGCTTCAGCATCAGTCCTTCCATTGAACACCCAAGACTGATCTCCTTTAGGTTGGACTGGTTGGATATCTTTGCAGTCCAAGGGACTCTCAAGAGTCTTCTCCAACACCACAGTTCAAAAGCATCTATTCTTCAGTGCTCAGCTTTCTTCACAATCCAACTCTCACATCCACACATGACCACTGGAAAAACCATAGCCTCAACTAGACGGACCTTTTTTGGCAGAGTAATGTCTCTGCTTTTTAATATGCTGTCTAGGTTGGTCATAACTTTCCTTCCAAGGAGTAAGCGTCTTTTAATTTCATGGCTGCAATCACCATCTGCAGTGATTTTGGAGCCCCCAAAAATAAAGTCTGCCACTGTTTCCTCTGTTTCCCCATCTATTTCCCATGAAGTGATGGGACCAGATGCCATGATCTTAGTTTTCTGAATGTTGAGCTTCAAGCCAACCTTTTCACTCTCCTCTTTCACTTTCATCAGGAGGCTTTTGAGTTCCTCTTCACTTTCTGCCATAAGGGTGGTGTCATCTACATATCTGAGGTTATTGATATTTCTCCCGGCAATCTTGATTCCAGCCTGTGCTTCTTCCAGCCTGGCATTTTGCATGATGTACTCTGCATATAAGTTAAATAAGCAGGGTGACGATATACAGCCTTGACATACTCCCTTTCCTATTTGGAACCAGTCTGTTGTTCCATGTCCAGTTCTAACTGTTGCTTCCTGACCTGCATACAGGTTTCTCAAAAGGCAGGTCAGGTGGTCTGGTATTCCCGTCTCTTCAGAATGTTCCACAGTTTATTTGGTGCCAAATGAAACTTTTTTTTGCCTTAAAGGAAGATTAAGGCCACGAGCAGCCTGACTGTCTGCTCGCACAGTGGCTCTCCGTGGCAGTCACAGAGTCAGTCTGTCTGTGCTGGTAGATCAGTGCTGTTGCTGTTGGTTGTTTAGTCACCCAGTTGTGTCCAGCTGTTTGTGACCACATGGACTGTAGCCACCAGGCTCCACTGTCCATGGGATTTCCCAGGCGAGGTTACTGGAGTGGGTTGCCATTTCCTATGGCAGAGGATCTTCCTAACCCAGGGATTGAACTCTTCTCTTGCGTCTCCTGCATTGGGAGGCAGAAACTTTTATCTTGCAGTAGGTGATGCGTTATAAAAATTAAAACCTACTGAACATGATTCAGTCTCGATGTGCGTATTTTCTTTTTGATTTCTAATTTCTTTCGGGTTTTAAAGTACTTGAAGAGTATGATGGAAGTGATAAAATAAGGTAGGCATTGTATATATAAAGGCTCCAAATGGTACATTCTTCCTGTTTCATCAACAACAGTTAAAATATGCAAGAAAAATATTAGGATTGGCTTTCTCTAGCTTCTCTGTTACATTGCTCCTGCTAGAACTGCAAAATTAGAGAAGCAAAAGGAGGATGCTGTGTCGTACATTTTATAGTTAGAGAGTCTTACAATGGGAACAAATGCCAATTATTTTCTACAATACTTAGTTAAAGAGTAAAATGAAGCATTTAATACCAGTGAAAAGATCGATTAAGAAATAAATATACAGGGGTCCCATCACTTCATGGCAAATAGCTGGAGAAACAATGGAAACAGTGGCAGACGTTACTTTCTTGGGCTCCAAAACCACTATAGACGGTGATTGTAGCCATAAAATTAAAGAACACTTGCTCCTTGGAAGAAAAGCTATGACAAATCTAGACAGCATATTAAAAAGCAGAGACATTACTTTGCCTACAAAGGTCCATACAGTCAAAGCTATAATTTTTCCAGTAGTCATGTATGGGTGGAAGAGCTGGACAATAAAAAAGGCTAAAAAAGGCTGAAAGCAAAATTAATGCCTTTGAACTGTGGTGCTGGAGAAGACTCTTGAGAGTCCCTTGAACTGCAAAGAGATCAAACCAGTTACTCCAAAAGGAAATCAGCCCTGAATATTCATTGGAAGGACTGATGCTGAAGCTGAAGCTCCAATACCCTGGCAACCTGATATGAAGAGCTGATTCATTGGAAAAGACCCTGATGCTGGGAAAAATTGAAGGCAGGAGGAGAAGGGGATGACAGAGGATGAGGTGATTGGATGGCATCACCGACTCAACAGACATGAGTTTGAGTAAGCTCCGAGAGTAGGTGATGGACAGGGAGGCCTGGCGTGCTGTGATTCCTGGGGTCGCAAAGAGTCGGACACGACTGAGCGACTGAACTGAACTGAACTGAACCACATTTAGCCCCACTCTGCAGATGAGGAAAAGGTAAGTAGCAGTGGAATTTAAATTTGAGGAGCCTGGATTCAGGCTTGATTAATGCCTACCTCATTTTCCAGGATTAGCCTTGAAGTATTGTGCACTTCGTAGTATACAGCATTTATGAAACCTCCTCTTAGGTGAAATGCACCTGCATTTTACATAGTATATTCTCACCTTTAAAGCTTCACACTGGTAACGTAACACCTCCAAGGCCTCAAAGCCAATAGAAGCCAAACCCATCTGTCAGAAACATTAGCTATTATGTCTAGATAGAGTCAGACACACTTGGCAGGCCAGTCTGAGATGCAAACTCCTCCTGTCTCATGCCTTCATAGACTCCCAGATTTTTGCTTAATGTTAGGTAAATTAAGCCCACACAACCTCTTATGTTCATTTTTAAGCCTCTTTTCTTTCCCCAAGGCCATTCAGATATTAACATTGTCCTAAGAAAAATGCACATTTCCCAAATTCCTGACTACTCTGCCATACCCTCCAATTAAATTCCAGACAAAAGAACCCTCTGGGCATTTCTCTAAGTCCCGCACTCCTAACAATGTCTGTTCTGCAACCATAACACCCTCTTGTTAAATAGCAACTAGAATCAATACATGGTCTACCAAGCAAGTGTCAGGGAAGGTGGAGAGGGTTAGCCACTAATAACCCCACCATACATCCTTATCAAATTCAGATAGGCTTTTGCAGTGCATGTAGTCTCCAGGTTGGAATCAGAATCAACAAAAACTAGGTTGTAAGTGTGGAAGTTGAAAATTGAGGACATGTCCTTTTACTGTTCCCCAAATATAGTGCCACACTTGTTAAAGCAAAGCTTTTGTTTGAGAAGGAGTCCACAAAGATGTATTATGCCAGTTAACAAGGGGCAATGTTTGCATAGGAAGTGCTGAAATTTTCTGCCATTGGTACTAGTGAAAGATTTAACATTAACTCAGGTGTATGTGTGTGTGTCCATGTATGCATATGTACAAAAGAACAAGAAAAAGGAACAGTTTTCTCAACCAAGATGGTCCCAGCCTACAAACTGTAAATCCTCTTTGTCACAAAATAAATCCCTTCCCATAAAACAGGAAGACACATAAAATAGGAAAGTCCTTAGCAACACACAGCTCTGTGTCCTATCTCCTGAGTGGGTGTGTGTGGGCAACGAACTTTGATTTGAAAAAGCATTTGCTTCCAGGCCATCTGACACAGCTCCTGGAATCAGTTAAAACAAAACAAAACAAAACAAAAAAATTCTTCAAAAGAAGTACAGAGCTGAGTTTCTTCTTATCATCAGCATCAGTACTCAGCATTTAAAATTTTCTGTTATCCATACTTACCTTGTAACAGTCAATTTTTTAATACATTAAGCTCACGAGCTCCACTTACAGAGGTTGGAGTCGGAACCCAGAGAGGTAAAGTTGCTTGTCCAGGGTCACATAGTGAGGGGTCTACGGTGAGAACCCGGTGCCCACTGGTTGCTCTGTCACCTCTACAGCATTTCTTCCTTGCCTGAATATCTAACACACCAAGGAAGTCCCTGACGTTTCCTAATCTCTGCTTCTAAGAAATCGTTGTCTCTCTAGGTGGGCACTTTTAAGAAGAGGGGCCTGAAGTCCCTTGCTCAGAGAAGCCCTTGAAGAAAACAGAAATGAAGACAAGTCGGGTCAGCCAGCAGGTGTGAAGGGGGCCAAGCAGCCGGACCCCTCTGCGCCCTCAGTCTGCTTGAGTCTGCAGGAAACAGAGGTCTTTGAAAAAATGCCAAGGAAACGAGGTACTTGTTAAAGGTCAAGGCTGAATCGTTTCAGTTTAGTGTAAAGAACAGCCATTGGAGGGTGGAGAGTGAAGCTAGGAAACGCCGAGGCTCTGGAGCGTCTCTGGAGACAGGGAAGCAAGACCTCAACAAGGGCCTCTGGGCAGAGAGATCAGGGCTCCACAGCTAGAACTGGGGAAACCCAGCCACGGAAATGCTCCGGTTTTCTCGCAAGGGACCCTCTCACTGGCCTGGGTTAGGTCACGTGTGGAAGCAAGGTCTGGCTTCCTGCTTAAACACGTATCAATGTGTGCGTGCTCAGTCGTGTCTGACTCTCTGCGACCCTATGGACTGCAGCCCACCAACCTCCTCTGTCCATGGGATTCTCCAGGCCAGAACACTGGAGTGGGTTGCCGTGTCCTCCTCCAGGGGATCGGCCCGACCCAGGGATCGAAGCTGCATCTCCTGTGTCTCCTGCATTGCCTGCAGGTTCTTTACCGCTGAGCCACCTGGGAACTCCCTCATGCTTGTGGTTTCAAGGAAAAAAAATAGATGGCAGGTAGTTAAAAGAAACAGAGAGCCACCTCGCATGTTTTAAAAATATCTGAGTTTCCACACACATCTTCAAATAAGACATGTATTACATTTTCAAAGACTGGGCTTCCCTGTAGGCTCAGCAGTAAAGAATATGCCTGCAATGCAGAAGACTTGGGTTTAATTCCTGGGTTGGGAAGATCCCTTCAAGGAGGAAGTGGCAACCCACTACAGTATTCTTGCCTGGGAAATCCCATGGACAGAGGAACCTGGCGGGCTACAGTCCATGCGGTCACGAAGCTTCGGACATCACTGAGCACACACTCAGTAATTACATTTTAAAATGTATTTTCAAAATATTTTCAAAGTTCTTATTTTGTTTGAGTCTGACAAAGAAACTCACAGTCAAAGAACAAGTAGATATTGGTATTCTCATTTTTAAGGTGAGAAAAGGAAAGTTCAGAGATGCTAAGAGATGGACATAAGACCATGTGATAGAAGGTGGTCGGGCTACAGTCCATGGGGTCACGAAGCTTCGGACATCACTGAGCACACACTCAGTAATTACATTTTAAAATGTATTTTCAAAATATTTTCAAAGTTCTTATTTTGTTTGAGTCTGAAAAAGAAACTCACAGTCAAAGAACAAGTAGATATTGGTATTCTCATTTTTAAGGTGAGAAAAGGAAAGTTCAGAGATGCTAAGAGATGGACATAAGACCATGTGATAGAAGGTGGTGTTGTCTGCAGTTAAGGTCAAACGCTTGGTGTTCTGTCTTAGGTGTTCCCCGCCCCCCAGCTCCATGATGTCATATTGATGATGGTTGATCATATCAGAGGAATAAAAATGGAATCAGATCACACTCAGATCAACTAGCAAGAGCCTCTAGAGGAAGAACCCAGCTATCTGTATTTTTTCAAATGCCTCAGGTAATTTAAAAACACAAAGGGAGTGGAAAACCACTGTTCTAAAAAATATATCATTTGAGTGTCAGAGGACCAGAGGCAAAATAAAGTTCTTGAAACCTGAAATGTTAAAGGTATGCTTACACTTTTGCAGTGCTTTCCATTTCAATGCTGTCCTATTCCAATAAGAACTTGGATTTATAACTGCCAACTCTGCAAAAAGACAATATTTGAGAGGAAGTTGAGTTTGGCTGGGCCATCCAAATTACCAAGGGATCTGGCAGAGTGGTAGCAGTGAGTTCAGCAGCAGCCCACGGTGAGACTGCTCTGTAGGAGGGCACACTCTCTTTGCTTCTTTAAGCAGAAATTAGAAGGTTATTCCTTTACCACTGGAAAAAGAGCATTTCACTGTTTGTCAGAAGATGCATTCGTTGGTGGCACTGGTTTTGTATGTATGGGAGAAGTAAAGAGATTCTAAATAGAAAAAGATGGACCCACAATCCTCTCTTCTTGGAACTACTTGATTTCTATGCTCTTTCCCTCTTTCATGAAGGATTTTGGAGACAGACTGCCAAAGGCAGACATGCCTACCCGCTTCCTGCTCCCCACTGGCCAAGTATAAAATGAAACAAACAGACAAACCCAAGAACACTCAAACAAAGGGACACAGAACTTCTAGTACCAAACAGAGGCTTTGGAGTGTTGCCATCGTCAGGCTCGGATCGGATTTGATGAAGATTCGGGGCTGAGGCAGTAAAGAGTGGGCTTTCCTCTTCTTGCTCGTGTTCCCTAGTTGTGGTGGCCCCTTGGCGTCTTCTGAGCTAGCCTTCAAAGTCAGGATGCTAGCTGTGTATTTACCCGCCATGCAGTTTGTATGGGCTCCCCCGGTGGTGCAGTGGTAAAGAATCCACCTGCCAATGCAGGAGACTCAGGAGACGCGGGTTCGATCCGTGGGTCAGGAAGATCCCCTGGAGAAGGAATTGGCAACCCACTCCAGTATTCTTGCCTGAACAGTTCCATGGACAGATGAGCCTGGTGGGCCACAGTCCATGGGGTGGCACAGTCAGACACGACCGAGCACACACGTGGGGCTGTTTATATATGTTGCTAGAGACCCGGCCCATTTACTACCAAAACAAAATGGTTCCATGCAACTGATGCCCAGGGACTGTTAGGGGTTATTTTGAGAGGAAAGAAACATCAGCTGGGTGTGTATCATGGCAGAAAATAGAATTATCATATACGGTAACGACAAGGTACCACAGTGCTAGCAGATTTGAAATAAAATCTCATTTAATCCTGTAACTATAATCCCGTCTCATTGATGTCTCAATAAATGATGAACTGAATGTCATCACCTGCAAGTTAACTATTCCTCTCGTTTATCAGATAAGATGAAAATTCCAAAGTGTATGACTTGGATGAGGTTATACTTTAATATCTTCATGAACTTGGCCAGTGGCATCTGTATTACGTGAAAAATTCAGTCAAGATTTATTCCGTTCATGTGCTGTTTCTCAACAGTTCTTCCAGTGGGTTCCTCAAGGTGTAGAGGAAACAGTCAGTTAATGGAGTAACTGCTTATTTATGTAACCTGGAATTGTGGTGTTATATACACCAGCAATGCCTGAGACACACAGACACACAAACATGCAGTTGTTGTTAACAATGGATAGAATATGCATCTATAAACTGTTGTCTGGATTTGTCTGATAAATCACAAAGAATTCTCCCACACAGAAAGTAGTCTTATGATTCCTGGGCTGTATATGCATTCTTCACCTTAAAACCATAGACTATTTCTCTGGTATATGAATGCTGAAATACTTCAAAACTTGTCAATAACTTTGAAAGAAGTGAATACATTTGCTTGAATTAGACTTTTTAGATAATGAGATAATAGGATTTTTTCTTTGATTTTCTTCACAATACAGGTATTTTATTTTTAGTTTTTCTTTTCATCAATGTTTTAAATTTTTTCCGTGTGATTATTTTTCATCTTAAAATGCGGTTATCTTTGGGGCTGTCTCAAGACAGGAATACTCAGGTTGATGGACCTTGAGTGGATAGACAGTGAGAGATCATTTTCCATGGGGAGACATTTTGGGAGCTACCTTCTCCTTTCCTTAAATTCCCTCTTGTTTTTATATAAATTGTAGGTGTTGGCCACAAAGCAGGATGAAGTAGATACACACTGAGATGCTCAATGACACTGAATTCAATTCATGGTAAAAACAAGATGGTATAGATGACCCTGAAATACAAGGCAGAGAGTCTGAAGAATTTGAAAATATTTCCGTATGTACTGGTCAGTCTTTCATCTTACATCTTTCTCTTTGCCAATTAACAATGTCCATGTCCAGTTATACTTGTTTTTGTACTCCACAAGTTTACATGACTCTTTCATATGTAATTACCAGACCAGATCCTTAAGGCATCTAGCGATACTTGGAATATTTTCATTATTCCCATTTTATAAACAAAGTTCTTCAGATGTGTCTGACTCTTTGTGACCCATGGATTCTTCTGTCCATAGGATTCTCAAGGCAGGAATGCCAGCGCGGGTTGCCATTTCCTTCTCCAGGGGATAAACAAAGGCACTAAGAGTCAAACGTGAATGATCTGCTACAGACTCCCAGGGTCAGTAAGATCGGAAGCAGGGTCTCAAATCTAGGTCCTTCTAGTCTGACGATCTGTGCAGGACAGCAAAAGGCAAGCATACTTCTCACGCCAGAGATGTTGGCTGTCGTCTCCAGAGGCAGCAAACTCGAGTGTCAACAAAGAAGCACACAAAGGCAATGCTCGTTCATTAAACGTGTGCATAGAGTGCAAGACCCACCTCTAAGGGAGCGGACACAAAGTAAATGGGAAAATGCGGCGTGTACTCTTGAGATACTCATCAACAAAACAGAGCAGTTCTAACTCAAATTGTCTCCTCATGCCCAGTAACTTCAGGAAACCGCAAAGAGACAATCACCAATCACTTTTAAGGCTCCTGATTCTTACGGTGAGTGGTCAGGTCTTCCAGGACTCAGCTATTCAGATAGAAAACACCCATTAATCCTAAAAAGCATTCCTAAAAGACATCTACACTCTTATATTTTAAATGGCATTTATATTCTAAGTCTTAGCTATTACATTATAACTAACTTCCATTAACCTGTTTTGTTCTTTCACATTTATTTTATTTTTAATTTTTCTTCTTTATGGGAGCATAGCTGGAGAAGGGGGTGGCAGAGGATGAGATTGTTGGATGGCATCACCAATTCAATGGGCATGAATTTGAGCAAACTTCAGGAGATAGTGAAGGACGAGGAAGCCTGGCATGCTGCATTTCACAGGGTCACAAAGAGTCGGACAAAACTTAGAGACCGAACGACAACAACAAAATGGTTGATTAACAGTGTTGTGTTAGTTTCAGATGTACAGCAAAGTGATTCAGCTCTACACAGACATGTGACTGTTCTTTTTCAAATTCTTTTCCCATTTAGGCTACTACAGAGTGTTGAGCAGAGTTCCCTGTTGCATACAGCAAGTCCTTGTTGGTTATTTACTTTAAATACAGCAGGGGTATGTGTGTCAATCGCAAACTCCCAATTTCAGGACAACAGAGGGATTTTCTGATCACCAAAGGGAGAAAAGCATATTGCAAAGTGATGCACCCAAAATGAATGGCCCTGAAAAGCAGATCAGAGTGCTCTAGGAACGCCTGGGAAGATGAACATCAGAAGGAAGCATTGGTTATGAGCATCCATGCTCTTTTACGAGGATGACAGACTTGAGAAAGGCTAAGGCAGCGGGGACAAGCAAAGAAGAGACAGCACCCACAAAAATAATTTTAATATTGGTTTAAGCAAAACAAAAACAAGAAGATGCATTTTCGGTCTAAGTGGGAAGGAAATTAATGTTTACCAAGAGCTACTCTGTTAAACACTTTATAAAAACCTCCCTGAATACCGTTTGCCTTGGTTCACCACAAATAATACGAACTCTTTTGCATTAATAATTACTTGCAGTTTTCAGTAATTAAACTCTAGTTTATTCATTTATTGAACTGAATTTAATGTATTCATTATGTTATGGGGAAAAGGTAAACACAGAGTGGCCTTGAAAATTGATCAGAAAGAAGGAACTAAAACCTGTACATAAAATTCAAGCTATTCATTCACTGCAGCATATTCCTGTGGTCTAAGGTATTTGGGACAGTGAATGTTTTTCTATCCTAAGTAATGAGAATTGTTTTTTCATATATTCCTTTATGTATTACGGTGCTACTTACATTCTTAAAAGTTAGTCACACTCATATTTGAAATGGCATTTATGTCTAAACCATAGCTATTGCAGATGGATCTTAAAGATATTAGTGTAGCCCATCAAATTTCTATCTCCCCTTTTCCACTGAATAAAGAGAAGAAACTCTCCACAGGCTCACAGATGATTTCAAGCCTTTTCTCTTCCTGTCTCTGCTGCAAAGCCAGGAGGAGACTATTAATTCAGCAAACACAGCTACCTCCTTCATACTTCATGGCTGGGATTCTGAGGGATTCTGAAGCTGTAGAAAAATTTCCCCTGTGGGATTTCCCAGAGATAAAAAGAACTAGCCTGAACGATGAGGGTCATCTTAGGCTTCATTTTGGCTATCCAGAGATGGTCTGTAGCAGTCAGAGTCCAATAAGGAAAAGAGAAATGACTAAATATTTTAAGCAGAGACATTTAATTCATACTTGGTGGCATAAGAGAGAGAACAGCTGTGAGAAAATAGGAGATAATGAAAAAGTTGGAGAGCAGGAAAATCAGGATTCCTTATGCACCACCAGGATTGCGTGGCGGGGGAGGGGGGAGGGGGTAACACCAGAGCCCAAGGACTGGGTCACTCAAGGCAACTGCGGCCATAGTGGGCTTCTCCAGCCTGAGCTGGAGCCATGGAGAAGGTAAGGCCTAGGCAGGGAAGGTAGAAAATGCCTCTGTCTTCTTCCTCTTCCCACGCTCTGGCCTCTGGGAAACTCCGGAAGGGACCAGCAGAAGGACGGTTTCATCATCATGTCGGCCACATCTCACCTAGCAGCACTGAGCTGCATGGAAGGCATCCTGAAGTGTAACACCATCTCACAAGCCCAGGCCACCCCCTCTCCAGGACGAGAAGCAGCTGTGTAGGCTTGAAGTGAAAATGCCCATGAGAATTGTTTCTGAACTCGTGTTTGACACCTGCAATGTCCCCCTTCCGATGGGGACTCCAGAAATATCTGAGTGAGGTAGGGAAGAGGAACAGGTGGAGAACAGGGAGTGCCAAAGGCCCCCAGCTCTCAAAGGGCGGAAGTGGTGAAACTGCAACCATTCCACGATAAAGAAGACCTAGCATTGCCTCTAGACTTCCAATACCTGGGAAACTTCACATTATTCATGCAGATAACTAAAACACACACATCAAAACGTCAGCGGTGAGCATCATGTCTGTATTTTCTAAGATTTATGCAATGAGTGTAATTTACTTTTATTATTTCTAAGGTTTCTAAACATAAGGTAGCATAACCCATTTTATTTAGAATACTTGCTGCTTTCTGCTTTCCTGGTTGGACCTTGACTCACAAAAACCCTTTCTGGGTGGCTAGCAACTGATTATCCATCTTGAGGCAATTCAGCAAGGACCCGTTTCCTAGGGTGCTGCTTGCTGTGAGCAGATTTAATTGGCCCAACTTGTCAAAACCAAGCATTCTGCTGTGATTCTTGATCTCTGAAAATCTCTGACCGAGGCAGCTTTAATTCTTCTGTTAGCTTGACTGAACTTTGGGCAACTTTCTTCCTGATTAGAGGCCCCTGTCTCCCTTATTTTAGACAATTTACTTTAGAAAACTAGTATTTGCAATTTTTTCTCTGTCTCCTTTGAAAAATATATTTAAATCTCCCTAGAAGACTCCCAGGCTTCCCTTATAGTTCAGCTAGTGAAGAATCCACCCACAGTGAAGGAGATCCCTGTTCATTTCCTGGGTCGAGAAGATCCCCTGCAGAAGGGAATGGCAACCCACTCCAGTATTCTTGGGTTTCCCTGGTGGCAAATGGTAAAGAATCTGCCTGTAATGTGGGAGACCTGGGTTCAATTCCTGGGTTGGGAAGAACCCCTGGAGAAGGGAACAGCTACCCACTCATTTTCTTGCCTGGAGAATCCCATGGACAGAGGAGCCTGGTGGGCTACAGTCCATGGGGTCACAAAGAGCTGGGCATGAGCGAGTGACTGAGCATGCACACAGGAGATAGCTCCATACCTTCCAGTCTCCGGGGGAGGACAGGAGCCTAACTTCTGTGGGTGACTCACTCCACGTTGTAAAACCACCGCCCGTCATGAAGATAGGAGAAGGTTCACTTCTCCTTTGGGTAAAGTCAGTTAGCAAACACAGACAGCTATGGTGTCCGCATCCCAGACCTTATACGCCCCAGAGAAAACTCTGTGAACTCGTGTTCAACACCTGCGACGCCCCTCTGTCCAGCTGGATAGCCTCTCTGCCCTATTGCAACAGGTTCGCATAAAGTCTTCCTCTCCTGTTTAACTTTTTCCAGGGCAGTCCTCAGTTTGACACCTCCTTTCCCTCCTGGGCTCATCCTATATTTATGAATCATTAATATTTTTGAACAAAGATAGATATGATTCTTGATTGACTCTTTCATCTCCTTGGGAAGCTGAGGAAGATGATTTAGGTGCATGGTTAAAAGGGGCTTGCCTAAAGCAAGTTGTGAGCTGTAAAACAAGCTTCCTTTGTTTCCAAAAGGCTTCTAATTGAGAAAACAGTGTTAGATTTCATTCTCTTCTCTCTCCTCTTTTTCCTCTCTTCTTTCTATTTCAACACACTGTAACACACACACACACACACTTCTTTCTATCTCATTTGAAAGACATACTTGCTCTTCTCATTAATTTAGGAAATAAACTCAGAGCCAAGGATGTGGGACAACAACCAGACTTTCCTGTAGTGAAGGACTGTCACCCAGTAGCTGGGAGGGCAGTTGGAGGAAGCCCTTCAGTTGCCATTTCCTTCAGCAATGGCCTCACTCATTTGCAGAGAGTGTCCATGCCTAAGATCCCTTGCCCATCAAGCACAAAGCACCCTCACTCAGGAATGGGGCAGACCCCAGCACTCTTGGCTCAACTCAGGACAAATCTTCAGCATCCCCTTCCAGCTCCAAGAGTGCCCATGGAGTCTTTCAAAACTGCCGTAGGGTGGGCATCACACTTCAACTTCTCCCTCTGCCTCATCCTGCTTTCTTCTCCCTCTTCCCTGGGTGTTGACCTCAAGAATACTTCATAATAAACATCCTAACCACTAAACCATCAGAATCTGCTTCCCAGCAAATGCAACCCACAACAGGATTGCTATGAGAACCAAGTCAAATGTACATGAAATTCCTGCAGAATCTCTGAAGTGGAGCCAACTGAAGCTGTAAATAATGATGACCACTGATTGAGTACTGTGCTAGGCACTTTAATAGGCCTTTTATAGTTCTCACCAAAACTGCAAGATAGATATTTTCTCCTTATTTTCAAGTGAGGAAACTAATCTAACAAAGGTCCACATTTTGGCCCAGGTCACCCAGTCAGCTACTAAGTGTCCGTAACCAGGATTGGCCCTGGGATCTTTGGGGCTACACTTCATTCTCCTGCCTCATCGCCTATGACAGCCTCATCTTGATTGAGATAGCTTCTTGACTGCATGTCATCTATGAACTTGTGAGCCTTGACTTTAAGAGACAACAGTATTAAGATGGAACATAAAAGTGCCTCCAACTGGGAGTGGGGGAGCCATGCATTTGATAACAACCAGTGAAAAGTTCAGCTTCCTCCTCCTAGCTGTGCCAGGAAATGCTTCCTGCTAAGAACAGAGAAAGGTTATCAAGTCTATTAACCTCAGTGACTAAATGGGGACCCAGATGCTCTCCTTGAAAATAAAATCCTCCCCAACAGATGGTCAGGTTTAACAAGTCAGTATTGAGACTGCAGCTTCCAAGCAGCTCATCTGTACAAAAGCAGACTCAAAGAGAACCAAAAAAACTGCAGCCAACCCAGTTGGAGTTTAGATATTGGTACCGGGAATGACCTGCAACTAAAAGGAATACCTTTCACCAATGCCAGTGTCCGTGAGGTAGACCAGATAGTTTTATTACCTGACCAGAGGAGACCTGATTTGGTGACCGGAGACTGTCTCATGCAGGACAATCCTGCAGAAAGACATAATTCACTCTTTTTAAAACAATTGTTCATTGCAGTTTAGTTGCTTTACAATGTTGTGTCAACTCCTACTGTACAGCAAAATGAATCAGTTGTGAGTATACGCGTATCCCCTCTCTTTTGGATTTCCTTCCCATTTAGGTCATCACAGAAAACTGCGTAGAGCTCTCTGTGCTCTACAGTGGGTTCTCCTTAGTTATCTATTTTTACATAGTGTCAATGGGTCCGTGGGAAAGAATCCACCTGCCAATGCAGGAGACACAGAAGACGCAGATTTGATCCCTGGGTTGGCAGGATCCCCTGGAGGAGAAAATGGCAACCCACCAGTGTTTTTGCCTGGAAAATTCCATGGACAGAGGAACCTGGAAAGCTATAGTCCATGGGGTTGCAAAAAGTCAGACACGACTAAGCATGCATGCGTGCATGCCCTATGCTATATGGTAGGTTCTCATTAGCTCTCTATTTTTACACAGTATTAATAGTATATATATGTCCCAGTCTCCCAATTCACCCTACCCTCTTCCTACCCTCTTCTTTGGTGGCCATATGTTTGTTCTGTATGCCTGTGTCTTTGCAAACAGATTCACCTCTAGCATTTTTCTAGCTTCCATATATATGCGTTAATAGACTATATTTGTTTTTCTCTTTCTGACTTACTTCACTCTGTATGACTGTCTCTAGGTCCATCCACGTCCACTTGTTTATTGGATAACTATCTTGTGCCAGGTACTGACTCTGTGGCTGGAGGTACCAGGTAAGGAAGAGTCAGTAACTGCCACGAAGGAAGCGTGGGCCAGTGAAGATCAAGAGCCAAGTAAAAGGGCAGTTTCTGTGCACGAGCTCAGGAAAAACTCTAGGGATAAACAATGGACGCAGTGAGAGAATGTCGAGGCCATCTCCTGACCAACTCTCAGGCAAGGCCTGCTTCCCAGGGGAGAAAGCAGAGGCTGAGACTTGAAGATGAGTAGAAGTTAGCCAGGAAGTGTTTGGAAGACAAGGGGAAATCAGGAGAGGCAGAGGCAACCATTTAGCAAAGGCTCAAAAGAAGAATGGCATACCCGGGGGCAATCTGAATTCATTTGGGACAAAGTTTTTGAATAATTCTTTAAAAAATATAAAATGCTAAATACCAAAATGTACTATTTTATATACTTTATGAAGCATGAGAGAAGTTTGGACGATAAAGAAAGCTGATCGCCGAAGAATTGATGCTTTTGAACTGTGGTGTTGGAGAAGACTCTTGAGAGTCCCTTGGACTGCAAGGAGATCCAACCAGTCCATCCAAAAGGAAATCAGTCCTGAATATTCGCTGGAAGGACTGATGTTGAAGCTGAAACTCCAATCCTTTGGCCACCTGATGCAAAGAACTGACTCATTGGAAAAGACCCTGATGCTGGGAAAGATTGAAGGTGGGAGGAGACAGGGGCGACAGAGGATGAGATGGCTGGATGGCATCACCAACTCAAGAGACGTGAGTTTGAGTAAACTCTGGGAGTTGGTGATGGACAGGAGGCCTGGCGTGCTGCAGTCCATGGGGTGGCAAAGAGTCGGACACAACTGAGCGACTGAACTAATGAAGCGTGAAGATTCTTTGTAACATTCACTCATTCAACAGATATTTACTGAGCTCTTACTAAGTGCCAGGTGCTGTCCTAGCCCTCATGGTCACAGTCACCGATAACAAGAGCCATCCCCCCACTAACAAGCCTTGCACTGAATCTGCCATAAGGCAGAAACCCTAGACATTAGGTGGAAATGAGCCACAGTTCTCCTCTGGGATGGAGTATTTGAATGACCTGGGGAGCTTTTAAAAATTTCAATTGGCATTGAAGTTGGAAGTCAGACTCAATGTGTTCAATATCTTTTAAAATAGTAATTTTAAGTCTTTTTCACTTTTAATGACATGATTGGTTGTTTTCTAATTTTACAAACAATACATATTTATTGCAGACAACTTGAAATACATAAAAGCGAAAAGTAAAAACTGTAAAGATCATCCATAATCCTCACCCCAGAAATAACCACCATCAGCATTTTGATGCATCGCTTCCAGTGTCTGCTTTTTTAAAACTTTTTTAAAAGTTTCAGAACAGAGTGATTCAGTCTTTCTATATGCCACACAGTGACCACCATGATGTGTCTAGTGACCATCTGTGTCAAGGTGTTTCATTTTTTGTAAATTAGGTTCTGGTACTTTTCCAAAGCAAACCTTGATTGGTTGTCACCTCTCCTGATTGGATGTTTAGCTTATGGACAGAAATCACTGCGGGTGACATGAATCGTGAGGATTTCTAATTCCTGGCCGTTTAGAAATTCTGACCTGCTGGGAATAAAAGTAATGACTGTCCTGCCCCACACACTACGTTTCCTGGTGCTTTGTGGTCCAGGTGCATTGTCCAGGGCTGAGAGAGTCCAGCTATGTGAAAACAAGCAGGGTGTACAGTATCGTGAAGGTCCCATACTCTGCCCAGAATCTGGACCATGAAGTCTTACTGAGCCTCAACAAAGGCCATGGTTTGCGAGAGGTGAGCGGTCAGAGTGGTCGGAGGAAGGCCTGGGAAAGGTCAAGAAGGGCAGGAAATTCTCTGGACTGGCAGACTGCAGGTTCTCCCCACTCCTGTGCTGTCTGAGTCTTCTCTCTGATCGCCAGCCAATTGTTACTTCCGCTTCACTCTGTGTGTCAAAAATGAGTCACTGAGTCTTGTCCACCCATAAGGTGAGAAGTGTGCACTATTCTTAAAAGGAAGACGGTCAAAGAATCTGAGAATGTTTAGAGACTACAATTTGAAGAGGCACACGCACCCCATTGTAGCATTATTCACTATCGCCAAGACAAGGAAGCAGCTTTCATGTCCATCAGCAGATGAATGGGTAAAGAAGATGTGGTATGCATACACAATGGAATAATACTCAACCACTAAAAGGATGAAACAACGCCGTTTGCAGCAATGTGGATGGACCTGGAGATGATCATACTAAGTGAACCAGTCAGAGAAAAACAAATACTGTATTACATCATTTATACGTGGAATCTTACAAAAGTGGTAAAAATGAATTTATTTACAAACAGAAATAGAGTCACAGGAGATGCAGGGTTTGCTCCCCAGGTTGGGAAGATACCCTGGAGGCAGAAATGGCAACCGACTCCAGTATTCTTGCCTCGACAATCCCATGGACAGAGGAGCCTGGTGGTCTACAGTACATGGGGTCGCAGAGAGTCGAATATGACCGAGTGACTGAGAACAGCATCTTGGTTTGCAGAAAATACTTTCAGTTCTTTTTTGTACCTGCCAGAGGAATGCATCAACTATTCACAGGTCTTCATAGATCTGTCAAAACTCATCTTGCCCAGGCTTGGATACTGACTCCCTTCCGGATGATCTTGGTCAGTCAGAGTGGCCACCTGAAAGCATTCACAGCGTCAATGCAGCCAGCAGGGACGACAGGGAAAGGCCACAGTCCCAGTCTCAGACAGTCCTGGACTAGAGCCTGGTGGTCTCTGAACCACCTCCCAGAGGTCAGTAGTCTCTGAACCTCCTCCCACGTTTTAACATGAATTGAAACATCCACAGATGTTGAATAATGATGGCTATGTCAGAAGTTAAATTCACAAAATATATGTCACACTTATTAGTTCTGAATATTGGGTGGTTTTAAACTTTCAGCCTCAAGAACGTGACACTCAAAATCAAGGGTGGGAAGAATGGCCATAGGCCCCTTCACCCATCTGATAAAGGGCCGGGGGTGGGGGGCACAGTCAGCATCACTTGGTAGTCTCAGAAACTCTCTCTATAATGAGGAGAATGAACAATTTTCAGCCTGAAATAGAGATGGAGGTAGGGATTTGAGCCATATAAACTTGGGTTGGAATCCCAGCTCCCTTATTTGCCAGTTTTATGGCTTTAGGTTAAATCACTTAATCTTTCTGACATCACAGTCTTTGTTAGTAAAGTGGGGTTGCTTCATATTTGCTTTGCAGAAAAAAAATAATAATGGATTTCATGCCATACATTACACGCAGGCAATACACTGCGAGGAGCATTCTTCACTCACTGGCAGCTTTGAGCACTGTAGTTCTTGATTTATAGCACAAGCATGCGTGCATGCTCAGTTGCTTCAGTCGTGTCTGACTCTTTGTGATCCTATGGACTGTAGCCCCCCAGGCTCCCCTGTCCATGGGATTCTCCAGGCAAGAATACTGGAGTGCGTTGCCATGGCATACCCTCCTCCAGGGGATCTCCCCAACCCAGCAATCGAACCTGAGTCTCTAGGGTCTCCTGCGTTGGCAGGTGGAATCTTTACCCACTGAGCTACCTGGGAAGAATACTATTAATACTATCTTCCAAGCGAAGCACTTGACTCATATTATGTTGTTCTTTCAAGAGCTCTAAAAAGAAATTCTGTTAATAGATGAGAAAACTCAGGCTTACAGGGTATAGTAACTTAGCAAATGTCACAGAAATGAGAATGATATATATTCAGGCAGATTTTTCTGCTGAGTACTCACAACAGTGCTTGTCAGACACTAATGTCCACACGAATTGAATCACCTGAAGATTGCATTCAATGCTCATTCTGGCTCAGTAGGCCTGGGGTGGGGCTGAAGCTCTACCTGTCCAGGTAGTACCAGGTGGTGCTAGCGTGGCTGGGCTGCGGCAGCAACAAGAGTGTGAAAAGCGGTCCTGGTGTTGCTAAAGCTCAGCCTCTGTACTCAGGTGCCAAATTAAATCTTGGAGACAGAGTTTGGGGTGAAGTAGAAAAGAATAGCTTTATTGCTTTGCCGGGCAAAGGGGGACACAGCCGGCTAATGCCCTCAAGATTGTATGTCCCACGCTGGAGGGGGCAGGGAGGAATCATGAGCAGGGCATGGTCAGATCACGGACGTTCTTCTGATCGGTTGGTGGGGAGGTAACTGGGAGTCAGCATCTTCAACCTTCCGGTTTCAACCCATCTGGCGGGGAGGAGGTCTATGTGCTTGTGGGCAGCATACAGTTAAATTCTCCTCCTGGTGGGGGTTTAAGTATCTGCAAAACACCTCAAAGGACATAGCTCAGAATATCATCTATAGTTCTTGAGGAAGGGTTACAGGTCCTTGACTTTATTCAATGGCTCAAGTATTATTATTTATCTTGTTTGACTGTTTTGCTTTCTTTCTGCATTTTCTCACTTCTCTGATTAAATATATTATTTGACCAAAGTATTTCTACACACAAAAGGCAGGTGGAGGACATGAGTGGGAAGGTCTGTTCTAGGAGGGTCTTATAGGGTCGTGCCGATTACAGTGGTGGCTGTTGAGAAGTAGGGCTTCCCAGGTGACTCAGCAGTAAAAATCTGCCTGCCAGTGCATGAGACAAAGGAGACTTGGGTTCAATCCCTGGGTCCAGAAGATCCTCTGGAGAAGGAAATGGCAAGCCACTCCAGTATTCTTGCCTGAGAAATCCCATGGACAGAGGAACCTGGCAAACTATAGTTCATGGG
The DNA here is from genome assembly GCF_049115385.1 of Moschus berezovskii. Classification (NCBI taxonomy): domain Eukaryota; kingdom Metazoa; phylum Chordata; class Mammalia; order Artiodactyla; family Moschidae; genus Moschus; species Moschus berezovskii. The sequence continues at coordinate 6,296,020 of NC_142485.1, forward strand.
GTTGCAAAAGAATCAGACATGACTTAGCAGCTGAGCATACATAGAGAAGTAAGAAATGATTATTTCTCTCCGCCCCACAATTGGCCTTAGAGGGAATGAAGTTGATTTGAGCAAATAAACAGTCTCATAGCTGCTCAAATTAACTAGCCAGTTCACTGCCAAGTTTTCAACAATGCCTAAAAAATGCCAACATTTGGAACTTCAGTGAAATAATAAGGATTCCTATTGCCAACTTGTAAAAATAAGTAAAGGCTGCAAGTTTTTATGAGCTTGCAGGCATGTGTTCTCAGTCACTCAGGCTTTTCCAAGTCTTTACAACCCCATGGACTGCAGCCCACCAGGCTCCTCTCCTCATGGGATTCTCCAGGCAAGAACACTGGAGTGGGTTACCATTTCCCTCTCCAGGGGATCTTCCCGACCCAGGGATTGAACCTGTGTCCTCTGTGGCTCCTTTATTGGCTGGTGGATTCCTTACCACTGAGCTACCTGCAAAGCCACTTTGATGAACTTAGATGCTTGTAACTTCTCAATATTACCCCTCGAGACTGAGTGGACTAGCCATTTTACTTAGTTGAAAGTACGCATGCCTCCCTCAGATACTACAGCGAGTCTCACTTCTTTTTACAAGTTTGATTTTGTATTATTGAAATCTCAAAGGTTCCTAACTTCCTCAGCAGAGACCCTGTGGCCCCAGAGAATACAAAACTGTTCCCCTGAGTCCCAGAAAGCCCTAGAAAACCCCCAAGCAACTTGAAATTCTGCCATTATTTCAGACAGAAATAAAACATGGTGTTGCAGGGCAGCAGTGGAGACGCAGACAGAGAGAACAGACCTGTGGACAAGGGCGAGGGAGAGGAGGGAGAGGCGAGATGGATGGAAAATAGATGCAACCGTACACACCAACGTGTATAAGCAGACAGCCAATGGACATTCGCTGTCTGACTCAGGGGACTCAAAGTGGGGCTCTGCGATAACCTACAGCGTGGGAAAGGGCCAGAACTGGGGTAGAGATTTAAGTCAGAGGGGACATATGTACATCTACGGTTAATTCATGTTGATGTATGACGGAGGCTCAGACGGTAAAGAATCTACCTGTGGTACAGGAGACCAGGGTTCAGTTCCTGGGTTGGGAAGATCCCCTGGAGAAGGAAATGGCAACCCACTCCAGCATTCTTGCCTGGTGAATCCCACGGACAGAGGAGCCTGGCGGGCTATAGTCCATGGGGTCACAGAGAGTCGGACACGACTGAGCGACTTTCACATGACAAAAATCAAACCAATATTTTAAAACTATCATCAAAAAAAAATAATGAAAACCAGGAAACGGTATTTAAAACATTAGCTTTGATAGGGATGTCCTTCTGCACTGAAACATAAAAAGCCATTTATGGTTCTTTCCCACCATATGGTTCTTTCCCAGCATTTCCACCCCACCCCCAGATGCATTTCTGTGGTTTCAGTTTTAATAATGTTATTAGGGCAGGCTCATAGGCCTGAGACACAGTTGAGGTCACATTACCCAGCCAAACAAACCAAAGCTTGGAGTTTGAAGCAGAGAAAGATTTATTACAGGGCCATGTAAGAAGAGTGGCTTCTGACCCCCTCCCCCTCAAATCCTGAAATCTCAAAGGATTTCTGCAAAGAATTTTTAACACATTGTTAACCAGAGGGGGTTGGCAGAAACTGCAGCCATGAAATTAAAAGACGCTTACTCCTTGGAAGGAAAGTTATGACCAACCTAGATAGCATATTAAAATGCAGAGACATTACTTTGCCAACAAAGGTCCGTCTAGTCAAGGCGATGGTTTTTCCCGTGGTCATGTATGGATGTGAGAGTTGGACTGTGAAGAAAGCTGATCGCCGAAGAATTGATGCTTTTGAACTGTGGTGTTGGAGAAGACTCTTGAGAGTCCCTTGGACTGCAAGGAGATCCAACCAGTCCATTCTAAGGGAGATAGATCCTGGGTATTCATTGGAAGGACTGATGCTAAAGCTGAAACTGCAATACTTTGGCCACCTCATGCGACGAGTTGACTCACTGGAAAAGACTCTGATGCTGGGAAAGGTTGGGGGTGGGAGGAGAAGGGGACGACGGAGAATGAGATGGCTGGATGGCATGACCGACTCGATGGACATGAGTTTGAGTGAACTCCGGGAGTTGGTGATGGACAGGGAGGCCTGGCGTGCTGTGATTCATGGGGTCGCGGAGAGTCGGACACGACTGAGCGACTGAACTGAACTGAACTGAATGCCACAGCTGGTGATTTGTTATGAAGTGAATGTTGTCTGTTGACAACAATAAACCTTCCTCTGCTCCAAACTTTGGTTTGTTTGGCTAAGTAGTTTGACCTCAACTATGTATCAGGCACATGAACTTGCATTAACATTATTAAAACTGAAACCACAGAAATGCATCGGGGGTAGGGGGCGCTCCAAAGAGCTTGGTGAACAAAGGATGAATTAATACGTCTCTGGTCAATAATGTGTTAGAAAGGCCAGGTGAAGGAAGGAGATTGCAGGGAATGCGATCAGCTGTGTCCAGATCCCTGATCGGCTGATGGTGAGGGAACCCGGCCATGTCACAGGGGTTAACATCATCAGGCCTTAGGCTCCAGGGGGCTACACGCTCCTGGTCATCATGCAGTTAACATTTTCCATCTGGTGGGGGTTTCGGCATCTGTAAAACAACTCAGGAAGTATGCAAGAGATACTGTTATCCAGGTTCTTTAGAGGAGCTACAGCAGAGGATAAGGGGCAGAAGCCTGTCCTGCTTGGTTACAATTAGATGCCCCTATGACTTTCATGGCTCTGAATTCAGAAATATCTTAGGTTGAGAGAGGACAGAGGCAGGCAAAGCATCTGTTTTGCTGATACAGATCTAACAGGCCAGGCTTGGCTCTGAAGTGTTAGCAGCTCCTTACCTCTGGATTTCAGCTAAGGCTGAAACAGTGTGGAGCTGAGCAGACTGGCAATGCTTCCTGATTTCCAGATCCTAGTGGAGACACCTGACGCCAGCACAGTAGGTACCTCCTGCAGACTCAGCTCTTTGCTGTTGGCCAGAAATCAATCCTGGAGACCTGGCTTTTCAGATTGACATTGATTTTGTTGACACCAGATTCTCTGTATTAAATCACCCTTTTTAAGATGCCAGAATAGCTTCTGTAATCTTCAGCTAAGCAATGATTCAAGTAAGGGTCCAGAGAAGGAGCCGTAAATAAGTGACTAGGATCTCATGCTGCATACTAAATACTTAGGAGTAGTTTTCACTTTTAAGCAATAATTCAAGCTGTATGTTTTTTTAAATAGAATGTATTCTTGGCTTATCTTTAGTTTGTCCTTTTTAATAGACACATCATAGAACTATTTCTGTACTAAGAATATGAAGGACTATGAAACTAGACAAACAAAGCTACAGAAATGTGTTTCAGGGGCTCCAAGTAGCTCCAGTTCTTTACATCTTAGGACAGAAAGAATTCAGTGGGAGGTAAAGTGATGATAAGAAGTGATTTATTAGAATAGGACTCTTGCGAGGTTTACAAGCAGGCAGGCAGGAAGGTGATGCTCTGAGAACTTGGTGGGCTGCAGTTTTATATTCAAAGGAAAAGTAGGGAGGGGAGGAAGACTACCTTCTTCGTCATGCTTGAATAGATATCAAGCTTCCATCATCAGCTCCTCCTCCATGTCAGGCTGGAAAGTTGTCTTGCCCCTGTATAGTCAAATTGGGATTGTCATGGTTCGACGAAAATGAGCAAAAAGACAGTGTATGCACTAAAGTATGGTAAATCATCTCAGGTTTCAGCATAATGTCACCCTTTTTCTTGTATTTTCTTATATTTTGTCACACAGAGGAGTGTGTCCTAGGAACCGTGAACTTGCTGAGCTCATTGGACAGGTTGTGGGTCTCACCCTACCTTTGTTTTATAGTTTTGAGGACAGGTCCATGGTTCTTCTGTTGCATGACTTTGTTGCTAAGCGAGTCTGCTTGGCTTTGTAGTTAAGCAAACCTGCTTCCTTGAATGATCATTAACTTACAGGGTCTCCCAGACTTTTTTCCTTTGCTTATGATCCCTTATGGGATTAGCTATTTAATCACCTACTTTGTCCCTTTGCTGTCCCTATCACTAACATGGTGCTAATTGGCACCTAGCAATTGGCCACCATCTGGGGCAGGTGTGAGGCTTTCTGTGGACTGTGGGAAAGTCGCAGCAGAACCTTGAGATGAGAGGCTATGAAGCCAGAGGGTAGGGGCAGCCAAGGAGGGACAGGGCAAGTTGGCCAGGAAGTTGTGTCCCGTGAAGAATAACATCCTTTACAGCACTGGTGTGTTTTCCTGTGCATAGTAGGTCACTCCCATCTCACAGGTAAGGGTGGCATTGCATCGCATGAGACAATGAAGCAGAACTCATAAACTGGTCCTACAGGCTGGACCAACCTCTCAAAATCATTTAGTTTGGCCAAAATTGCGTTTTAAGAAACTTGAACCCAGACTGGAAAATGAGAGTACGTTGTAGAATATGGATCTCTAGTTTCGATTCACAATAGGAAAGTCTGACAACATTGTGGGATTCCTGGACACAAGAGCCTTTCTGAGTCCCTCATTTCTTTATCACAGGAAATAGGCTTCACTGAGTCTCCATGACCTTCCCTAAGTTCCAAAGGGCAGGTTTGAGCCGCTGTTAATTAGGGACAGGAGCAGGTGCAGAGACAAGGCAGGGGCAGCCAAGAAACAATAGTGCAGCCTTGGGGCGGGGCCCTGTTTCCCCCTCAAAGGATGCACATAACTATATCTGTGAGCTGTTTTGCAGATACTGAAACCCCCACTAAGTGAGAGAAGTTAATTGTCCGCTGCCCACAAGTACTAGACCCCAGACCAGCTGGAAGCAGATCCTCGATGATGCTGACTCCTAATGACTTCACCACCAACCCATCAGAAAAATGACCATGAGCTGTCCACAGCCTCCTCTTGGAACCATGATTGTAAAACTCCTCACTACCCACTCTGGGTTGGGACACAGTTTTGAGGACATTAGTTGGCCGTGGCCCCCTTCTCTTGGCAAAGCAACAAAGATATTCTTTTATACTTCACCCAAAACTCTGTCTCTGAGGTTTAATTTGGTGTCAGGGTACGGAGGCCAGATTCGACATGAGAGTAGGATAGCTGCCCACTTGGCAGCGAGCAACTGGAGCTGAATCCAGGGAGTTCTCTCTCTTGACACCCCAGCCACCCCAGCCTCATAGATCACACTGAGCTGCGCTCGTCTGTGCTCACCTGTCTCTCCACTGGACTGTGAGGTGAGGCTGGTTGGTTGTTTTTTTACACCTGTATTCCTACCACCCTGATTGACGCAGCATCTACCAACTGAAACATTAATATGCTTTTATGAAGTGCGTGAATGAATAAGTATAGGGAGTCATGTTATCTACTTTTACTTATATTAAAATAGCATTTATTGAATTCCTACTCTACCCCAGGCACTAGGAGCTTTTCAGGCACCTGTCAATCAGGCAGTAAATCCTCTATAGCCATGGTGCAGAGTAGTCATGGAAATTAGAGGAAGCTAAGGTGACGTGATGAGTCTCCTTCATAAATGATATGAGACTTCAGTGCCTGGGAAACAGACACGTAAATGAAGATTTATGAGCAGGAAGTGCATTTGGGTTGGGGGAAGTGCCCTCTGCATCGGTACCCAGTGGAGACAGAAGTTGACCTTCAGTGTACTTACAGCAAAGGCCTCAGTGGATTCTGGAGATGAGATGCATCTGTAGGGTCCAGATTTTAGTTGATTTTTAAAAGAAGGGTAAGATTTCAGTAGATAAGATAGGCATGGGACAGGGTCCTATTCTAGAAAGAATATAACCCTGGTACAAGGCATGTCTGAAGAATGAAGATCAGACCATTTTCTGTAACAAGTTTCTAAGCCCCAAGGAGATGAAGCTAGAAAAGAAAATAAGGGATACCTACTAGAATAAATAAAGACCTGAATCAAAGCTTCAGATCTGATTCCACACACACTGGGTGCCATTTATGTAGATATAATCAAAGGCGGAGTAGAAAGATTTAACTAAGCACAATTTGCAGAAAACATTATGGATGGAGAAACTGTAATTTGTAAAAGCAGGCAGCTTTCAAGACATGTACGTATGTCAAAATTCATCAAGTTTTACAGCTGAAGTGAGTGTGATGTTGTATTTCAATTATACATCAGGAAACCTGATTAGAAAGGAGGTGGGCCTTCATAAATGCCTAATTTACATTCTCAAAGGCAGCAACATTGCTGGGACAGAAATGAGCTAACATTTATTAAATCTTACTAAGGGAAAAGCAGAGTGCTAGAGATTTCTATCCAAGCTAGCTCAATTAGTCGCACAGCAGTCGTGCAAGAAAGACGATATCGTCTCCATTTACAGAACTTGAAACTCAGATATCAGCTCTGTTGCTGAAATTCAGCGTCTGTGCACTGGCGCAGGATTAAATCTCAGAGATAGAGTTTGGGGTGAGTTAGAAAGAAATAGCTTTATTACTTTGCCAGGCAAAGGGGGCCACAGCCAACTAATGCCCTCAAGACTGCGTGCCCCACCCTGCCAGGGGTAGTGAGGACTCTTACAGTGTTAAGCAGCAGGGCGTGGTCAGCTCGTGGACATTCTTCTGATTGGTTGATAGTGAGGTAAGTGGGAGCCAGCAACATCAACCTACTGGTTCTAACCCTTCTAGTGTCTACACTATGGGCAGCGTATGGTTAACTTCTCCACCAGGTCGGAGTTTCAGTAACTGCAAAACAGCTCAAAAGACATGACTCAGCATATTACTTACAGTCCTTGAGGAAGAGCTAAAAGTCCTTGACCCTATTTAATGACTAAATTATTATTATTTTGTCTTGTTTGTGTTCTTTCTGCATTTTCTCACTTCTCTGATTAAACTTATTCTTTGACTAAGGCTTTTTGTTTAACAGACAAGAGGCAGGCAGAGGACGCGGGTTCAGTTCTCTTCTGGGAAGGCCTTGTAGGCTCCTACTGGTTACAGCTCCAAACGTCACAGAATTTGTAAGCAATGGAGTTAAGATTTGAAGTCAGCTCTATTTCTCCTCAAAGCCCTCATATTCTAAGGATTGTCACACATGGTGACTACTAATGTAGAATCTAGAAGTATTCATACTCCACTCTGGTGACAAGTACCGAGGTAAGTGGGTGGGAGCATATATGTGATCCAATTAAAGATTTTGATCACTGTCCCTCAGGAGTACTGGCCTGTAATTTTCTGTCCTTGTGGCGGAGTTCTTGTCTGGCTCTGACACCAGGGTAGTGCTGGCCTTGTAAAAATGAGTTTGGAAGTGTTTCCTCTTGTTCGATTTTTGGAAGAGTTTGAGAAAAATTGACATTAATTCTTTAAATATTTGAAAAAATCAACTGATGAAACCACTTGGTCCTGATCTTTATTTTACAGGGAAAATTTGATGACTCCTTCAATCTCTGTACTCCCTATTGGCTGGCTCAGATTTTTCTGTTTCTTCATGTTCAACCTTTTTTTAATTGAATGGATAAAATTTTGTTTTTATGATTCAGTCTTGGTAGGTGCTAGGAGAATGGGTGAATGGGGAGATAGTGGTCAAAGGGTTCAAAGTTTCAGTTATGCAGGATAAGTTCTGGAGCTCTAGTATACAGAATAATATTATGATTCATGATATTTTATTATATATTTGAAACTTCCTAGGAAAGTAGATCTTAAATATTCTCACCACAAAAAAAGCAATGCTATAACTATTGATGAGGCGTTGGATATGTTATCTAACTTGATTATGGTAATCGCTTCCTAGAATATATATCACATTGCATACCTTAAACGTATATAATTTTTGTTTATCCTTTATACCTCAAAGAAAACTGGAAAAAATTAAAGACTTGAGGGGGGTTCAGGAGGGGGAACTTATGTAAACCCGGGGCGAATTCATGTCAATGTATGGCAAAACCAACCAATATAATATTGTAAAATAATTTGCCTCCAATAAAAAATTAATTAATTAAAAAAAAATTTACTCCAAAAAACCTGTTCTGTATTTTTAATAAATCTGTCACATTTTAAAACATTCTTAAATTGACTGGAAACGCAGTGAAGAAGAGATGAGAAGAGAGAACAGGGGAGGGAGGGAGGAAGCAGGGACAAAGCAAAAAGCGTACAGGCAGATGAAGATCACATTTGTACAATATACAGCTTCTGTGAAATGACTGTCTAATCCCCCTGTCCTGAACACCGCCAACTCCACCTATGAAGGCTCATCCATTATGCCAGTTAGTAAGCCAGTCATATCACCAGTGGAAACCCATAGTGTTAGGTAACAATGCCTCTTGTGTTGATCAGAAATAAAGACAGAGAAGTCCTGAGTGTGGACTTTCTGAGAACTTTCTGCTCACCCTGTCTTGAGCAGAATTCCTCTTTAGGGACCCGGCAGCAATGATGATGTAACTAAAGTGTACACATGACATTTGGCTCAACCTGAAGTATTTTAAAACAATTGAAACGTTCAGTAAAATGTTTGGTTTAAATTACAAGGTGTTAAATAAAAAGCGTAAAACACATTAAACAACTCTGAGTATCAATGTATCATCTTTGAGTTACAGAAAATTTAGGCACAAAGTTGTTTTAATCATACAACCATGATGATCCAAAAACCTAGATTTCATTTGCTGTCATTTCTGAATTTTAGAAAACGTTTTTATTTATTCTACTTCATTTACCCTCAGATGGTCTATTGTTGTTGATTTGCCCACAGACTACTGACTTTTGAGAGTTGTGTTTGGGAATTTTTGCTGATTTTCAATTTGGCATTATCCTTCTAGACTTTTTCTCTACTAACCTTCAACTTCCGGAGAAGGCAATGGCAAACCACTCCAGTACTCTTGCCTAGAAAATCCCATGGATAGAGGAGCCTGGTAGGCTGCAGTCCGTGGGGTCGCTAAGAGTCGGACACGACTGAGCAACTTTACTTTCACTTTTCACTTTCACACATTGGAGAAGGAAATGGCAACCCACTCCAGTGTTCTTGCCTGGAGAATCCCAGGGACGGGGGAGCCTGGTGGGCTTCCATCTATGGGGTCACACAGAGTCGGACACGACTGAAGTGACTTAGCAGCAGCAGCAGCAGCAGCAACCTTCAACTTCATTGGAACAATTGAGAAATGCGTAGTAGTGTTGAAAATACTTCTCAATCTAGCTATTCCCTTGCTATCATTAATCAGGTTTATGTGCTTCAAAAATCATTGTTTATTCCTCAACTATCTCTTTAAATCAGTATGAATTTCTTCCTATAGTAGAGAGGAATATCACTGCTGCCGTAGCTATATGTTAAGTGACTCTATTTCACCACTGAAAATGGAGAAATGAACATTTTGCCCTAGTCTAGAATGTCGCATCAGGTATGCGGCTTAGTCAAACAATAGGGCAAAGACTGAAAATATCCTCTTAGTAATTTTAGTACATATAATGGTAGAATCTTCTTCACTGTCCCACACATTTAATGCTCTCCTGTACTTAAGTGTCGAGGACGTGTGTCAGAAAAGATTACGATAATCAATGTCAAAGAATTTCACATCTAATCCATGAGCAATAGCACTTTTTTGAGGGAAGGACACAAACTACAAAACTGTACAGGCAGGAAGTGGTGGGTTTCTTGTTATGACTCTCACTCTAAAAACCATGCCTGCCACATGACTCTGAAACACAGTGGAAATGAAAATGTAACAAATTTTCAAACTTCCACTTCATTGTTCACTGAGACTCTATTTCAGAGGCCCAAGGCTACCAAAAGATTGCGAAGACTGCATGCTTTCCTCTAAGTTGGCATCTTTTCAAAGAAAGAAGACATCGGTTTCCATTGTCATCATCAGAAATGAGATTCTGACTGAAGATGAGTGGTGTGAGAGCTGATAAAGGGTTGAGTGATGGTCTAATTCTGAAAGTGCTAAATAATTGATTGAGGTATGCCCTTATTAGAGGCCAGTGTCAAAAATAGATTGCAGAAATGGGATGAGAACATTGTCGGAATTGAATTAATTTCCCAAAGAGAAAAGAACCCTATTTTGTCAATGTACAGTAATTCTATCTTCTCATAAAAATTTTACCTCAGTAAAACCATGTGTATCATTGCTAATGTTCACCTTTTGCCCAAGAGCTAAATGGATATTTTCCATTTTATGCAGTATTTCCTATGCAGGATGCCCTGGGCAGCTTGTCAAGGTACTGAAAATTTCCCTTCCCCTACATTTTACCACCGTATAAATTATATATTTTATGGCTAATGTTCACTATTTGAGATCTACAGAAGTATTTCCCCAATTATGCAATTGTTCCATTTTAGAAGGCTACTTGTAACTCAAATTTTGCAAGATCAAAAAAATAAATACTTTATGCATTCAAGGTACATAATGAGATTAAAGTGCAAAGTGGATGCTAAAAGCTAAGGGAATGGGGGTAAACTCTTCTGAGACCTTGGGAAGCAGAGAATCTCAGGGAGGAGACTGATGGCCTGATCATCCCAGGGTTCCTTTAACAAGGAGGTTTTCTTTTTTATTTTTCAAGAACGTGTAAGAAGTCAATGGATTTGTATGCTCTCCTATGTAGATTGGGGCTTCCCTGATAGCGCTAGTAGTAAGGAACCCATGTGTGAATGCAAAAGGCATGGGTTTGAGCCCTGGGCCAGGGAGATCAACTGGAGTAGGAAATGGCAACTCACTCCAGTATTCTTGCCTGGAAAGTTTCAAGGAAAAAGGAGCCTGGCAGGCTACAGCCCCTGGGGTCGAAAGAGTCAGACTCGACTGAGCACATACACGCATTATTTAAATTACTCTTGACTTCTCTCCTAACGTACAGTGTACCGTATCCACAGCCCTATCTTACAAAATTCATCAAGGATGGGGACTGGAATGCCTGCTTGTGGTATCTGATGCTCACTTGCCATCTCACTTTAAGGCCTTGATTCAAGTACCTGACAACTTTGATATTCTATAGAACATAAGACAGTATTGTCTGTCTCTAAAGAATAGCAAGCCTTATGGAAGAAGTTGCACAAAAGTTAATTCCTCCTTGTCAAGGAATTCATGACTGATAGAGCAGCCATTTAGCTTCCAGAGTGATATGCATAGCTCGACACATGCACAAACATATGTATAGTTCAACACACACACTTTACAATATGACATATGGGGCCACTTTCAGTTTTAGATTTGTGCCTGATAGAATTTTATACGGGAAGTGCCCTATGTATGAACCTTCAAGTTGCAAACTTTCAAAGATGTGAACCCTCCAGGACAACTTCATTGACCTCCTTGCTGTGCAATGCGAGGAGCTTACTAATGAAGCCCTGATGGAATTGGAGGCCCAGAGAAAGGACGAAGAGAGACAGAGGAAGCCGAAGGAACTGAAGAGAGAGACCACAATGCAGGAGGCGGCCAGGGGAGTTTCTGTATTTGAGGAGGCACTGTTAGTTTTTGAGATGCAGGACCTGAACCTAGAATGGTACATGAAGGTTGCGGCAGCTGTTCAGAATGCAATCCAATGCTATCGTGTCATCTATGATGAGGGAAAAGGAGCTACTACCCAGATGTCGTGGGATCGTTTCTTTCAAGAAGGAAGATAGAATTGAAACCAGCAAGGAACCAGAAACTGTGCCATCGGCATCAGGCATGAGTGACATTGCAGCGTGCCCTCTCTCTCCTATCGCTGACGATCCTTCAGCTGTACCATCTCCCTCCTCCCCTCCCTCCTCCACTTAGAGTAACTCTTCTTGCCTGTTCACTTGATGCCAGCCCCTGGATGCCAGCTGTTGTACTGCACTACTGTACTTCTCAAGGTACTGCGCATAAGATGAAAAATGCTTTCTTTAATTTTTGTTCATATTTGCTTTTTATGTATTATTTGTGTGAAAAGTACTTTAAACCTATTAGAGTACAGTACTATACAGCCGATTGTGTTGGGTACCTAGGCTAAATTTGTTGGACTTACAAAAAAACTGGACTTACAAACTCAGTCTTGGAATGGAACTCATTGATATGTAGGGGACTTACCATTATTTGGTGAATCTTTAAATCCATCTGTGCAAAACATGAAAAGGAGAACCTGTTTTGAAAACTCGGTTGAGCATTAGAAATGTTGAATATTATCACAGTGTTTAGCAACCAGCAAATAGTTATCTAGAAAATATCTGTTGAATGATAGACCAGCTAAAATTAGATTTATTCAAACTATTTTTACTTGCCAAGTTAATCAAGAAAGATACAGTCAATGAATTAAACATATGTTCATGTCTCAATTAGGCGTTCTACTTTCTTTTCAATAGAAAATTGTCCATTTCTTTCTAACGGTATTCCTATTACTGAAAATACAGCAATAACTGATGGCAAAAACCTTTCGCTGTACTTCTAGATCTCTACATTGAGGATATATGTCTACCAAAATTTGGTACCACTTTGACCGCACAAATGTGGATTAATGATCAAACCCAGAATTGTTCACCTGCCATGTGTGTGAATCAGCATGTCCATGTTCACACCCGGGCGGGGGAGCCTGGTGGGCTGCCGTCTATGGGGTCACACAGAGTCGGACACGACTGAAGTGACTTAGCAGCAGCAGCAGCAGCAACACGGGTACATATGCACCTCCACCCTCCTAAACAGGTTTAGAAATGAGACCGAGAGAAGTAAACACCTAGAATATGAACACCTATACCAACTTTAGTTCCAGATTTAACACCAATGCTGATTCTACTCCTAGGGCCAGTACTTATTGCACATCAGGCAACGAGGTGTACTGACTACACAAAGCATCTCCTTCTCTGCGGTGGAAATAGCTCTTGCTTATTTCATTTTTCAGATGAAGAAACAAAAGTAAAGAGCCCACATTCCCGTAGCCAGTGGGAGTGGAAGCTCATTTCGAATCCATATTTGTTAGACAAAACTAAGCAATCTGTCACTCGTCATTTTCCACTGCATACTGCTGTAAATATCATCACTATTTTCATTTTAACACGTTTCCTGAAATTCTTGCTTCTTCTTGCACTCTCCTTATATCAAGGATTTGTAGTTTAAAATATTTCTGCCTCAAAAAAAAAGAAACGCCCACACTGTTTCATTATATTCTGTAAATGTTTGTGGATTTTATTCCCTGTGCTCATTTCCTGGTCTTTCATTCAAGATTTTCTTTTTGTCACTCGGCCACCTTACTATCTGCTCTTTATCAGTCGCTGGCTGTCATAGTTCCAGTCATCCTCCTCGTTGCCTTGACTCCAGTCCACCTTTAAATCATTACTGAAGCTCACTCCACTTATGGCTTATCAAAAATACTGTTGCTATTTCTTTTTGCCCTGACCAGAACTATGCTGGGTTTGATCCCTAAGAGATCTCTAACACTGTTTAAAAAAAAAAACTTCTTCCACATGTGTATGTGACCATTAATGTTGTTATAATCTCCTCCCTCTTTCAGGGACAAAATTCACTAACTAATCAGGTAATTAAACACTTGGGAAAGGATGAATCAGGAGCTTGGGGTGACTACACACACTACTTTATATCAGATAGATAGCCAACAAGGGCCTACTGTATAGCACAGGGAACTCTACTCAATATTCTGGGGTAACCTATATGAGAAAAGAATCTGAAAAAGAATGAGTATATGTGTATGGATAACTGATTCCCTTTGTTGTACGCCTGAAACTAACACAACATTGTACATCAACCATACTCCAATAAAGTAAAAAAAAAAAAAAGAAGAAGAAGTTTAGTCATGACCTATTTGCAAATTCCATTTCTGGGGACACTCTCTGATGTCATGGGTCCTTTGGCCTCCCCATCCCTGGCTGTTCTTTCAGACTGGCCAACTGCCATATGTTCAGTCTTAGAATTAGCTAGTGTCTTTAACTAGTAATGACCAAGCAACACAGAAGGCTGAAAATAAGAAAAGAATTTATTTGGGGGCTTAGGAATTGCAATTTGGGAGACACAATACTTTCTATAAAATCCAGAGTGCTACGGGCAAGAGAAGGAGTTAGGGGCTTATAAAAGCAAAAGCCAAAAGGTTAATAAAGTTGTCTGGCAAGAGTTACTATTGACTCTACTGCAAGAAAGGCAATATTTGTCCTTAAGGGATAAGTTCTCACAAGTTATTGAGGGCAAATGTCCAATAAGTAGCTAGGCTGTCATGAGCTATTTGAGAGGAAGGGTCTGATGAGTGTCCTGAGCTTCTGGAACTTGGCAGAGGTTCTGGACGCCTGTGTAAAGACAGTAAGAGTCAAAGCTCAGATTCCATCCAGGCCACGCCTATGTCACACTTCCTCAATGTCTTCCTGGTCCCATTTTGGAGCTCTCTTGGCAATACTGACTTTATTCTGATCTTAAACTAGAGACAAACCTAAAGACCACTAATAGCCTCCTTTTACCTAGAAGGTAGAATCTGGAAAGAGCTGACAACTTGCCTCATTGTCAGGCCACCTGGAGGTAAACAGACATGAATATCCTTCACAGATGTCCCTTCCAACATTCCTCTTTCCCAGGACATGGCCACTTGATTTTCCAGTTGGTTCCATCCCCTCTCAGTGCAGAAATGGTCTTTCTCTGCAAACACACCCCCTTTTTCATGTTCCTTCTTTTGCTAAATATGTTCCCTCACTCCTAGACTCACATGGAAGTCTTTAACTCACCCCCGTGGCTGGTGCTTAACTGAGTAACAGTCCCTCAAGGGCAATAAACATTTCTTGAGCACCTACTGTATACTCAGAACCTCCCACCACACAAGGCTTCCTGTTAGAAGATTGAGGTCACTTTTATCCACTCAGGAGAAGTCATCCAGTCCCTTTCATGACCCCTTGCACTCTTCAAACATATATTTGTTTCCTCTGGGGCCTCCTGTTGCACATGTGCATTGACACACACAGAGGAGTGGATACAAGTAGGTATCCTCAGTGAGAAATCTTGCAAGTGGAGTCACACATCAGGATCCACTGCCAGTCCTCAAGTGAGCATGGGTGAGCCCGGGTGTACAGAGTGGAATTAACCTTTCCTGTGACATCAGTCCTGGAGCAAGAGCAAGAGTGGCCACACACAAGGTGCTCCTAACGGGGGCGCTGAGACCTGAGGTCATGGGTGGCTGACCACGTGGAGGCTCAGGCTCAGCGGCGTGGTCTCTGACTCTCGTCCCTCTGTCTCTTTATAATTCTCCCTCTCTTCACATTATTACTGAACCCAGAAGTTACAAATTAAACTGGTGGCTCAGATGTTACATCTAGCCAGCAGATGGCCAGAAGGGCGTAATCATAGGTTTTGGGTTAGTTTCTAAAAAGAGGAGGATTAAATACAAAGCTCTGAAATTGCAGATTCCCTCCCAGCCCTGGGGTGCACAGGACCTTGAAACCTCAATGTCAGACCAGGCTGCTTCTAAAAGATTATTTTATGTACCTTCCTTCTGGATGTTGGGAATCCTTAAACAAACACCCCTCCCAGCAATCCTCTTGTTGGCAGAGCCTCCCCCCAGCTGCCAACTCACTACAAAACATTTATCACACATGATCCCCCACTTTGCTCACGTCACATAGATCCAGCTGGCCCTTTTGTCTAAGCAGGACAAAGAGGATGGAGGCAGGCACCCAGCTTTTACAGAAAGCAGGAGTCAGAGGGAGCCAGGTCCACTCACTCCAAACTGCTTCATTAAATTATTCATTTGACAACTTCTGCCAAGACCTTGTTGCTGCTTAATTACTTGCTTTCTTCTTTCTCTTTTCAACTTGCTTTTAATTGAAAATCCAAGCCAGCCCTGTCGCAGGCTGGGAAGTTGGATCACTTGGAGGCATCTCCTGATTCTGTCTCATTAGGTGTCTAGCCACTGAAAAATGCATGACGGTCAGAGAAAAGGATGTAGGAGCAAACAAATGCAAAAAAGCAGATTCGCCAGGAACCTCTAATGAGGGAAGCAACACTTTGAAACGCAACCCAGTTTTCTGTTTAACAAGGAAAGCGATAAACTGCAGTCACACAAATGAACCAGGAGTCTAAGAGTGACTTCTAGTAGATGATGGTTGGAGTCATGAATAGAGAAAACAAACAGCAGAGATGGATGCAGCCAGTACCCCACTGTGGTCTTAAAGGGCTTTTAGACCAAATGAGGGATCTAAAATCCAGCCTTGAAAATAGGGAAATAGAGCCCGTCTGAGCCATCAAACAGAAGTAAAAACTCAGTGCTTGGTCATGGAAAGAAGACTTTGCAATTTACCCAAGCTTATGAATTCCAGGCTGGGTTCTCAAGATGCCCAGAGCTGGTGGGAGGGCCAGAAAAGGCCAAACGCATATACTTTAGATACACAATAGATCCTGCTTTCTCTACCAAGTGCCAGAAAAGATTTTCTTCAAAATGTTTCATTTAAATCAACAGCATTTTATTATTAATAAATGTTAAATACTAGTACTTGAAAATTATATTTTACTACTGTTTATATATAAAATATTATTGCTAAATGTAACTACTATAAAAATATTACTGAACTATTTTACATTTTTAATTTTGTGCTAAGTCTTCAAAATCTGGTATGTATTTAATAATTCCAGCACTTTGGACTCGCCACATGGAGTGAGTGGCTACCATGTGTGAAAATACAGGTCTAGAGCAGGTACTTTTTCTTTCAGATTTTCTGTCACAGCAGAGCACCTCAATTTTATCTTCTGACTCTCCTCCTGGAGGTTTTATTTCTGCTGTCACTTAGAACTTATCAGAATGTTTTTTTTTTTTTTCTCTTATCATTTTAAGTGAAAAAAATAGCTATCTGTAAGAGACTATCCAGTTCTTAATAAATGCAAGATTTTCTCACATCTGTGTGCACTGGTAGATTTTGCTGTACTGTTTTGCTTTAGGTCCCTTCTGTTCCAGGTCTTTTTCCTCTGCAGTCATTTTTTGCCTTTGTTTACTTTTGCCTTCCTATGTCTGGTGATCTCTGTATGTGTGCAAGCATCAGTCTTGTCCGACTCTGCAACCCCATGGACTGTAGCCCATCAGGCTGCTCTGTCCATGGGAATCTCCAGGCAAGAATATGGGAGTGGGCTGCCATTTCCTCCTCCAAGGGATCTTCCTGACCCAAGGATCAAACTCAAATCTCCTGCATTGGCAGGCAGATTCATTACCACTGAGACACTTGGGAAGCCCTGATCTCTGTATAATCCTATTTAAAAGTCAAGAACTCTGTTGATGAACCGAGGGAGAAGATGTACTTTCTTCTGTTTGGCACAAATGGGCATGGGGCTGGCTGTGAGGCTAAGGAACAAGGGAGAGTTTTAAGGTGAACCTAGTTTCCCGTGGGATTTTTAGTTTATTGAGAGATGAGTCCTGTGGGTTTTTACTGGGGAAAAATGCTATATTGCTGAACTCTGTGATGGAAAATATGTGTCTGGGTAGCTTTCCTAAATTAAGATTTTCTAGTAACTCCTCTTCCCCATCATCATTTTTTCTTGACCGACGCACAAACTGAGACTCAAGAAGCATCTCGCTCAAATTCTGTGGCACGTAATAGGACTGGGATCATTCCCCTTTCCCCTATTTGATGCTGTACCATCAGCCTCTCTGAAGTGAGCACCAGCCTTGACTCAGTAACAAGCATATGAGCTGAAATTCCCATAGAGGAGAAGCTGTCTTTCTGGCCAAGGAATTGTGCCTCTCCATGAAAAGACCCTGATACTGGGAAAGATTGAGGGCAGGAAGAGAAGGGGACAACAGAGGATGAGATAGTTGGATGGCATCACTGACTCAATTGACATAAGTTTGGGTGGACTCCAGGAGCTGGTGATGGACTGGGAGGCCTGGCGTGCTGTGGTCCATGGGGTCGCAAAGAGTCGGACACGACTGAGCAACTGAACTGGACTGAAGATGATCCCATTTTATTTTAAAAGGAAAACAGGAAAGAATGCTCATCCTCGGTCACACACAGTTTGTTTACTTAGAAATCTTTCCCTGAATTGTCTGATCAATCTTAGGAGTTATTTATACTACAATATTTCAAATTCTGAAACATTAAGTGTCTTACTTAGAGTAAACCAAGTAGTGAACACTGGAGCTGGCATTTAAATCCAAGTCTTTCTAATCATAGATGGATGCTGCTCAATCTCAATCAAGAGACCAATTCAAGAGCCTGAAAAGCCCCCTCGGTATTTGATGGGTCTAAAGAAGTCCAGCTACGACACCAAACTCAATCAGTTCATTAATTTTTTTTTAATTTCAAGCCTTGTATTTGACAGAATAATGCCTAATAACAAGCACTGAAATCTAAGCAGTTTAATGATTCATATTTGTAAGGAGGTTGCTGTTCTTGGAAGTTATCTAGACTGCTAGCAAAACAGAAAGAAATTCAGCCCTGTCATCTATCTTCCAGGGAACTGACAATGGGGATTGAAGTAAGATTTTCTGTTTACTTTCTTCATTCATTTTCCTATTAGCAAACACAATTTGTATGCCCCCACAATGCTTCACTCTGCACTGTGTAGATCAGTCCATCAGTCATTACCATTTATCTCCCATCCAACTTGGAAAGATCATCACCAGTAGATGATGATATTGTTTCTAATATAGTCTTATTTGGGGCACATCTCTGATAAGATAGTCTCCTCCAGGAATTACCTGGGTAGGTGGTTACCCAAATCTTCTTATTTGTCCCCTGTTTCCAAATAAATTCAATGCGGGGGAAAAAAATGAACAAACAAAACCTTTGCATCTTTCCCAGACGTTAGACAGGGAGTTATTTCAGGATGTGTCAGTGGCACTTTTCCCCAGTTCTCCCTACAGTCTCCATGATTAATTTGTTTGTGGCAGAATCGGGTCTTTAAGTGATTTTTAAATCCCAGAAGATAAGAGACTCCTGAAATCAAATCACGGTTCCTGGGTTTTAGTAGCCCAGAACACTTTTTCCAAAGGATAACATCAAACATGATAAAGTGATATCCCTCAGCACATCCCAGTGATGATATCCAGAGATGAGCAAAGACAGACTCAAATCTGTTGCAGCGCTAAATGCAATTTGATCTAATTGAGAGATTACAAGTTTCTATAAGCGGGGAGTTCAGAAATTGATATGGGCTCCACATTTCAGTAGCAGAACACAGGAGGGATTGAACTAATGTATGTTTGGGGGTTTCTGGAGGATCCTGTTATCATTTTCTTTCATAAAAATGTTCTAAAAATACACATAAGTATTGCTAGTAAGTTTTCTGAGGGGAAAAGCCAACAAAGGCATAGTGTATTAGAACAGACAAGATAATCACAAAGAACTGTTCACATAAACCCCCTGCCACTTTCCACAAGGACTTTTTCTACAGCCATGTATACTCCGTAGATCACAGAGTAAGACCAAACTAATAATAACAGAAGTGATCCTTGAAAGCATCCTATACAAAATTAATTGGGATCGAGTAGACATTCTTCTAGCTCTGCAGTAACAAGGCTGGCATGCGTGGGTGACAAACCACTGGGCCACTCGTTCTTATATCTCGATTACTAGGTGTGTTGAAAGAAAGTCACGGACTAGATTTTATGACACAAGTTATTAGCTACCATTTTTTTTCATTTTGGATTCACTGCTATTCCAGAATATAGACTCAGATTGTCTTAATCAGTGTGAAACATTGAACCCAAAAATCTATTTAGAGGAATTAGGTTTTATCACATAACAGATTCTGAGTCTGGAAAATCAGTCAGAGAGGAGGATAAAACTCACTTATAAATTCTCCTTTGGGCATAATGATTTAGGAACAAGCGCTGAAGGGACACCTGGTCTTAATAAGGTCTAAAGTATGGCTCCTGTCAGCATAGGAGAGGACACTTTGATCGTAAGAGGAGGGTTTTATGTCTGTGAATATGAATGATGTTAATAATACTGAAATTGTTTCTTCAGTGAAATTTCTCAGCATATTACAGGACCAAATCAAACCAGATTTTCAGAAAAACAAAGCTTTGGTTAGTGACTTTGGCCACTAGAATGTTACATGTTTGTTTATTTGTTTGTAGGAGGAGAGTATTCTCCCCTTTTCAAGAATAACTTACTGCATTTATTCTTGAATCAAAATCATGCTAGACTAAATATAATAGCTTCTACTTTATATAAAAAAAACAACCCAATATTGGTACCATGCAATGACTTAACTGCCTGTTTCCGGAAATCCTTGAACCTGGTAGTTAAGGCTATTGGCTAACTCAACAGCTAACGCATCTGAATGGACGACTTGCTCATTGAGACATTTCAAGACCACCCATCTAAAGCAACTACGTCATAAACTCTGCTCAGCCCCAAACAGCTACTACCTGCAAGACCCAGACCCGTGTTAAAATCACCCTCTCAGACCCTAAAGCCTGGCCCCCCAGGACTCTCTCAAGCCACGTTCTCCTAAGATGCAATCCATTTCCTAGAAAAACACAAAAACTCCAGAATTCTTCAATGTGTCCTACTTTATTGTCATGAGTTTTCATTCTATTACCAGTTTAAACTTCATGAGATATATTATTGCTGTAAATAGCCAATATTTGCTTTTATTCACCCATTCAGTTCAGTTCAGTTCAGTTCAGTCGCTCAGTCGTGTCTGACTCTCCACGACCCCATGAATCACAGTACGCCAGACCTCCCTGTCCATCACCAACTCCCGGAGTTCACTCAAACTCATGTCCACAGAGTCGGTGATGCCATCCAGCCATCTCATTCTCTGTCGTCCCCTTCTCCTCCCGCCCCCAACCTTTCCCAGCATCAGAGCCTTATCAGGAATCTTTCATTCCTGAAATTTTGATCTATACCACCTGGGATAATTTTTCTTTCTGAAAATTTCCTTTATTTTGCCTTGATTTGAAAAAAAAATGTTACTTGCCATACAGTTCAAAGCTAGCAGCCATGTTCTTTTATCAATTTGAAAATATCGTTTCATTGCTCCGTCTTTGTCTCTGTAGAGAAGTCAGCAGAAATCAGAAGTCAGCCTTACTTTTGCTATTTTGGAGGAAGTCTGTCCTTTTCCTCCAGCTGTTTTTAAATACTTCCTCTTTGCCTTTGATTTCTAGCAGTTTTATTACAATGTTCTTAGCTGTGGTTTACTTTCTATTTCTTTTGCTTGGAGTTCCTTGTTCCTCCTAAATATGAGGCTCAATTTTTTTTTGCCTTGGGAACAGTTTAACCATTATCTCTTCAGTTAAGGCTTCAGACCTACCTCTCTGCATTACTGTTTCCAACTACGTGTCCCCTGAGTCTCAGGTACAGCTTTCTATACTTTCTGTCGCCTCCCTTCTCTGTGAAGAGAGGCAGATGTGGACTGCTGGGATTCAGCTGAAGAGCACTGCCGTGGAGAAGCCCACGGGACATCAGCAGAGCACAGA
Organism: Moschus berezovskii; assembly: GCF_049115385.1. Classification (NCBI taxonomy): domain Eukaryota; kingdom Metazoa; phylum Chordata; class Mammalia; order Artiodactyla; family Moschidae; genus Moschus; species Moschus berezovskii. Next base: position 6,317,384 of record NC_142485.1, read on the forward strand.
CAGCTGTGCCCTACGTTCTCAGACAGAAATTCCCCTCTTCCTTGGCTTTGGGTGGTTGCAGACTTTCCAGAGTCTTATCTGAACTGGAAAAGGAAATCTCTCGCTAAAGGGCAACTCAAGGACAACTCCATATTAATGAGCACCTCTTCAGGGGACTCTGCACATGTGTTCCCTAATGACGTCCATGGAGTCGGTTCATTGTTAATTTAAGGCTTTGTGCCCAGGGGAAAGATGAAAGGAAGAAGCCAACCCCCAAATAATAGCTATTACATACGGGGCCTTTGGTCTTCCTGGGCAGTGCTAGTGGTAAAGAACACACCTTCCAAAGCAGGAGACATAAGAGAAGCCGGTTCAGTCCTTGGGTTGGAAAGATCCCCTGGAGGAGGTCATGGCAACCCACTCCAGTTTTCTTGCGTGGAGAATCCATGGACAGAGGAGCCTGGCAGGTTATGGTCCATGGGGTTGCAGAGAGTCAGACATGATGGAAATGACTTAGCAGACACGCACATGGGGTCCTTACCATGAGTCAAGCATTGGGTTCATTCTGGACATGCATTATTACTCTTTAACAATATCACAGGTTAGGCGCTTCTATTTCCATCTTAAGGCAAGGAAACTAAGGCTTAGACAGGTTTAGTGAGTGGCAGAACTGGGACTTGAATCCAGTTAGATACACTTCAGAGAAAACACACTTCACCCCCCCCATGTTTGGTTGGGCTGTGTTGGAAGGAATGAGTTTAGACCTCTCATTTCAGCCTTGTTCACCTCCAATGTCACTGGTCCAGAATTACAGGCTGCCCTTCAGGGGCTGCTGGTGCTGGGAAGACAGAAGCCTGGAAACCTGGCTCTGTAGAGAGCCCTAGAGCAGGAAGAAGTGAATGAACACCAGCCTTCCTTCCAACAGGAGAGAGACACCCGCCTCCCCAAGAAGGGGGCCTTTCTGCTCAACCCGGTCCCCACTGTGAATCTTGGCTCCCGCAGCTTCACATTGTGAGACCACAGGAGCCTGGAATAACCCTCTGTAGGCATCAGGAGGGGGAAATCGGGGGGGATGCAGGAGGGAGGGGACCGCTTAAGGTCTCATTCCTCTCCCTTCACTTTCCCCCTGTTCTCTGTTTTAGTGTGGGCTCAGTTGACCAGCCGTGTCCAGCTATTTGCAACCCCTTGGACTGTAGCCCATCAGGCTCCTCCGTCCATGGGATTCGCCAGGCAAGAATACTGGAGTGGTTGCCACGCCCTTCTTCAGGGATCTTCCCGACCCAGGGATCGAACCCACTTCTCCTCCATCTCCTGCATTGGCAGGCGGGTTCTTTACCACCGGAGCCCCTGGGACGCTTTCTGGGAATGCTCTGGAGACTAGTCTGTGAGCATCACCCACACAGCGACTCCTTCCAGCAGCTCAGGAGGCACATGGGCTGTCTCTGACCCTGCAGCTTGAGTTTTTGAAGTTTTACTAAGATGTCTCACGCAATCTCCATTCAGGAAGTTCATGAATACAGTTCCTGGGACCTCTCCCACTGGCCAGCAAAGGGCTGTCTGACTTTTGGAGAAAAGAAGTGAGATCCGCTATCCTGGGTAAAAGTATAAACTTTGTAAAGCCCTTCTGAGGATGGAAATGGATGAGAGAATGGAGCCCTGGGGGTGAAAGTGTCTAGGTTAATTGCTTTGATTTCAGGTAGACACGTTTAGGTCGTTTCATCTGCCTGCCTCCCTTGGAGGGAGCACGTGCTTGGAATTTTCATGGATTCTGGATTACATTGGAGCAGCATCTCATTCCCTTCAGCGTGTGCAAGGGGACGACAGGAGCAAAGAGGACCCTGAGGAGATGCGTGCTGCATGTGGAGTCCTAAATGCTCTTTGTTGTGAGCCTGGGATTTAAAGAGAAAGTGGGGAACCCTCCTCATTCCCTGGGAAAGCCTGCCTCCTTGCAGGATCAGTATGAAGACTCTTTTGTGTCCTGCGGAGGCAGGAAGGGCAGTCTGATCCCAGATCACTGCTCACAGCAGCGACTTCCCCATAACAACGGAAATACTGGCTGCTAATGCATACCCCCTTGAGGGTTCAGCGCCACCTGACAGTAAAACGGAAAAGGGTCCACTTCCTGTTTCTTGACCTTTATTTCCAAATAGAAGTATATAAGAATCTTGTGTGGCCTCTCATGGTGCCTGCTGTATAATTAACGTCCCAATAATGGATGTATGGATGTCCAGATGGATTCATGAATAAATGAATGAAAACGAAACTCTCTTCATCAAGTCACACGTGAGACACTGTCAGATACCTGGTCCTAGAGTCTAGCCCCTGAGCAGCTCAGAAAGGCTTCTGGAATATTTTAGTTGACTTGAACAAACTCAGAATGGCAATGCTTGTCATGCTTCAAGCAGCAGCATAAAACTTGATTAAACAGCCTGAGCTACCAAGGAAAATGTCAGTCCACATAGGAGGAAGGTCTTAGATGTTTGCTTATGACTCTCCAAATGTGAAGCAATTGATTGTGGTCGCTCTGCCATTTTCCCTAACTCATGTGCCCATCTATATCCCTTTGAGCAAGTCCAGGAACTCCTACTGGTAAGGAATTAGCATGCTGATCCATTTAGATAACCATCAAATTCATAAGTAATATATTTAGAGACTGACTTTCTGAGTTCATGCCCATCTTCCACAAATCCATTAAGCCACGGCCATGTAGGTTCAGGTTACAGGCTGCCATTCATACCTTGCTATGCCTTGGAGACTAAAAGTTTCATAGATCCAGATCCTACAGAGGGTAAGATTTTCTCCTTGTAATCAGTGGTACTGGGAACAAAAAGAATATTCTGTTGATCCTGGCTTTTGATTCATAGTATGTTCAAACCAGAAGAGGAATTAGAGATGACCCAATCGTTTAGATTGGTGCTGGTTCTGATAGTTTAAATATGGAAACTTAATATGTTCTGCTTTCTTCATTTTCTTTGAAGAATGGAAAGGTCAGTTTTCCCCATACCTTTCATCCTCTGTCACTCCCTTCTCCTCCTGCCCTCAATCTCTCCCAGCATCAGGGTCTTTTCCGATGAATCGGCTCTTCGCAACAGGTGGCCAAAGTACTGGAGCTTCAACTTCAGCTTCCATCCTCCCAATGAAGTCAGGATTGATTTCCTTTAGGATGAACTGGTTTGATCTCCTTGCTGTCCAAGGGAATCAAGTTAAACAGTCAAGCTTTATCGAGAGAAGGGAGAAGATCCTAATGAAGTTTCCATAGCAGGACAGGCCAACACATAGTAAGGACTGGGTGAGTGAAACTTCCCAAGTTCCCTGCAGGAGTCAGGTGTCTGGGATAAACATGGGAGCTGATCTGACACCACCAACTGCCAAGTCTTCACCTGAGGGTTAGCATCTCACCACCCAGGTTGGGTGTCTTTACCAGCTGTGCCACCCATGGGTGCCCAGTGAGAATGGGACTTTGTCAGTGTGCATCATTGCCCCAAGGACTGCCCACCAAGAGTGACATTTGATCATGAACTACAGTCCACCTCGAACTACTCCCTGCAGTGCAGCAGGAGCCTGGGGACGCAGAAGACCCTAGAACCCCACCACTGGAAGGGGCTGAAGTAAAGATCTCAAGGACCCTTGAGCTGTGTGACAAAGGTCACTTCAATACTGTTTTCCTTTTTCTTTTTTCCCCGATACTGTTTTATTTTACCTATGAAAAACAAGGTTTCGGAGAGGATCTTAGGATTCGCTTGAGTCACAGAATATGGTCAACACCAAGACAGACTCAGGATCCAAGTCGCCTGAGTCCACAGACTTCAAGGTTTCTTTTGCTGAACATAAGTAATACGCACATTATGGCTATAACTGGTAGAATTCACCCTAAAACATCTTTTTAATAAACAGGAAAGTAACCTAAAAAGGTCAGGGTAGGAACTCCCAAAGTCCAAGTGACTTATTGCTGGACAGACTCTGGGAACATTTGACTCTGCCTCACAGGAAGCCCTGAGTGAATTCTTGCTAATTTTTTGCATCACACCTTACCCCCTGCCCACAGATTTAAGAAGCTTCACCTAACAATGACCTGTCTGAGCTGACCCCTGCCATCTGTAAATTTTAAATTAGGGCCTGCAGTTTTACTGCTCAAGTTAAAAGGCTCCAACAGGAAGAGGCTTCTCCTCTGAGTCACTTTCCAATATTTTTCCAATTTTTTAATTGGAGGATAATTGCTTTACAATGTTGCGCTGGTTTCTGCCGTACAACATCGCAAATCAGTCATAACTATACATATGTCCCCCACCTCTTGAGCCATCCCACCCCTCTAGCTTGTCACAAAGTCACTTTGTGTTTTGTAATGTCTGTTCCTTTCCTGAACTTTTTCTGGTTGTCTGAACTCTTCTCTCTGATTTCTCCTCCAGGTTGCCTCATTCCTGGGCTTTACGGAGACACTTTCCTTTTTGTATCCTTTGTCATTAATTTTTCGTTTGGAGTTCGGCAACTCTCTTCTTTACTGATTACCAATAATTATATTCAATAATTATATTCATGCAAGAGTTTCTCATTGCAAAAAAAAAAAAGAAAGCAGAGAAAAGCCCTGCGGAGTCAGAGGTCAAACTCACTCCTTTTTCTGGTTCTGGAGGGTAATGTGACCCAAGTCCACTGGGAGAGAAGCTTCCGTCACAGGGACCTCGCCCCACAAATCTCCTCATCTGGCTGTTCCGACGTATCTTTTATCCTTATCTTTAATCAACTGTAAGCATTTCCCAGAGTTCTGTGAACTGCTGTAGCAAATTAATCTAACCTGAGGAGGGTCCATGGGAACCTCTGATTTGTAGCCAAATTATACAGAAGTTGATGAAGTTACCAGTTTAAGAAAAACCATTCTATCCTCTTAGTCTCCTCCCACCGACTTTCACCACCCCTGGAATCCCAAAGAGCAGCTGCAGAGGGAAAAGGGGAAGCACAGGGCCGAGAAGTAGAGACGGCGCTGGCACAACTCACTTCCTCATCGCAGACTGGCCGCCAGAAGCCAGCCAACGCCGGGGCCGGGAAGGGCAGTCTCCATCACAACCAGGTCAGGGTTTTGAATGGTATCTTTGCACACGCCAATTACTCAGACAAACAAACTGTATTTTTACTTGCCTAATAGTGAACAGAAAAGCCGCAGATCTGCCAGGGTTTTCACTTGGAAAAGAAAATGATCTCCCTTGAATAAATTTAAAAGAGATGGTGGAAAATGAAAATAAATTTATGTTTTGATTTGTGAACTTGAGTTTCAGAAGTTCTGCATATTCCAAACAACAAAGTCCTACTGTAGAACACAGACCATAGTCAATATTCTATGGTAAGCCATTATGGAAAAGAATATTTTTGAAAAGAATAAACATATGTTCGTCAAAGCTCTGTATTGTCAACCTGCTTATTTAACTTATATGCAGAGTATGTCATGTGAAATGCTAGGCTGGATGAAGCACAATCTGGAATCAAGATTTCCTGGAAAAATATCAATAACCTCAGATATGCAGATGACACCACCCTTATGGCACAACGTGAAGAACTAAAGAGCCTCTTGATGAAAGTGAAAGAGGAGAGTGAAAAGGTTGGCTTAAAACTCAACATCCAGAAAACTAAGATCATGGCATCTGGTCCCATCACTTCATGGCAAATAGATGGGGAAACAATGGAAACAGTGACAGACTTTATTTTCTTTGGCTCCAAAATCACTGCAGATGGTGACTACAGCCATGAAATTAAAAGACACTTGCTCCTTGGAAGAAAAGCTATGACCAACCTAGACAGCATATTAAAAATCAGAGACATCACTTTGCCAACAAAGGTCCATCTAGTCAACGCTATGGTTTTTCCAGTAGTCATGTACAGATGTACTTGGACCATAAAGAAGGCTGAGCATCAAAGAGTCAATGCTTTCATATTGTGGTGTTGGAGAAGACTCTTAAGAGTCCCTTGGACTGCAAGGAAATCCAACCAGTCAATCCTAAATGAAATCCTAAAGGAAATCAGTCCTGAATATTCATTGGAAGGACTGATGCTGAAGTTGAAGCTCCAAACTTTTGGCCACCTGATTCGAAAAACCAACTCACTGGAAAAGACCCTGATGCAGGGAAAGACTGAAGGCAGGAGGAGAAGGGGAGGACAGAGGACGAGATGGTTGGATGGCATCACCGACTCAATGGACATGAGTTTGAGTAAACTCTGGGAGATAGTGAAGGACAGGGAAGCCTGGCGTGATGCAGGTCATGGAGTGGCAAAGAGTCAGACACAACTCAGCAACTGAACAACAATAGCAACTATCTATCTATCTATATATAAAACTGAATCACTTCTCTGTACAACAGTAATTACCACAATGTTGTAAATCAACTACACTTCAATTAAACAATAGTAATAATAAGAAGAAGTTCTCTGTATACCGTAAACCAGTTCCATTACTCTCAGAACCACTAAAGTAATATAATTCAGAGTCAGGGTAGACTGTAGAAAAATAGGTTTTCCAGAAAATAGAAATCCTAAGGTAGAAATATCATCCAGGCCTACTTGGCCTGATTATACTTTCTCTTTCTGGATGAAGAGCCAGTCTTTATAGTACTGAGCATGTTTCAGAAGCCCAATATTTCTGAACATCCTATTCAATGAGGATGTTTAAAATTTTAGTGTAGGACAATGGCTCTCACACTGTGCTCTCTAGACCAACCATTGTCAGCATCACCTGGGCACTGGTTAGAAACACAAATTCTTAGGCCCCATTCCAGGCTTGCTGAATCAGATCCATGGCGTGAGCCCGGCAGTCCTCATTTAACAAGCCTTCCAGGCGGTGGTGACACAGCGTGAGAACCACAGGTGAAGGATATTACAGAATATTGACATAGGTCCTCATATCAAAAGGCAGCGAATGAACAAAATCTCAGCTTTGAAAAAGAAGATTCAGGCAGAGGGCAGGATAGGATCTGAACTAGGAGAAGTTTGGACCTAATACAGACAGGGGGCATCTAGACACGGCTGACTAGCAGGAAATGACACCAGCCTTCTTTGCATGTGCTTTACACGCCCATAAGAAGCCAGGTGAAAAGAAAACTGAGCACAGAAATGTGTTTATTCACACAGGTCACAGAAGCATCGTGAACATGACTATCCTGCATGTGCAGTTGATTTTAAAAGTTACTTAGATTCTTCACTGGACACCTGAGAATCCAGGGAAAGGGTTTTCTATATATGAGCCATTGCTGTTGTTTAGTTGTTAAGTTGTGTCTGACTCTTCGCAACCCCATGGACTGTAGCCCGCCAGGCTCCTCTGTCCACGGGATTTCCCAGGCAAGAATAATGGGGTGGGTTGCCATTTCCATCTTCAGGGGTTCTTCCCAACCCAGGGATCCAACCTGTGTTTTGTGTATTGGCAGGTAGATGCTTTACCACTGAGCCGCTTTGGAAGCCATGCAATTGCACTATTTATTATATGAGCTGGAAGCCTGTGGCTTGTTACATGAAAAAGTAGCTGAATGTTTCTCCCTCCCATGCCCTGCACACAACACATACCTCTGTTTGTTAAAACTTGTACAAGAAGTCGGGGAGGGAAGGATTGGGCTTAGCATATGCAAACTGTTACACAGAGAATGGGTAAACAACAAGGTCCTACGTACAACTCAGAGAACTACGCTCAATATCCCGTGATGAACCAGAATGGAAAAGAATGTGAAAATATATATATATGTATATAACTGAATCACTTTGCTGCACAGCAGAAATTAACACAACATTGTAAATCAACTGTATTTCAGTAAAATAATTTTTTTTTAAAATCCTGCATCGCTGTACAAGGAAGTGCAAAGCTACAGTGAGGATCCATTTGAAGGGGATGACACAAGTCAAGTGTCTCAGATTTCTGAAAGAATGGGTCTGCCCAATAGCACTCATTTGTTCAGCTTGCATTTAGCTCAGTTGGTAAAGGATCCGCCTGCAATGCAGGAGATTCCAGTTCAATTCCTGGGTTGGGAACATCCACTGGAGAAGGGATAGGCTACCCACTCCGGTATTCTTGGGCTTCCCCTATGGCTCAGCTGGTAAAGAATCTGCCTGCAGTGCAGGAGACCTGGGTTCGATCCCTGGGTTGGGAAGATCCCCGAGAAGGGCAAGGCTACCCGCTCCAGTGTTCTGGCCTGGAGAGTTCCATGGACTGTATAGTCCATGGGGTCACAAAGAGTCAGACACGACTGAGCGACTTTAACGTAACTACTTGCACCAGCATCATTACAACATTAATATATTGAATAGCTAATGTGTCAGATGTTCAAGCAGGTTTTAGAAAAGGCAGAGGAACCAGGGATCAAATTGCCAACATCCACTGGATCATAGAAAAAGCAAGAGAGCTCCAGAAAAATACCTATTTCGGCTTCATTGACTATACCAAAGCCTTTGACTGTGTGGATCACAATAAACTGTGGAAAATTCTGAAAGAGCTGGGAATACAAGACCACTTGGCCTGACTCTTGAGAAACCTGTATGCAGGTCAGGAAGCAACAGTTAGAACCGGACATGGAACAACAGACTGGTTCCAAATAGGAAAAGGAGTACGTCAAGGCTGTATATTGTCACCCTGCTTATTTAACTTATATGAAGAGTACATCATGAGGAATGCTGGGCTGGAGGAAGCACAAGCTGGAATCAAGATTGCCGGGAGAAATATCAATAACCTCAGATATGCAGATGTCACCACCCTTATGGCAGAAAGTGAAGAGGAACTCAAAAGCCTCTTGATGAAAGTGAAAAAGGAGAGTGAAAAGGTTGGCTTGAAGGTCAACATTCAGAAAACAAAGATCATGGCATCTGGTCCCATCACTTCATGGGAAATGGGGAAACAGTGGAAACCGTGTCAGACTTTAATTTTGGGGGCTCCAAAATCACTGCGGATGCTGATTGCAGCCATGAAATTAAAAGACTCTTACTCCTTGGAAGGAAAGTTCTGACCAACCTAGATAGCATATTAAAAAGCAGAGACATTACTTTGTCAACCAAGGTCCGTCTAGTCAAAGCTATGGTTTTTCCCGTGGTCATGTATGGATGTGAGAGTTGGACTGTGAAGAAAGCTGATTGCTGAAGAATTGATGCTTTTGAACTGTGGTGCTGGAGAAGACTCTTGAGAGTCCCTTGGACTGCAAGGAGATCCAACCAGTCCATTCTAGAGGAGATCAATCCTGGGTGTTCATTGGAAGGACTGATGCTAAAGCTGAAACTCCAATACTTTGGCCACCTCATGCGACGAGTTGACTCACTGGAAAAGACTCTGATGCTGGGAGGGATTGGGGGTGGGAGGAGACGGTGACGACAGAGAATGAGATGGCTGGATGACATCACTGACTCTGTGGACATGAGTTTGAGTGAACTCCGGGAGCTGGTGATGGACAGGGAGGCCTGGCGTGCTGTGATTCATGGGGTTGCAGAGTTGGACACGACTGAGCGACTGAACTGAACTGAACTGAATGTGTCACATACCTTCTTACAAATCAGGCATATCATACTTATAGGGATTTTTCCATTTAAATCTCATGGTAGTTTATCATGGGAATGCCATTATTATTCCCATTTCAAACAGGAAACTGACCTTAATAAACACCCCAAGTTGCCTATCTGGAAAGTGGTAAAACCAAGTTTTCAACCTAGGCAGTATATGATCTGATCTCTTAAGCATGACACTGTGTTTCTCCCTACAAAACTGGTAGTGTTTTACATTTTAGTCTATAATAACGTATGTTTTTTTGGGGCTCCAAAATCACTGCAGATGCTGATTGCAGCCATGAAATTAAAAGACGCTTGCTCCTTGGAAGGAAAGTTATGACCCACCTTGATAGTATATTAAAAAGCAGAGACATTACTTTGCCAACCAAGGTCCGTCTAGTCAAGGCAATGGTTTTTCCCGTGGTCATGTATGGATGTGAGAGTTGGACTGTGAAGAAGGCTGATTGCCGAAGAATTGATGCTTTTGAACTGTGGTGTTGGAGAAGACTCTTGAGAGTTCCTTATACTGCAAGGAGATCCAACCAGTCCATTCTAAAGGAGATCAATCCTGGATGTTCATTGGAAGGACTGATGCTAAAGCTGAAACTGCAATACTTTGGCCACCTCATGCGACGAGTTGACTCACTGGAAAAGACTCTGATGCTGGGAAAGGTTGGGGGGGGGAGGAGAAGGGGACGACGGAGAATGAGATGGCTGGATGGCATCACCGACTCTGTGGACCTGAGTTTGAGTGAACTCCAGGAGTTGGTGAGGGACAGGGAGGCCTGGTGTGCAGTGATTCATGGGGTCGCGGAGAGTCGGACACGACTGAGCGACTGAACTGAACTGACAGAACTGAATCTCTGCTTGTTGCACACAGATTGCCCATTTTCTGCCTAATTCTGACATTTATTTCTTGTGAGAATGCAGGCACGGTACCTGATGTCACTCAGCCAACGTTTTCTCTTCTAGTTTGTAAAGTTGCATGAAAATGATGTGAAGTATCTGCAGCACTCGGTACACAGAGGTTAATAAAACTCCAAGAAACACTTTGCAGAACAAGGGCCCCACCACCACCACTATTCAGTCCTGACTCCATCAAAGCAGACCTTAAAGTACAAGTCAGGGAAGGGTCCTGCTGTAGATTTCCAACTTGGAAACCGATCACCCTAATAGTGTCTCCTGTGAAAAATGTGACTTTGTACACACTAATACGATCGAAAGATTGAGTCTGTCAACATGGAGCCAATGAAATGAAGGTGCGCTCCAGGGCCCGAGAGTCACACGCTACCAGGGACCAGCTCAGGAAGTCACTCAGGCCAAACCACAGGGATCTGTTTACATTATCTTGCTTCATCCTCATGAAGTTAGGTTAGCATCATTCTCATCACGTTCTGGAGGAGAAAATTAAACCGCAGACAACAGTCCATCCATGTCATACATCAGAAGAGCTGGGTTTCCAACCCAGGCCAGTCTGAGTTTAAAAGTCCAAACCATTGCCTGTCAGTGATGCTAACTCCCCAGTGAAATAACACATGTGGATTGTGTATCATTTGAAAAATAGACAACCTCTGTTCTTCGCCATGAGTGTAAATGATTAGGTACATGACTAATATCACCGTAAGTTTCCTCTGTAGGATGTGTTGGCATGAGAATTGAGCCTCCTGACTGGTCAGCGGACCTCTCAAATGTTTGGGACGAGATTCAGGCTTTCCAGTCCTCATGCACTTGCCTGCCACCAGCTTGACTGTTGCTATTTCCAAGTGACACTTGCAAGGGACCACCGTTATTACCTACCACAGATAGAAGGCAATCGTAGAAGTAGATATGATGAAAACTAAACAATAACATTACATTACACACTAGCTATATCATGTGTCCTGTCTTTATGTGGAAACAAGTTAAAAACATTGGAAAAGTGGTAAACACTTTAGCATCAACCTGAAGCTTTCTATTGTACCTAATCAAAGCAAAATTATTGTATTGAAAAGGGAACACCATTCAGTACATGATTTAGTATCATTTAATGCCTTGTCCAGCTTGCCAACTCCAATCATCCCATATGTCAATAGAGGGCATTTGCTGTGGCCCCAGTGGTAAGCCTGGCATGCTGCGGTCATAGGGTTGTGAAGAGTCAGATACAACTTGGCAACTGAACAGCAATACAAGTGCTAACTACCACACTTTAGGGAATATTGCAACTAAAATATTGTCAGGACTCCTTCTGATCCTTTGACTTTATGGAAAATGTTCCTACTTATGCTTTGGCAATCCACCTGTTAAGATACCTAAAGTAATGTACATTTAAGCAGTGCCCAGCAATGCATGTGTGTGTGTGATAAATATTGCTGTTTTTTTGTTGTTTAGTTGCTAAGTCACATCTGACTCTTTTTCAACCCTGTGGACTGTTTCCCACCAGGCTTCTCTGTCCATGGGATTTCCCCGGCGAGAATACTGGAGTGGGATGCCATTTCCTCCTGCAACAGGATCTGCCTGACCCAGGGATCGAACCTGCATCTCCTGCATTGGCCGGCGGATGCTTTACCACTGAGCCACCTGGGAAGCCCATGATGAATACTGATAATGGATAGGTAACACAATCCGCACCCACTCAAAGTTCACTAACAATCAGAGCATAAGAAGCGTGGTACGTGATTCACCTGCAATGGTAACAGTTCCCTGAAGCTGAGAATGTACCCCATGACTAGGATCAAACGCTGGGGAAAAAAATCTGCCTGTCAACACAACACAGCTCAAAACAGTGTGAGGAAACTGTGCTGGCTTTTCTCCACCAAGTAAGGAGCAGTATCGAGTCACATCTGGAGTTCATCTGTCGTGAAGAATTGCCTTCCAAGCGTTCCTTTCTGCCTCCCCCAAAATTTCATTTGTATATAAGAGAAAAGATAGACAATTCCTAGGAAGAGGAAGAAGCTAGGCAGAAAGAGAAAGCACCTTCCTGTGTGGTCCCTGCTGGCTTTCCCCAAACTGTAAACATAAAACAATGAACAAGGTATTAGGGAAATAACAATTGATTACAAATAAGACTACCTGATAAGAGACGGTTCTCTGTTCATTGGCCTCTCTGTAGTCAGGCAGATGCTCCTAGACATGCAAATACTGGTGATTTTCAAATAAAAATGTCCCTTCTATTTATAATTACCCTCCTGGGAAATTTCTTTTGAAAATTCATTAGATACAGCCATCACCTCCATAAATTTTGCTGTCCCTTTCACAGACTTGAAAGTTGACAGAGAGCAAGTAGAAATGATTCAGTAAGCCAAGTGACCGATGCTATGCTTCGTTTTAGGCTATATCCAAAAGACAACATGCCAAGTAACCAGAAGATGCTAACAGAAAAGTCAGGGAGAAAACCCTTGCAAGGAAGTCCCTCATGTCTACCGTGATTATGTATGTGTCATCCAAACAGGAATGGACTTTTAATGAAGAAGGAATGTATCAATTAGATACTACTATGTTACAAACCACCCCAGAACTCATTGGATTAAAAGAACTATTGTTTATTATTTCTCTTGAATCTTAAATTGGCTAGCGGCTGATTGATCTAAGCTGGGCTTGACTGGGAGTAACTCTGCTCCAGAGACTTGAGTCCAGCTGACTGGTCTGGGCATGTCCTTATGTCCATAGCAGAAATCATTTTAATCGTCTTTCTTCTTTTCGTTAAGAAGCATATATTATTTATTTAAGTGTTTTCTTGATGTAGACCATTTTTAAAGTCTTTCTTGAATTTGTTACAGCATTACTTCTGTTTAACATTTTGGTTTTTGGCCACAAGGCATGTGAGATAGCTATTAGCTCCCCGACCAGGGATTGAACCCACCCCTCCTGCATTAGAAGGCAAAGTCTCAACCACTGGACTGCCAGGGAAGTTCCCCTAACAGTCTTTCTACATGGTCTGTCTGAGCATCTGTGCTTAAGGGTAGCCAGGCTTCTTACACAGCAATTGAAGGCTCCAAGGCAAGTGTCCAGAGAGAGCTCAACAATAATACCAATAACGTTAATACCCCCTGTAATCTGGCTTTGGCAGTCACTCACTATTCCTTTCTACTATGTTCTATTTGTTAATGAAGTTATACAGTCCCACCGGTTTTAAGAGGAAGATAGACTACTCCCTTTTAATGGGGGTCTGGCAAGGTTCTAAAAGAGCATGCGAGAGCAGAAACGTTTTTGTGCTAATTCTTGGCAAGTACACCTTGCTGGAAAGGAGTAATGCCATGGCGTGTCACATCATTTTGTTGGCTGCTCTCTCCTCTCCCTTTCCTTTCCTGGCTCTTTCCTGTCTTCTCCCTGTGTACGCTTAGAGCTCCGAGCTTTTCTCCCTCCGCTGTGCGGAAGAGTTCAAGTCTCTCCCAGATCCTGTTTCCTCTGCTAGTCAGAACAAAGGCACCTGATTCCCCAGGAACCTCAACTTCTACCTTCTTTAGAAAGGAATTTTGTCTCCTAACTCGGATTTAGAAGTAAATGATACTTGGGCCCATTCTCTGCAGACTACAGAGAATAGTGTGGGGGAAAAAAACATAAGAGAATATCAGAAGGTAGGACGTTCTTTATGATCACCACATTCTTTGACAAAGAATTCTCCTTGAAAAGAGCAAAGAGAAGAAATAGGATACATTCTTAATAATTCAAGGGAGAAACACATGTGGACAAGACTCCTGAGGTTTAGACAGCATCGTCTAACGGTCTTTGTGAAGATGGAGGCATTCTATTGCTTCAGCATGGACTAAGTGATTAGTCAATAAGATAAAAATGTCAGATACAGAAAAGGCCTCAGAAAGAGAAACAAAATTCCTGTAACTGCTAGAGAAATATCAAAACCCTCCTGGAAGAGTCCTGCTTCATATTTTCACTTCATCTCCTGTGTGTATTTTGCAAGTGGAAGAAAATCATTACGACAATTTCTCTGAAGATGCTTACTGCATAAAAATTGTTCTGATGCTAAGAAAATTTAGTTTTCCTTGAGAAAACGTGCTTCAGATGTACCAGGTTAGATTACATTCTATAGCATGTAAGCACATATTTGATTAATAATGACAAATAACTAAGGTTTTATTTTTCTTATGTAAAAAGAAGTCCAATGGTTGCCAGAACAGTCAAGCTAATAATTTTATGATTTAATCAAGGATTCAGTTTTCTTCCATTTTTTTCAACTCCACCAAATTTATTATGTGGCTTTTATCCACATGGTTGCAATACAGCTGTTGCTGCTTCAGGCATCACATCCACATTCAGGTCAGAAAAAATGGAAGGCATCAAAAGCCTTCTCCTTGGGAGGATTTGTCTTTGTATGACAAAAAGAAAACTCTTCTCAAGGACTTCTGTCTACATTATATTAAGCTTTTACACAGCTACAACGAATCATGGTTTTTCTAGTGGTCATGTATGGATGTGAGAGTTGGACTGTGAAGAAAGCTGATCGCCAAAGAATTGATGTTTTTGAACTGTGGTGTTGGAGAAGACTCTTGAGAGTCCCTTGGACTGCAAGGAGATCCAACCAGTCCATTCTAGAGGAGATCAATCCTGGGTGTTCATTGGAAGGACTGATGCTAAAGCTGAAACTCCAATACTTTGGCCACCTCATGCGACGAGTTGACTCACTGGAAAAGACTCTGATGCTGGGAGGGATTGGGGGTGGGAGGAGAAGGGGACAACACAGAATGAGATGGCTGGATGGCATCACCGACTCGATGGACATGAGTTTGAGTGAACTCCGGGAGTTGGTGATGGACAGGGAGGCCTGGCGTGCTGTGATTCATGGGGTCACAAAGAGTCGGACACGACTGAGCGACTGAACTGAACTGAAACAAATCAAAGTGATATTTTGGCTTTCCAGTAGAGCTAGGCAATGGAGAAGGCAATGGCACCCACTCCAGTACTCTTGCCTGGAAAATCCCATGGACGGAGGACCCTGGTAGGCTGCAGCCCATGGGGTCGCTAAGAGTTGGACATGACTAAGCGACTTCACTTTCACTTTTCACTTTCATGCATTAGAGAAGGAAATGGAAACCCACTCCAGTGTTCTTGCCTGGAGAATCCCAGGGACGGGGAGCCTGTTGGGCTGCCGTCTATGGGGTCGCACAGAGTCGGAGACGACTGAAGTGACTTAGCAGCAGCAGCAGAGCTAGGCAAAATATAGGATGGAAGTTGTAAATAACATTTGGTTACAAAAGGGCACTGTCTGCCATAGTACTGAACCAGGAGTCAAGCAACCCATGGTGGTGTCTATCTAATCCTTTAACCTAACAAAGTATGTAATCATGGAAAAGCCTTTTAACCTCCATGACCCCAGTTTTCCCATTAAAAAATGAAATGATGAAATAGAAGATCTCTGATACTCTATGACTATCTATACCCAGGATAACTTAAAGGCAGGATTGTTGGGGCAGACACTGTCCACCTACCCAACAACTATTTCCTACTTGTATTCCTTATTGGCAGAAGTCAGGTCCCACTATAAAACCTGGTGAGGATTCTAAACTTCTTTCCCAGCTAGAACATGATCATGTGACCAAACCTTGGCCAAGGACACCCAAGGAAAAGTGTATGCCGTGCCATTTGGGAAAGATTTTCTGTCAGACTATATGATGAATGTGTAAGGATTAGTCTTCTGGCTCCCTCTTCCATCTCTCTCCCCATCCACGTACCTGTCTTTGGACTCAGCTGCATGAACTGTAGCAGCCATTTTGTAGCAATGAGGAACCAAACCCACTGAAAATGATGAATTGGAAGAATGATAAAGAATTTCGGTCATTGGTGAAATCAGTTGTGGGACCACCATTTTCTGACTTTATGTTATGGGAAACAGTGCAGGCCCATTTTATTTATGCTATTTTTGTTTGATGCTCCAACTTGCAGCCCAAAACATCCTATATAAAACAGTGACCTAAAACATTTACTCCACAGTTCCAGATTCTGAACTAGTACATGCCTGTCTTACCCTTTATGTGCATATGAATCCCCAGAGTAGCTTGTTAAAATGTGGATTTTATTTATTTATTTTTTTGGCTACAACAGGTCTCACTTGCGGCACTTGGGATCTTTGTCGCGGCATGTGGAATCTAGTTCCCTGACCAGGGATTGAACATGGGGCCCCTGCATTGGGAGTATGCAGCCTTAACCACTGGACCACCAGGGATGTCCCAATGCAGATTTCTGATCCAGCGGGCCTGGGATGGGGATTAAATTCCGCATTTCTATCAGAATTTCTAGCAGGCAGTACTGGGGCTCCTGCTCTGTAGATGACCCACACTCCGCTTTGAATGGCAAGATGCTAAACCATGTGTGACTACTATATTATAGAGCACTGATCAAGTCCCTGTGCTGAATGGTCACGCCTCTCATTTCCTGATACAAACTGCATCCATGACGAGGCGCCCAGGCTGTTTCCATGAATGTTTGCCTGTCCCCCAGCCCGTCTCCCCATGGGAAGTAAGTGCCAAGGGAGCAGAATGTTAAACTGAGCAGTTTTTGCAGCTGCTCCTTGGGACGTCATTAGGCATAATGTGTGTGCTCATCAGAAATTCAACTAATAAAGATTTGAAAAGAGTTGGAGCAATGCATCCTCTTCTCCAGCCCTCTTTCAATGAGAACGAAGAGTGACTGTGGTTATTTTGATAACAAGAAGGCCTCCTGCCTGCAAAGGTGGCGGCGGCTCGGTCTCCTCTGCCCTGGGCATGCCTGGTAGCCCACAGGCGTCTTGTCCGACACGCTCCAAGGCTGAAATCTGGTGGCTTTCCCGTTGCCTCACTTCAGTTATGCAACTGGTGGAAAACAGCCCAGTCTCCCCGGGACACGTCAAACCCACTTCTCGGACGTCTGTCTACTGTATCCTGAAGCACGGCAGGGGCCAGGAAGGGACGGGACTAAGAGCTCTATGAAGCCATGAGTGGAAAGATGGGAGATAGACTTTATTTTTTTTCTTTTGCATATTTTAATGAACATTATTTTTTAGAATTGGTTTATTTATGTTTATATTTTTAGTTCTCATTGTGCTTTTTTTTCAGCTTTTTTGAGACATAATCGGCCAGTAAAGTTGTAACATATTTGAAGCATACATCATAATTCTGTTTTATATGTGTATCATATATAATATGCATTATTTAATGGGAAAGTATTCACTCTCAAGCATTTTATTTATACAACCTATCAACTCTACTGGTCATGTTCAGTTCAGTTCAGTTCAGTTCAGTCGCTCAGTCTTGTCCAACTCTCCGTGACTCCATGAATCACAGCACGCCAGGCCTCCCTGTCCATCACCAACTCCCGGAGTTCACTCAAACTCATGTCCATCGAGTTGGTGATGCCATCCAGCCATCTCATTCTCGGTCGTCCCCTTCTCCTCCCGCCCCCAACCTTTCCCAGCATCAGAGTCTTTTCCAGTGAGTCAGCTCGTCGCATGAGGCGGCCAAAGTATTGCAGCTTCAGCTTTAGCATGTTATTTATTCATTCATGTTATCTATTTATTTATTCAGACTTTATTCATCATACAGCTGAAAAAAAATAGCAGTAGGTCTGGAAGAGCTGGTCTAGATTTTCAGAATTAAGACAGCAGAGTGTTTTTGTTTGCCTCACACTGATGTCCCCTATTATCAGCATCGTATAATAGTATGACACATTTGTTGCAAATAATTAACCAATGCTGCTGCTGCTTCTAAATCACTTCAGTCATGTCCGACTCTGTGTGACCCCATAGATGGAAGCCCACCAGGCTCCCCCATCCCTGGGATTCTCCATAGTGACACATTATTAACTGAAGCTCATAGCTATTTAAATTCCCTGGGTTTTTTTTGTTTGTTTTTCTTTCCCTGTCGTTTTTCTGTTTTCTCATTTTTACATAGTGGTCATTTTCTCCTCCAGGGTTCCACAGGACACTGACGTTATGTTCCTTTAGGCACCTCTTGGCTTTGGTCATTTTCAGACTGTTTAGATGACCCTGAGAGTCTTAAGGAGCAGCGGTCAAGTATTTTGTAGGATGCCCCGCTATCTAAATTTGTCTGATGTTTTTATCGTGATGATACTGGGCTTATGGGTTATTAGAAAGAAAGCTAGAGAAATGAAGGGCCATTTTCACCCCATTCTATCAAGTGTGCATACGGTAACGTATTTGTAACCACTGATGTTGGCCTTCAACGCCCGGCTGAGATAGTGGTCTTTAGGTTTTTTCACTGTAAAGTTACTCTTATTTACTCTTCCCATGCTGTACATTTTGAAACAAATTCACTATGGGAAACCTCTATCTAAAGGGTGAGGGTTTATGTTCCAGTTCTGTGATGATATAGATCTGCATAAAATATTTAGAATCCTTCCGTGTGGGAGGTTTGTCAATTCTCCCCCATCACTAATCTATTCAATAACTTATTTATGCCAATACAGAATCATGTATATTTATTTTGGGATTCCCTGGTGGCTCAGCAGTTAAGAATCTGCCTACAATGCAGGAGACATGGGTTCAATCCCTGGGTTGGGAAGATACTCTGGAGAAGGAAATGGCAACCACTCCGGTATTCTTGCCTGGAGAATCCCATGGACAGAGGAGCCTGGCGGGCAGTCCATGGGGTCAGACACAACTTAGTGACTAAACCACCAACCACATATTTATTTTACACTTTGAGTAAAAATCCGATATTGATTGATTGAGTGAGTGCTCAGATTTTCACGGCCACTGGGAACTGTTTTAGTTGGCTCCTATATCCCTGTAGGAGAAGGAAATGGCACCCCACTCCAGTACTCTTGCCTGGGAAATCCCATGGACGGAGGAGCCTGGTAGGCTACAGTCCATGGGGTCGCAAAGAGTCGGACACGACTGAGCAACTTCACTACCTCCCTGTGGCATATTCCCGTCACTATGTGTAGGGGGTGTGTCCTTTTTCCTTCTCTTTCTTTCTTGGATTGCTTTCTTACTTTCTGGTGCTACAAGACGATAAGGTTCATCCTGTGTATTTCCTCTTCCAGTTGTAGAATCAGTCATTTTTCCAAGTAATTGTTTTTGGTTTTTTTTTTTTCTAAAAATTGAAGAATGGTATTAGAAACCAAGACCTGGGGTCTAGGTGTGTGCGTTGCTATTGGAGTGTCATTTCTGTTAGGCCCTCTCAGCTAGTAGAGAAAAACAGGATGTGTTTATATTAATTCGTGTATATACAGAAAACTATGAATATTCCTGTACATAAACAACTATATTTATGCAACACTAATTGGGAGTTCACACTGCTGTCTCCAGTTCTAATTCATTGCCTTTCGTGGCACATTCTGGTTTTCTTTCCTATCTTATCTGGCACCTCCCACTCCAACAGTGAGAAAACTTGGCTCTTGTCATCTGCAATCCATTTAATGAATTCTTCTATTCCAGTATGCATGGCAGTACCAGAATTAACCTGTACTCCCACAGGAAACACAATTAGCAACAAGGGTAAAAGTCTTACATGCAATTCCTTTTGTCTTTAGTTTTACAAACTCATTTCCAAAGATGCTTAGGTCAGCACTGTGAATGGAAGTTAGACATCCACAGGCCCACAGTGTTGCATGAGACAGGGATTCTGGCATGAGAGGCAAGCTTCACACCCCCTTTGAGGCAGCTCTTGGTCAAAAGACAGGAACTTGATCTTGGGGTTCAAAGTTACAGGACCCCAAAGATCTTTCCAAAGCAGTGACTAGTGGCTTCACAGAGATAAGAAGAGGGTGACAGATAGCAGTCAGATTAGGTTCAAATGAAAAAGATGAAAAAAGAATCACCTTATATTATTGATATTAGACAGGATGATGGAAGAGGCTCATAATTGAAATAGCTTCATAAAAACAAACAAACAAGAAAAAAAGTAAAGTAACATAGAATGTCCAAGAATGTCTACAGAATCATATAGAGACAAATGCAAATCTGGCCACTTCTGCTAACTAACTAGGTGACTTTGGACATATTAATTGTACTTCCCGATCCTAACTCTCAATTTTTGTAAAATCAGGATAACGATACTCATCTGGCAAGTTTGTTATGAGGGTGAAAAGAGAGAGAAAAAAAAATTTAGGTAAAACAACACAACACCTTAATGATAGAGAAAATCAACAATCACCAAAATTTATTAAGTATTTATTATTTGCTACACATTAAACTAGATGTGTTCCCTGTAGCTTTTCCTGTTAGTGTATAATTGACCTATAAGTAATATCAGAAGGTTACGGATTTTCCTTCTTACAAAGTCCTCAAATCTGAATAGTGTTCTTCTACTTTGGAGACTTTGCATGAAGCAACCTAAAAGCAAGAGAATAGGAAATGATTCTCCCCGAAGTCTTGGGCAGTGGCAGAATCCATGATACAGTGAGACATCCAGGGCAATGCTGGATACAAAATAAGATGTGAAGAATGACAGTGGCATTTGTATAATAGCCCAATCTTCTAAAATACAGCCTTCAATATCTAGCACCTTTTGTTAGGCCAGAAAACTGTTTTATGAACTAGTTTCTTTTCAGACTCAGGTATCTGCTGATTGCATCTCTTTAGAATAAGGGCTACATTTCTCAGAAACTGGGAACAATTTCTTTCAATGAAGAAGAAAGCAAATTGTCACTTTAAAAAAAATCCTGCATAAATTGCAGGAGCGGTAATTACTCTTGCCCTTAGGCTCCTGGAGACTCATGCTGTCTTACTATGGTGATTATCATGATTACATGCTATTTAATTGTGTGTTTAGATGTCTACAGAAATTGCAGACATGTTTCAGCTTTGCTAGAGGAGCTTTCAATAAATATTCCTTATGAGAATAAGGAGGTTAAACAGCATATCTTACATTTACCTTAAATATATGATCATATCCTTGGGATTTTCATGGGAAATATTGGACACACCCAGCCGTCACTGTCACCGTCTGGAAAGCCTTGTGGGATCGTTTGTTCTAGGTCCTGACCTTTAGTACTAGGTTAGTCCAGAGAGGAAATAGAGGCCAGGCTAAATCCTTCTGTACTGGGTGGAAAGAATTTGAAAGCTAATGCCAGGTTCCCGGTAGGTTCATATTATCTTTGTCTGATACAGCACAATAAGACTTTCCTGGTCAGCTAAAGTGACAGATAATTGCTAACTAGTCTGGGACCCATGAGAGTCTGTGCCTAGAGCTTTGGCGACCTTCAAAAAGAAGACGTAAGTCGCTGAAGCCAGGTGAGGACAGAGGAATTCAGCAAGTTCCCGGTTCTATAAGGGTCTTTCTTTCTCTGCTGAATGGAACTTTACTGCCCAAACTCAGAGAACCTTAGGGCTGAATGACAAGTGTCTATTGAGTGAATGGCAAAGGAGGATGAAGAACTCATTTAAGAATGTCATGACCAAACCTAGGAAAAGGCCTTATCCACTAATCACTTACATCCGGGGTCATCAGTCCATAAGTTGCCCTTTCAGATTACTGCTATCTTTCCAGAAGAACCCAACCACTCAGGTTCATGACGGAACTTGTCCTGGGTTAGGTCAAATCTACCAACAATTTCAGGACTTTTGTCTTAAAAGCCTCTCATTACAAATTAGACAAGCTCCACAATGCAGCATATATTTATTCAATGCTTATCTTCCCTGGTGGCTCAGACAGTGAAGAATCTGCCTACAATGCGGGAGACCTGCGTTCAATCCCTGGGTCGGGAAGATCCCCTGGAGAAGGAAATGGCAACCCACTCCAGTACTCTTGTCTGGAAAATCCCCTGGACAGAGGAGCCTGGTAGGCTACAGCCCATGGGGTTGCAAAGAGTCAGACAAGACTGAGCGACTTCACTTTCTTTCAGGATGACCTGACCACAGCTGGGAGACCTGGATCTAACGCTGGCTCCGTCAGTAACTGAAGGTGCTTCGAGAAGACATGATCTTTCTGGAGTTCAAGTCCCTCATCTATGAAATGAAGTAATTAGACCAGATCAACATTTTTCAACATTGGGCATATTTGAATCACTTGGGAGGATTTTTTTTTTAAAATATGATGGTCAGGCATTATCCTGGACTAATTAAATCAGACTCTCTTGGGTGTTTCCAGTTCCTTGGGTGATTTTGACTTCAGCCAGGGCTGAAACCTGTAAGGCCAAATTATTCCTGAGTTTACACTATGTGGATATTTTGTCACTTTGAGCTTTCCATCATCTCTGAACTTTCTCCTCTGTGGAAGGAAGAATTCTAAGATGATTCTCAATGATTGATGTCCTTTTGTCAACTCTCTTTGTTGCAGATGGAAACTGTGTCTTGTGTCTGGCCAAGAGAATGTGGCAAAGGCGATGAGATAATTGTCTCTGTGATTAGGCCAATTACATACAGCAGATGGAACAGTGAGCAGAAACCACCATGCTGTGAGAAGGTCTCTGATACACACTGAATGTTTGCCTCCCCCGGCCCCCAATCATAAACTGACATCCAGCCCCAAGCGTGAGGGAATATGGAGATGGGGCCTTTGCTAAAATGTCAGTACTGTTATGCATACATGTATGTATGCAGTCTAGAAACTGTAGCAACATTTTCCTGAACCTATCTCCTAATACAAAGGAAATATGGGCAAAAATAAATAAATGGGACATAATCAAACTCTAAAAGCTTTTGCACACCAAAGAAAACTGTTGACAAAATGAAAAGACAACCTACTGAATGGAAGATAAATTTGCAAATGATATTGTTAAACTGTCAATACTGCCAAGACCCATCTATAGATTTAATGAAATCCCTATCAAGACTCCACTGGCAGTTTTTATAGAAGTAGAAAACCACTCCTAAAACTTATATGGAACCACACACAAAAAAAAAACCCAAAGAGTCAAATAAATCCTGAGAAAGAAGAACAAAGCAGGAGGCTCCACACTCCCTAATTTCAAGCTAAATCAGTATGGTACTGGCATAAAAATAGATAAACAGACCAACGGAACAGAATTGAGAGTGCAGAAATAAACCTAATCATAACATGGTCAACTGAAATTTGAAGACAGCCGAGAATACTCAGAAAAGACTATCTCTTCAATCAATGGCGCTGGGATAATTGGATATTTACATATAAAACAATAACACTGGACCTGAGCCTGGCGGGCTGTAGTCCACAGTGTCACAAAAGAGTCGGACATGACTTAGTGATTAAACAACAATAAGAAAACTATCTTATTCCACTCACAAAAATAGCAAGATAAATGAAAAACAAGATTAATACTTGAAACCATGTAATCTTCAGAAAGAAAACATATCAATTATACTCCTTGACACAGGCGGTAGAGATGGTTTTTTGAATATGACACCTAAAGCACAAGCAACAAAATAAAAAATAAACAACTGAGACTACATCAAACTATAAACCTCTGCACAGTACATGATGCCATCAGCAAAGTGAGAAGACAACCTGAGGAACGGGAAAAAATTGCCAACCACATATCTGATAAGCGGGCTAATGTCTAAAATATATAAAGAACCCATACAACTCAATAGAAAATAAAACCAAGTAGCCTAATGAAAACGGACAAAGGACCTGTATTACTACAAAGATAATGCTAAAGGCCAACAGGTGCTTGAAAATACACTCAACATCACTAGTTAGAAAATTGAAGTCACAATGAGATGCCAGGTCATGCCTTTTAGAATGGCCAACATCCAAAAGCCAAGAGTTGGTGTGAATGTGAAGGAAAGGGAACCTTTGCAAAATGTTGTAGGGACTGTAAATTGATACAGTCATTATGGAAAATAATATGGAGGATCCTCAAAGAATTAAAAATAGAGCTACCATATTATCTAGCAGTTTCACTTCTGGGAATACATCCAAAGAACACTAACGCAAAAAGATATCTGTACCTTCACGGTTGTAGTGGCCTTATTTACAATGGCCAAGCCACAGGGTCCGTTGATGGGTGAATGGGTAAAGAAGCAGTCTGTGTATGTGTGTAATGGAATATTATTCAGCAGCAAAAGCTGAGCAAATCCTCCCATTTGTGACACCATGGATGAATTGACTCTGAAGGCATTGTGCTAAGTGAAATAAGCCACACAGAGAAAGACAAATACCATATGATATCATTTATATACAGAATATAAAAACAAATAAACTAAACTCAGAGACAAAGAGATCAAACTTTTGGTTACTAGAGGTAGAGTGTGATGGAAGGGAGAAATTGGAAGAAGATAAACAAAAGATACAGATTTCTAGTTAAAAGATAAGTAAGTACTAAGGTGTAATGTGGGGCTTTGCTGATGGTTCAAATGATAAAAAAAAAAAAAATCTGCCTACAATGCGAAAGACCCAGATTCGATCCCTAGGTCGTGATGATCCCCTGGAGAAAGGAATGGCAACCCACTCCAGTATTCGTGCCTGGAGAATCCCCATGGACTGAGGAGCCTGGAGGGCAACAGTCCGTGGGGTCACAAGGTTGGACATGGCTGAGCAACTCAGCACAGCACAGCACGATGACTCAAAAATGGTAGCGGTGGTCCTTGTTGCTTTCGTTATAAGCTCTTGGCTGGAGTGCATGAGGGACAATTTATTTTCAGCAACTCTTATTTTCAGAAAGCCTGAGAGGTTTACTGAGCACACTTTCAGATGTGGGGTTGAGAGGAGAGCGCAGCAGTGGAACCGCGTCTGCAGGGGAGGCGTCCTCCTCTCCTGGTTCCCCATCGTCATCACTTCAACGGCAAGCGGGTCGATGCCAAGAGGATGGGCACTGGAGGGATGGACACTCCATTCATAACTCTTATCTGGGTTAAAGAACAAAAAGCCACGATTTTTGCCCATTCTTTAACTTGTCCCTCTATATCTGTCCTTTTCACTATTAAAGCCAGTCTTTCTTAGGCTCTGTTCTGAATAACTTCCAGAGACTATATGTCATTCTTTTGAAGTCATAGGATAGGAGGCTGCTTGCCAGCCTTAAAAGTCTTTAAAAAATTATTGTGTTTGAGCTGCTTCAGCCAGGGGGAGCACAGCCAAAATGCATCCTCTTGGCTCAAGCAGAGCTGTAAAAAAAAGAAGTTCCAAAGTTTGCTTTTCAGAGTCTCACACTCAATGTGGACAATTAAAAAGCTTGACCCGGAAAGACTTTCTTGTTGGCTGACAAGAACTTTCAAGAAAGTTGCCCAACAACCTCCAGAACTGCCATTTATTTGGCAAAGAAGGGACTGCTTTTTGAAAGAGAGTGTGGGTGTGCGTGCTCAGTCTTGTCCAACCGTGGACTTGTATCCTGCCACTCTCCTCTGTCCAGGGACTTTCCCAAGGAAGAATATTAGAGCAGGTTGCCATCTCCTCCTCCAGGGGATCTTCCCAACCCAGGGGTCAAACCCATGTCTCTTCTCTTTCCTTCATCAGCAGGCAGATTCTCTACCACTGTGCCGCCTGAGAAGCCCTAGAGAAGTCACTAAAATAAAAGGCAACTTTCCTTCCATGAAAAAAAAAAAAATGAAGAAATGAAAGAAGTATTTAGAGCACAAGTGAAGGAAATACTAAATTATACTGAAAAATGAAAATAAGAACTTAACAGATTAATTACCAGAAATTTGGCTTGAACTAAAACAAAGAAGCTCAGAAAAATTCTTGGATAGGAGACCCATAGGAATCATCAGCCTCAGAGGTCTTCTAGCTGTTCACAAAATCTGAAATACATGTTAGGGACATCAAGCGCACCCTCCCACAAAAGGTCCTTTGGTGACACCGTCAGAAAAGCAAAACATCACAGATTGATCCCTGTGCTGCATTCATATTTTCTTGGACACACAAAAGAATAAGTGAGAAAAACGACAGATTTTGGATGTTTTATGTAAAGCATAATTGCTTTCAACATCATGGTGTTTATCTGAGGGGTTATCTGAATGAAATTTGCCTTTGTTCAGGCTCCGTGATCACTGCAAGCTTTATGATTAAAGTCAGAAGCAAGTGAAGCATGAGAACCGTATTGTGAGGCACAGTTGGCACTTGCTCACACAAAGCAGGACAGGACTGCTGGCCCTCAGGGGTCTTCTCTGGTTCACTCTGCAGATGAAGAGCTGAAAACAGAGCTGTCTAGAAGACTTAGGACACAGACTTATGGTTACCAAAGGCAACGTGGGGGGAGGGGTAAATTAGGAGCTTGGGATTAACATATACACACCAGTCTATATCGGACTTCCCTGATAGTTCAGTTGGTAAAGAATCCGCCTGCAAGGCAGGAGACCCCGGTTCGATTCCTGGGTTGGGAAGATCCCCTGGAGAAAGGAAAGGCTACCCACTCCAGTATTCTGGCTTGGAGAATTCCATGGACTGTATAGTCTGTGGGGTTGCAAAGAGTCAGACATGACTGAGCGACTTTCACTGCTGTGTATCAAATAGATAACCAAGAAGGACCTACTGTATAGTATAGGGAACTCTACTCAATACTCTGTAATAACCTATATGAGAAGAGAATCTGAAAAAGAGTGGGTATATGTGTATATATAACTGGATCACTTTGCTTCAGTCGGTAAAGAATCTGCCTGTAATGCAGGAGACCCCGGGTTGACTCCTGGCTTGGGAAGATCCCCTGGAGAAAGGATAGGCTACCCACTCCAGCATTCTGGCCTGGAGAATTCAGGCCATGGGGTTGCAAAGAGTCGGACATGACTGAACGACTTTCACTCACACTCCACTCCACTGAAACTAACACCATCTTGTAAATCAACCATACTCCAATATAAAATAAAAGTTAAATTTAAAAAGGCCAGGAAAAAAAAGAGGTGGGGATTAAAAGGAGGAAAGAAAAAAGAAAACATTTAGGAAATTGTGATCACGATAGCCTCTTGTCAACTCCCGCTGTGGAAAGATTTGGAAAATGAGTCTTCCCTAGTAGCTCAGTTGGTAAAGAATCTGCCTGCAGTGCAGGAGACCTGGGTTCAATCCCTGAGTCAGGAAGATCCCCTGGAGAAGGAAATGACAACCCACTCCAGTGCTCTTGCCTGGAGAATTCCAAGAACAGAGGAGCCTGGCGGGCTACAGTCCTTGGGATCACAAAGAGTCGGAGATGACTGTGCAACTAAATTTCACTTTTGCTTTCATAGACACTACAAATCCCCTTAGAATTACCTCTCCATGTTGGAACCAAACGACTGAACCATCAGACTCCAGGGGTAGCAGGTAATGGAAAGGATGTCGCAACTGCTCTGAATGTTCTCATGGAAATTCTTCTTCAGCAGTTTCCCAGGTCTGGTACTTCTCCAAGTAATGAGGAAATCATTTATTAGACCCTGATCATGTCTTGCATCAAAACTGAGTTTAAAAGAATAACATCATTGTCTTTATAGATGACAGAGGACTTGAGAGTGGAAACTGGGACTTATTTGCATTGGACTCCCATCATGAAACCAAATGTCTGTGACTAACGCAGTTTATCCTCCCCCTTCAACCACATGAGATGAAAGCAGTCCATAATTTCTTCCATAGTTCACAAAACCGGCAGCTAATTAGATGGTTTGTGGATCCATGATGAAACGCAGGACTTTTAAAATATTTACAAATATTTTATGAATTATCAAGTTGCAGAGTAAGAAGCAAAATGACCAACACACATATGAAAAGTACTGAACCTCATTTATAATCAAAGAAATAAAAATGAAGACGTTGGGAAAGCATCCTTCCCATTAAATTGGTAAAATTGGTGACGACCATGGACTTGCCTGGTGGCTCAGACAGTAAAGCGTCTGCCTACAATACGGGAGACCCGGCTTCAATCCCTGGGTTGGGAAGATCTCCTGGAGAAGGAAATGGCAACCCACACCAGTATTCTTGCCTGGAAAATCCCATGGACGGTGGAACCTGGTAGGCTACAGTCCACGGGGTCGCAAAGAGTCGGACACGACTGAGCGACTTCACTCTCTCCCTCATGGACAATCGTGATATGCATATACTGCTGCTGACGGAGAAGAATGGTCCACATCTTCCGTGGGGGGGAGGAGGATTGGCAAAATTAGCAAATGCTTTAAAAATTCGCATGCCCCTTAAATCCAAAATTCCACTGCTTTGAATGTATTCTAATAAAATAATGGATGTGCATAAGCAGTCAACTTCAAGAACATGAAGCACATTAACTTTTGTGACAGTGAAAAAGCAGAACCTAGAATTTTTAAATTGTATCAAGTGAGGTGTTGTTTCTGTCCGTATCATGGAATGCCATTTTGCCATTGAAAATGACACTGAAGATTTTCTTTCTTGTTTCAAAGACATACTTGTAGCATATTTTGGTTTACAAGAAGGTTAGAAAAACTATGACTTTATTTTTAGTAAAAGCAAAGTGTTAAGAGGTGAAAAGGTGGATAGGGTTTTGATGGCATTAATGGGGTCAGGAATCTTAAGAATGGCTGGCTGCCAAATTTCCTTGTCACTTTCCATTTTCCCAAAGAAGAAAAATGCAAGGAACAAATCCAAATAGTACACAGAGCAGCAGCTTATTAGCTGAGTCGGTCCATGCGTTTTCTTGGGTGAATGGAGGACCTGTGTGGGGTTTCTGTCTCCCCACCACAGCCAAAAGCAGACAGTGTCCTTAGGCAGGCACAGAGAGACAGGAAGGAAGGTCAGGTCTAAGTTACGGATCTCCCTGCATAGAAAGACAACGAAAGGAACTGCCTGGGCACCACCTTTTCCTCAGTCCCCGGCCCGCTAGTAAACACAGCCAGTGAATGCCGTGGGATCCCATCAATAACAGTGGCTTCTTCCCTTCCCTCTGGTCCTGGGCAGAGGGGAGTAAGCTTCCAGGTGGACTTAGCGTCGGGACCCACGAGGCTCAGGCCACACTACACTGTTGCAATAATCTGCTGCTGCATAACACACCACTCCAAAACCCAGCGGTTTACAATAGCATTATTTCTCCTGATTCTCTGGGCTGGCTAGGCTCTGACACGCTGCTCCGCCCCGTGCGGTATAGCTGAGCTGACTCACGTGGCTGCATTCAGCTGGGTGCCTGGCTGGTGCTGGAACCTCTCAGCCGGCATCTCACACCGCAGTGTCTCACTCCTCATTCAGCGGCTGTTTGGTCGCTAAGTCACATCTGACTCTTTAGAACCCCTTGAACGGCAGCACGCCAGGCTTCCCTGTCCTTCACTATCTCCTGGAATTTGCTGAAACTCATGTCCATTGAGTCGATGATGTCATTCAACCATCTCATCCTCTGTCGTCCCCTTCTCCTGCCTTCAATCTTTCCCAGCATCGGGGTCTTTTCCAATGAGTCAGTTCTTCGCATCAGGTGGCCAAAGGATTGGAGCTTCAGCTTCAGCATCTGTCCTGCCAATGAATATTCGACCGATTTCCTTTAGGATGGACTGGTTGGATCTCCTTGCAGTGCAAGGGACTCTCAAGAGTCTTCTCCAAAATCACAGTTCCAAAGCATCAATTCTTTGGCGCTCAGTCTACTTTAGGGTCCAAATCTCACGTCCATACATGACTACTGGGAAAACTATAGCTTTGAAGCAATGGACAGCAAGTATCTGGAGAAGGAGGCAGCTTTCGCCCCTTATGAGGAAGCTCCTCGGGGATAGGCATACACATTCTATGAAGGGGACCACGGTTACTTACTGTAGCTACTCTAGCTTGTTCCACAGGGCAATCTGTAACATCTCACACAAGTGCCTCTGACCGCCAGCACAGAGTCAAGATATGCCCTCTAAACAGAAAATAGACATCAAGTGGTGTATTCTGATGAATGAATGTTAAGTATAAGAAACTCAGAATTTCTCTTTTATGTATAAACTATGAATCTTTTATGACTTCGGGGAGTGGGTTTCCAGGGAGCACACCAGGATATTATAGATAAAACATCACACTTTCCTCTT
Source organism: Moschus berezovskii (assembly GCF_049115385.1). NCBI lineage: Eukaryota > Metazoa > Chordata > Mammalia > Artiodactyla > Moschidae > Moschus > Moschus berezovskii. The sequence goes on from NC_142485.1 coordinate 6,347,619, forward strand.
TGAAAGGCTCTGTGACTCTGATGATAAGGCAGATTTTGCTAACTGCCCCCTCCCCCTTCAATCTCCTTCCTCTGGGCTGAAATCATGCACGAGAAATTCCAAAGAGGATCATATTTTTCCTAAAGGTTACAGGCTTAAATTATAAACTCAAGTCAATAAGTTAGATGTCTAAAAATTCTAAAAATAGGAGTGGATAATAAGAGTGCTTTCTCAACCGAAACCACAAATGGCCCTCTGTTGCACTCAGAAAAAGCAGCAGAAACTAAGCTTTCTCCCCAAGTGGAAAAATGGGGAATAGAAATCTCCAAGATGCCTTGCATTGTGTGAACTGATGATGTATCTCCATCAATCTCATTTATTGTTGTCTGAAGTCTTATTTTCAGGCCATTACATTCAAATACTGAATCGGACCATATCCACCAAGATCCTCTGGGAAGAGGAAACGCTTCTTACTAGAGGCAGGCTTTTTCTCTGGTTTTTACCATCAATGATAACATGTTTGCGCTGAAAGAGGTTCACAGACTCTTAAGTAAGCAATTTTGTGTGTTGGGGGTGGGTCTCAGTTCCCTGCTGCTGCTGCTAAGTCACTTCAGTCGTGTCCGACTCTGTGCGACCCCATAGACGGCAGCCCACCATGCTCCCCCCTTCCCTGGGATTCTCCAGGCAAGAGTACTGGAGTGGGTTGACATTTCCTTCTCCAATGCATGCAAGTGAAAAGTGAAAGTGAAGTCGTTCAGTCGTGTCCGACTCTTCGCGACCCCACGGACTGCAGCCCACCAGGCTCCTCCGCCCATGGGATTTTCCAGGCGAGAGTACTGGAGTGGGGTGCCATTGCCTTCTCCCTTAGTTCCTTGAGCAGAGATCTAACCTGCACCCTCTACCGTGGAAGCGCAAAGTCTTAACTCCTAGACCGCCAGGAAAGTCCCTTAAGTAAGAAATTTGAGAGAGGTTCTTGGAAACACGGAGAACTCTGGAAGTCTCTACTAGGTGAGTTGTGAAACGAACCGAGAACGACCTCACAGTATGGCTCCAGCTTCACTAAATGGAGGGATAGGCCATAAAAAAAAAAATGAGATGAAATGTACCAGCACAGCTATGGTCCAAGTGAGATGGAATGTGAGTTCCAAGTACTGCCCACCAAGCTTCCCAAATCCCACCTGCCCTCAACAACTAACCTATATGACCAGTCAGAAAGAAAATAATTGAGACAAGAAAAAAAAGTGGGGGGGGGAGGGATTCACACGGCAAGCTAGGAAGGCAGCCAAAACGGTAGTCCAGAAGTACAACGATCTTTCTAAATCATTGTTCAACCATTGGTTAAACATAATTGTATTCTTTTCAACATAGGTAATACGTTTTACAGTGCTTCCCAGGTAGCTCAGTGGTAAAGAACCCGCCTGCCAATGGGGGAGACAAAGGTTTGACCCCCTGAGTCAAGAAGATCCCCTGGAGGAGGAAATGGCAACCCACGCCAGTGTTCTTGCCTAGGAAACCCCATGGACAGAGGAGCCTGGCGGGCTACAGTCCATGGGGTCGCATAAGAATCAGACATGACTTAGTGACTAAACAACAACAACAATAAATTCTATACATACTTAGAATTTTTTCAGATACATAAAGACACAGAAAACGAATCAGTAGACATTTTTACACGTGATGTTTCTTTTTTAAAAAATAGTTTCATTTATTTATTTTTCCTGCGCAGGGTCTTTACCACTGTGTGGGCGTTTCTCTAGTTGTGATGAGCAGGGGCTACTCCTGGCTGTGATGAGCGGGCTTCTCACTGAGGTGGCTTCTCTTGTTGTGGAGCATGGAGCATGGGCTCATGGGCTTGTGGGCTTCAGCAGTTGAGGCTCCCAGGCTCTAGGGTACAGGCTCAATAATTGTGGTGCACGGGCTTAGTTGCTCCGCAGAATGTGGGATCTTCCCAGATCAGGGCTCAAATCCATGTCTCCTGCACTGGCAGGTGGATTCTTTACCACTGAGCCACCAGGGAAGCCCCACAAGATGTTTCTTGCTTGGAATTTGGACAGTTCAACTGTCTTCATTTTCCTCACGGAAGACTTGCTTTGAGGCATACATTTAGCAAACTAGCTTTCTGTTTCCACGCTTCCAATCCCAGCTCTTTGTCAGTTTCTCCCCTCTCTCTCCCTCTCCTGTTCTTTCTTTCCCTCCTTCCTTCCAGCCTCATGTCCAGTCCAGGAGAAAGTTTTACAGGTCTATTCCTCCCCCTTCTCCCAGGGGTTCACTGTGGGCAGCTGGTCATGTGATCTCTGTTCCCTACTCCAGGAAACTCTGCAGAATAGCAACCGTCCTCTGAAGATACCAGTGGCTCTTCCTATTCCTGGGAAGTTGAAGGAGACAGCAGCATATGCTGACGCCTCCTCCCACCAGGAAGCTGGCTTTGGGAGGAGAGTACACAGCAGGGTTCCTCTGATGCTCTCCTGCAAGTGACTCCAATGGCAGGGGTCAAGCAAGGAAGCACATTCATGGTCCTGGGGGATCCTCCCCTGGGTGCTGCCCGTCTTCCAGGGGCAGGACACAGCAGCTGCAGTGGGCGGGCTGAAGAACACATTACAGATTCTACTCCCCAACCAGAAGCTTCGAGCTAGTTCTAGTTACTTCAATTGGAATCTATTAGGCAAAGAAGAAAAAGAAGTTAGTTGCTCAGTCGTGTCCGACTCTGTGTGACTTTATGGACTGTAGCCCACCAGGTTTCTCTGTCCATGGGATTCTCCAGACACGAGTACTGGAGCGGGTTGACAGTCCTTTCTCCAATATTAGGTGAAACCCCATGAAATTGCCAACATTTGACTGCCTTGACCTAAAAAAAATGGTCAAACTCAATCTCCTGTGTGTCAACCTAATATATCCTGTATTGTGTCTCTAAATGACAGTGAAATTGTGCCAGTAAATGAAAACCTCCATTCATCACATTGACTGAATCACTCCCATGCTCAAAAATATTCAATGGAAACCCCCTTAATGTTACCATCAATTTCACATCCATCACAGTGGCAAGCAAAGACCTCTTCAAGGGTCTCAGCCTACCCATTCAATAGTACCCATTCCTGCTTCCCAGCACCCACTCAAATCTGTCTTTGCAAACTTTCCAAACCTTTCTCTCCCTCCACCTCTTGAAGTTCAGTGTATGTCTTAGTGTTTGCAAGCTTCCAACCTGTCTCCATTTCTTTTACACAGTCAATGTAACCTGTCTTCCAAAAAGCAAAAGATAACTATAATCAAAGTGTGATGAAGAAATTGACCTTCTTTTTCTAGAACCTGAGTATTTATTTGAAATTGACCTCACAAATTCAAAAGACAGTTCTGGGTTTCTGATCAAATAGTCATAAATTACTTGATCTTTAACCCACAAAAGGAGGGATATGACAGGATGAGCCTCAGTTCATGGGACTCTTCCATGGGTTGAGGAAACTGACAATGGTGCCTCTCCCAGCAGCTTAGGTGGGGGCCCTCATGTTGGGGCTTCCTCTAGGAGTTCCTCAGACAATTGATATGGCAGAAAATCGGGCTTTCTGGCACCATATTCTTCCATAATAGTGATGGATGGTTGAATCATGAGAAGCCAGAGCCCAAAGGACCCTCTTGCTAATGAATGCTCACCCTAGGAAGTCACTGGGGCTGGTTAGGGACAGCAAATGTTGCTTCCCAGAGATTCTACAGACCATATTTCCTGGGTCATACTCTGACCCTGACAATGAGCATGTGATTCGTTTTCTGGGACACTGCTAATGAGAGCCACGTTCTATCAGCACACTTACCCCTTCCTCCTGACACCCATGTCTTCTACTTTTCTCTAGGAAACACGTCCCTCCCCCGCTCCCCGCCCTGATTGTTTTTAACTTTCAGAGGTAGAAAGCATAGTTTAGTTTGGGTTCCCACAGCCACCGTTCATGCCCCCCAAGACATGGATTCTGTGAATAACAGTTTTTATGGAAGACAATTCCAACAAATACTTGTCGTGGAGTGGGAAAGGGAGATAAGTAAGGACAGGAGACAGTAAAATGTTCAGGGTCAGGCAAGTCGTCTTTGAGTACGATGAGAGTTTAAATAGCAGAGGATCTCTGGGAGCCAGTATAGGACACTTGCTTCAGAATTTCCTCAGGGAAACAGTGTGTGTGTGTGTGTGTGTGTGTGTGTGTGTGTATACTTACCCCCCCCACCACCACCACCCAGTCGTAGGGGAGAGCTGTTGAGGAGTAAGGATGTGGTGAATTCCACCAATGTTTGGTCATCTGGAAGGTGTGCAAACTGAGTTTCATGTTAGAGAGAGATGTCAGGATACATAAATGCTGGAAATTGGAAGGGAAGAGGGTGAGAAGCCAAGAGTGGGGAAAAGGGTGCTGACAGTGTCTGCTACAAAGCTAAACTCAATCAAAGCAGAAAAGAAGAAAGGCATCAGGAAAGACAAAGTGAGAAAGATAATCAGGAAAGAAGCTCGGGAGCCTGGAGGCTGTTGGGAAGGGCCAGGTCCTCATGCCAAATTGAGGATCTCAGGGAGAGCTCACGCCCATCAATTTCCTCTGGTCCATCAACCAACACAGTCCCTTGTCCCCACAGTGAGCCACAGCCGCCCCCACCTCCCCAGGAGACCCTCCAGACCAGCAGGCAGGTCTGACTCAGGCTCCTGTGGAGTCACTGCTTTTGCTGGGTCCCAGTATACGTGCAACTTTGTGGGCCCACCAAGAGCAGAGTCTGTTCCCCCCAGTCCTAAGGAGCTCCTACACTCAAGCCCCGCTGGCCCTCAAAGCCAGATGCCCTGGGGGCTCCTTCTCCCAATTCCAGACCCCCAGGCTGGGGACCCTGACATGGGGCTCAGGACCCTCACTCCTGTGAGAGAACCTATTTACGGGGAAAATCTGAAAAAAAAAAAAAAAAGAACATATGCAAACGGATAATTGAATCACTAAGCTGTACACCTATGCAACCCACTCCAGTACTCTTGCCTGGAGAATCCCCATGGACAAAGGAGTCTGGAGGGCTACAATCTACGGGGTCACATAGACTCGGACAAGACTGAGCAACTAAGCATATACCTACACAGGCTGCACATCCAACACTAACAGCGTTGAAAATCAATGACACACCAGTGAAATCTAAAAAGAAAAAAAAGCTCTGTTACAAAATCTTAGAAGGGTGCTTAATCCATTCTTAATTTCCAGCAAAAGCCATCCATAAATTATACCAACATGTTAATTGTGGAAAACGAGGCACCATCCTCCAAGTTTCCTAGTTGAATAATTGAGGCTTCATCCCAGCCTTTGCACAGCTTTGGTTCCCATCCCTTTCCGGCTCCTACCTCTTTTCTTCAGTCAGACGCTCCCCCTTCCTGCCCAGGATGCTCACACCAGGCTCACTGTGACTGCGTCCCCCACAGCCTGGCTGGGAGCCCTTCCACCTCCTGCAAACTTCCCACCTTCGAGCCCTAACTTGCACTTCCTCTGTTCTGTGAGCTCTCACCTTTGCTGGCTGCTCTCTCCCAATAGACCTGTCCTTGCTGGTCCCTATGGTGGACAGAACAATGGCCCCAGAGAAGCCCGTCCTGATTCCTGAAATCTGTGACTCTCACTGGACAGAAGGGACTGCGAATGTGATCAAGTTAATAGTTTTCAGATGGGGAGATTATTTTCAATTATCCAAATAAGCCCAATGTCATTCAAAGGGGTCTTAATAGATGAAAGAAGAGTCATAGCCAAAGAGAGACCCCAAGAGGATGACCCTATTTGGAAACAAGGTCATGGATCCTACGTTTGGTACAACTGGTATCCTTAGAAGATGAGCAGGGACACAGAGAGAATGCCATTTGATGATGGAGGCAGAGATTAGTTCTAAAAACTAAAGAACGACAAGGATTGTATAAACGCTGAAAGCAAAGAGAAAGGGGTGAAGCAGACTCCCAGGGCTTCCCAGGTGACGCTGCTGGTCAAGAATCCACCTGCCAATACAGGAGACGTAAGAAACATGGCTTTGATCCCTAGGTCAGGAAGATCCCCTGCAGGAGGAAATGGCAACCTGCTCCAGTATTCTTGCCTGGGAAATCCCATGGGCAGAGGAGCCCGTGGGGCTACAGTCCATAGGGGTGAGAATAGAGTCAAACACGCCTGAGCATCTGAACATATACTATGGCCTTACCAACACTTTAATTTGGGTTCTTAGCCTGCAGAGTGATTAGACATTAACTTTTCTACTGTTTCAAGCCACTCAGCTTGTGTTACCTTGCTAACAGAAGCCCTAGAAATGAAGCCATTGTTATAGAATTGATGTGAAGTTTAAATTTAATAATACATGAAAATTCTTAGGCATATGGGAAGTTTTAAATGAATGTTAGCTATCATTATTGCTTCATAAGTATTAGAATTATCAGTAATAAGTATTTTTATATTTCCCTTGGACATTTTAATATTTTTATTGAGGTATAGTTGATTTACAGTATTGTGTTAGTTTCAGGTGTACAGAAAAGTGATTCACTTACACATTTAAATATATTTTCAGATTTTCTATTACAGGGTATGTCATTAATTTTAAAATACAAGTAGAGTTACTATTGGCATTATTTTTTAAGTACCTCATGTGTAGACATGACTTTCTCATACCTCCTCACTGATAATAAACCTTTTAAAAATTCAGTTTTAATTTCTAATATGATATACATTGCAATATCTCACATAAACAAAGGCTCTCAAGGGTCCTCAATAATTTTGTAAAGTATAAAGTCATCTTGAGACCAAAATGCTTGAGAAATTCTGGAATAAACGCTTTAAAGTAGAGGTCTTCTTTATTTTTTATTGTTCAGGAAGCTGGTCTTCCCAGCTATATAGTTTTCAAGCACAGCTGATGGTGTCAGCCTTCTGTGGGGTTGGACTTGGAGAGTGAGATTGCAGAAAATTATTTTATACTTCTTTAATACTGGCTGGGGTAAAAGGATACATATATTTAAGTGTGGGCTTCCCAGTGGCACAAGTGGTAAAAAAAAAAAAAAAAAAAAACCTGCTAATGCAGGAGACAAAAGAGATGTGGGTTCAATCCCTGGGCTGGGAAGATGCCCTGGAGGGGCTTGACAACTCACTCCAGTATTCTGGCCTGTAGAATCACATGGACAGAGGAGCCTGGTGGGCTACAGTCCGTAGGTTTGCAAAGAGTCAGACATGACTGAAGCAACTTAGCAGGCACACACGCATATGTAAGTGTGTGTCTATGGATTTCTGTATATTTACATACAAGAATTCCATCATTTAGTGAACACCTCCCAGTTGAAACTTAAGGAATGAGCAAGAAGAAAAAAAGAAGAATCCAATTGTGATACACGTGGGAGACAAGTCTAGGTGCAAGAAATAAACACAAGTGAAGAGAAATAATATTATCTACAAAACCCATGATTCCCTCATATAAATAAATAGATTTACTTTGAGATTCTCTCATTTCTCTCCCTCTTTTTTGTTATTTTAGGAAGCCATCACAATTACTCTTAACACTGTGTACAATCCCGGAATCCAGTCCAAACTATCCAGACAAATATGTCATCTTGGACCGAGGCAGGTTTTCCTTTTCCACCTAAAAGGCTCAGAGAAGAAGCCAGAAAAGCTAGATGTGGCATCTGAATCCAGTATTTCTCAGCAAAAAGGTCATCTCCACAGTTTTAAAATGGACTGAAGTGCTCATCTCTCACATCCATCTTGAGTCTTCAGGAACCCAAAAGGGAGCTCAGTCACACACACCCAGACTGCCGAGGAGGAAACTTCTGAATGCTGACCCAGATTTGCTCAGTCTGTCTGCATTGCTGCAAGAGTCAGCAGACCCTTGTCAGTGACCTAGGACCACTGGGAGCCCATAAGCCTGAGACTGGGGATCTGGGAGCCTAAAAAGTTGCTGATGTTGAAGCTGGCCAAGGATTATACCAGGATGGGTGAACAGACTTGTTTGAGATCCCCTGTTAAGTTCCTCCAGTGGTGAGACAGTCTATCTTCCCCTTCCATTTAATTGGTTTAGAGCAGGAAATGATAACGTGTTCCAGTATTCTTGCCTGGAAAATTCCATGGACAGAGGAGCCTGTTGGGCTCCTGGGTTTGCAAAGAATTGGATGCAACGGAAGCCACTTAGCACACACACACATGGTCTGTCTATGTCAAGTCCACAGTACCAGTTATAAACCTGAAATGTATCAGCAAACCCTCAATAATATCACAGTGCCTCCCTTCAGCTACCACAAGTGCTCACAGGATGTGGCCTGGAAGACTGAGTGCTTCTATTCCAACACAAGTGGAAACGGAGACCCAACTTTCCAGCTGAATCCCTGATGAAACTGCCCACCACACCCGTGGGAGTCTTGGTGAATTCCCCAGGCCTTGCATGTCCGTGAGACAACAAGGTAACCTCACAGGCCTCAGCTTCCTCCTCTGTAAGATGACAGGGTTGGGTCAGATGGCCTCTGCAGTCACTGATTCTATGATTTCCGGAGTCCTAGTCCGAGACTCAACTCCAACAGAAATCTTTCACGTTTATTTATTCCTGTCTCCAAGACTGAAATCTGTAAATCTAATTGGCAATCACCAAAAAAATTGATAAAAAGAAGAAACAGTTAATCCCATGAAACAAGAGGTATGGCTTACAACATCAGTGATGCAACCACACCATCTGAGTTCACCAGCGTTTTATAGCCTGAAAGTCTCTTTCAGGTGGAGACAGTCATAAACATGTCCCCTGTGAATAAGGAACATTACGTAGGGTTGCCTTCTCCTGTTCACTAAGGGTGTTTTGTCCACCTGTAATGTTTTGGAGTTGGCATCACTGCAGGAAGGCAGCATGGTCCTCGGAGTCTCTCCATTCGTACTCCAAGAACAGTTAGGAACTAATAAGTGATAATCCAGGAAATATTGCCACAGAAAAGGAATACAATGATCTTCCTGACAATAAACTGTTTCTGTAAGGCCGCTTGATTGTGGCATTGTCTGTTAGGCCAGGTTAAATCTGGGAAGCATTGGTCAAGAATATTTATTCAGTTTAAGTGAAAGAAGATTTAGATTACGGAAAAGGAGTGAGGATAGCAGCTAGTCAAAATAAGCCAAGGCTTCTGCTAAAGGGAGGAAAGGTCCCTAGGTCCTGAGATTACACAAGGTCTTTCCAGTAACGTGTATGATACTAGACGATCACAAACGTCCACCATCACCTTTATAGACAAAGAGTAGAGTCAGGACACATCCTTGAATTATGCACACTCTGTTTTATCAAAGAAGTTGCAAACCATAGGCATCTCCGGATACTGCAGGATACTGCAAACATCCGATGTCTCAAACCAGCCTGCCAACTGTACCCTGTTGCCTTGGCAACAGGATGCAAGCAGGCATGGAAAAATCCTGTTGCCTCAGCAACAGGATCTCAGAAAAAGAGGGTGGAGGCTTTAAGCTGTGACTATGGCAAACGCTGTAGGTTCAAGCTGATAGGTGAGATTTTAGTCCAATTACAGTGGAAAATACAGAATTTACACTATGATGACAGTCATTTATCTGTTAATTGACAAATATTTGTGGTCTGGCCTCTAGGTGTCAAACACCAAGCAATGCTCTGTAATACAAGAGGGACCGTAGTCTGGTTTGTGCCAACACAGAGGAATAGATATTAATTGATGAATCGAGGGATGTTCTTAAGAAGATCATAACACAGTGACCAAAACTTACTAGGTCTTGAGTATATGTGATAAAGAGAGTGAAGCCCCTGTGTATATTATCAAACTCCACTATATAGGACAATTTATTTCTAAGTTGAAGTAAAATTCTATGACATTGAGTTAGAACCATCAACATATATATCAACTGAGTAAGAGTATAAAACCTGGACAGAAACTGGTAAAGACCAAGCCCATTTGTAACTTTTTCCCAGCAAATGGTAATGCAGGCAGAGGATTCTTGATCACTTAGCTCACGGAAAATGACTAAAATTGGAAATTTCAAAGAAAGTACTAATGATTGAATTTTAATCACTTTTTTTCCTGACACATTGACTCAGATTTTGGCTAATTCTGTCAATATGCACAAAACACCGAACATTAACAATAAGAATATTTATCTCAAATGATTATTTCAAAGTAGTTTTTTGAGGGTTTATCTATGAGAAGTGAATTCAACTTTCCCTCTTCTTATGATTTTTGAGATGCACATATCAAAATAAAAGATGGTTTCCACACACACTTCAGTTCAGTTCAGTTCAGTCGCTCAGTCGTGTCCAACTCTTTGCGACCCCATGAATCACAGCATGCCAGGCCTCCCTGTCCATCACCAACTCCCAGAGTTCACTCACACTCACCGCCATCGAGTCGGTGTTGCCATCCAGCCATCTCATTCTCTGTCGTCCCCTTCTCCTCCTGCCCCCAATCCTTCCCAGCATCAGAGTCTTTTCCAGTGAGTCAACTCTTCGCACGAGGTGGCCAAAGTATTGGAGTTTCAGCTTTAGCATCAGTCCTTCCAATGAACACCCAGGATTGATCTCCTCTAGAATGGACTGGTTGGATCTCCTTGCAGTACAAGGGACTCTCAAGAGTCTTCTCCAACACCCCAGTTCAAAAGCATCAATTCTTCGGCGATCAGCCTTTCTTCACAGTCCAACTCTCACATCCATATATGACCACTGGAAAAACCATAGCCTTGACTGGACCTTGGTTGGCAAAGTAATGTCTCTGCTTTTTAATATGCTATCTAGGTTGGTTATAACTTTCCTTCCAAGGAGTAAGTGTCTTTTAATTTCATGGCTGAAATCAGCATCTGCAGTGATTTTGGAGCCCAAAAAAATAAAGTCTGACACTGTTTCCACTGTTTTCCCATCTATTTCCCATGAAGTGATGGAACCAGATGCCATGATCTTCATTTTCTGAATGTTGAGCTTCAAGCCAACCTTTTCACTCTCCTCTTTCACTTTCATCAAGAGGCTTTTGAGTTCCTCTTCACTTTCTGCCATAAGGGTGGTGTCATCTGCATATCTGAGGTTATTGATATTTCTCCCTGCAATCTTGATTCCAGCCTGTGCTTCTTCCAGCCCAGCATTCCTCATGATGTACTCTGCATATAAGTTAAATAAGCAAGGAGACAATATACAACCTTGACGTACTCCTTTTCCTATTTGGAACCAGTCTGTTGTTCCATGTCCAGTTCTAACTGTTGCTTCCTGACCTGCATACAGGTTTCTCAAGAGGCAGGTCAGGTGGTCTGGGATTCCCATCTCTTTCAGAATTTTCCACAGTTTATTGTGATCCACACAGTCAAAGGCCTTGGCATAGTCAATGAAGCAGAAATAGATGGTTTTCTGGAACTCTCTTGCTTTCTCCATGATCCAGCGGATGTTGGCAATTTGATCTCTGGTTCCTCTGCCTTTTCTAAAATCAGCTTGAACATCTGGAAGTTCACAGTTCACGTATTGCTGAAGCCTTCCTTGGAGAATTTTGAGCATGACTTTACTAGTGTGTGAGATGAGTGCAATTGTGTGGTAGTTTGAGCATTCTTTGGCATTGCCTTTCTTTGGGATTGGAATGAAGACTGACCTTTTCCAGTCCTGTGGCCACTGCTGAGTTTTCCAAATTTGCTGGCATATTGAGTGCAGCACTTTCACAGCATCATCTTTCAGGATTTGAAATAGCTCAACTGGAATTCCATCACCTCCACTAGCTTTGTTCGTAGTGATGCTTTCTAAGGCCCACTTGACTTCACATTCCAAGATGTCTGGCTCTAGGTCAGTGATCACACCATCGTGATTATCTTGGTCATGAAGATCTTTTTTGTAAGTTCTTCTGTGTATTCTTGCCACCTCTTCTTAATATCTTCTGCTTCTGTTAGGTCCATACCATTTCTGTCCTTTGTTGAGCCCATCTTTGCATGAAATGTGCCCTTGTTATCTCTAATTTTCTTGAAGAGATCTCTAGTCTTTCTTATTCTGTTGTTTTCCTCTATTTCTTTGCATTGATCGCTGAGGAAGGCTTTCTTATTTCTCCTTGCTATTCTTTGGAACTCTGCATTCAGATGCTTATATCTTTCCTTTTCTCCTTTGCTTTTCACTTCTCTTCTTTTCACAGCTATTTATAAGGCCTCCTCAGACAGCCATTTTGCTTTTTTGCATTTCTTTTCCATGGGGATGGTCTTGGTCCCTGTCTCCTGAACAATGTCACGAACCTCCGTCCAGAGTTCATCAGGCACTCTATCAGATCTAGTCCCTTAAATCTATTTCTCACTTCCACTGTATAATCATAAGGGATTTGATTTAGGTCATACCTGAATTGTCTAGTCATTTTCCCTACTTTCTTCAATTTCAGTCTGACTTTGGCAATAAGGAGTTCATGATCTGAACCACAGTCAGCTCCTGGTCTTGTTTTTGCTAACTGTATACAGCTTCTCCATCTTTGGCTGCAAAGAATATAATCAATCTGATTTCGGTGTTGACCATCTGGTGATGTCCATGTGTAGAGTCTTCTCTTGTGTTGTTGGAAGAGGGTGTTTGCTATGACCAGTGCGTTCTCTTGACAAAACTCTATTAGCCTTTGCCCTGCTTCATTCTGTGCTCCAAGGCCAAATTGGCCTGTTACTCCAGGTGTTTCTTGACTTCCTACTTTTGCATTCCAGTCCCCTATAATGAAAAGGACATCTTTTTTGGATGTTAGTTCTAGAAGGTCTTGTAGGTCTTCATAGAACAGTTCAACTTCGGCTTCTTCAGCATTACTGGTTGGGGTGTAGGCTTGGGTTACTGTAATATTGAATGGTTTGCCTTGGAAACGAACAGAGATCATTCTGTCATTTTTGAGATTGCATTCAAGTACTGCATTTTGGACTCTTTTGTTGACCATGATGGCTACTCCATTTCTTCAAAGGGATTCCTGCCCTTAGAAGACACACACTTCAATCCCTCTCAATACACTCATGGAGTTCAAATCTCTCAAACTGTGAATGTAAGAGGTACAATTTCTCTAGGAAATAGTTTATCGGTTTCTTCAAATTTAGGTATACACCTACCTTGTGATCCAGACATTTCACTTCTAGGCGTTTACCCCAAAGAGGAAAAAAAGTGTGTGTCCATAAAGACACACATGTTCATCACAGCTTTATTACTGGAACTCAAAAGGTCATTAACAGATGAATGGATTAACAACCTGCGGAATGAGCCATGATGCACGAACAGAGACAGATCTTGAAATAATTACACTGACTGTAAGAAGTCACGGAAATGAGAGTATGTACTGAATACTCTGTTAGTCCCATTTGCATTAAATACTAAAACGCAAACTAATCTGCAGCGCAGCAAGCAGATCATTGATCGTCTGGGGTGAGGGGTTAGAAGCACCAGGACACTTTTAGATAGATACGTTCACACCTGAATTGTGACTTCACAGGGATACGAAGATTCAAAAACATGCATTTCACACTTTGAAAGAATGTGATTTATTTTCTATGGATTATACCTCATTGACTCTGTCAAAATAACTTTTTACATTCTCAAGAAAAGTTACTCAAATAGGACATCATATGATCTGTACACCTTCATTGAAAGCCATACATAAAAAAGACACCATGAGGTTAACTTTCGTCTGCCTTTTGTCACTTACTAGATGGAACTTAAACATAAGTCAATTAGCTGTCTGCTGAAGAGTGCACACAGGTGAAGGAACATTTTAATATTCTTTGTCTAGTCCTTTGAGGGCTGTTCAAAGTCTTCCTGATTTTGTGACTCGAAATTGCTCATTCCTGCTTCTTGGGTCCACCCTGGTCTGTTAACTTAGAATCTGAAATGGGAAGTGCTTTGGATACCCTTTGGCAGAGCAAAATGTATGCTGCTCAGAAATGTGTCCAATGCTCTTCTAAGGGACTTCCAATCCCAGCCTCATTTGTGTTCATCCCCAGCCCTAATACAAACCTAGGCGTACCTTCGTAGGCTCAAAACTTTCCTGCCAGACTCACTCAATCATATGCCCCTCCTTTTCCTGTCCCAAACCACAGATCCTTATTCCTTAAATTATCCTCAACTGAGATCATTAGAAATTCACTTAAAAAATAAACATTTAGCTCAAGAAAAAGCAACTAGCTCAAGATAACAGAGATAGCCTCTAGGTGTCAGAGGCAGGATGTGCACAGAGGTCTATCTAGTACCAATATTCATCCTGTACTTTGAAAAAAACAACTCCTCTATTTAAACAGATTTCAATCTCCCCTTGGTGATTCAATAGAAATTTCAAGAATATAACTGTAAAATAAATCCTTGTGGGTTATTTCTGCTCATCATAATGTTTCCAGAAAGTGATGCATTGCTATATTTAAGGAATACAACCGGCTTTATACCTGAGGACATCTGGAATTTTAAAAAAATTCAAATCTGAAGGAAAATAAGCTTGAAACTTAAGGATTTCTCCTCCTGTGACCTTTTTTTTTTTTTTTAATGTTTCTAGTTTGAGAGTTGAAGCCATTACGATGTTTGCAAAAGTTGCCTCCAGCAAATACACAAACCTATTAAATGGAGTTAGTGGGGGAAACGTGCATCCTTGAATGATGAAATTTGGCTGCTGTCATCATTTCTACCTCCTAACTACTTAAGATTTTTCTAGGACTGGAAGAAGGAGTTAACTAGCATCTGCACCCACAGAGAGGATGGACACATTCTGGGTATCAATATAGCAGCAAGGAGAGGGCAACGTAAACCAGACAAGAAAACCATCACCGATATGGAGATCATCACCATTCTAGGGTGTCACAGTGCTGTCACAGTGCTGTCACAGTGCTGGCGCGATTATGTTTAGTGCAGCTTTGCTCATTATAATGCCATGTTTTTAAATGTGTGCAGCAGATCATAATACGTTTTCAGTTAATAGTAATTCTAACAGTAACAGCCTGACACTGCCCAAATTAACTGAGGCATTAGGGGAAGAATTAAAACAGCCTATTTTATTTAGACTAGTGCAATGTTTTAAGTTGTCTAGAATGTTAGTTTTATCAGACGAGAGAGAAAGAAAAGCAAGACATAAACAAAAAGTGTAACATCAGGTATATCTTGTGGACGCTTTATTTGGAACCACAAACAATGAACGGTTTCCTTTGTGTTCTGAGATATTCAATCTCAGGTATACCTTTACCGAGTTTCTTCCATTTGCTTAGTTAATAACCATGACCTTAAATATGTACATTTAAGGATCTCTAGTGCTGGACGGAAATTCATCTCACAGAGGGAATCTCTTCTCAGTGGCAAACCACATTCCACACTTTTCATGAATGATAGCACAAAGAAAATTCAAAATAGGAGACAGATCCCTGCCTGTATATTACTGTACATAAACCCAATCCCTAAATTTCAAGGTACTAAAAATATCAGCCAGTGTGATCAGATGCTTAAAGGGACCACGTTGGGAAACTGGTTTTGCCACCACCGACCAGTGGGCAGATGAAGCAAACCTGGGGCAGGGTTCTTCGCTGTGGTGGATGGAAATCTGCTAGTTCCTATGCCGTCTGAATCATTTCATTGCCTAATTTTATTTATGAAACCCTAAAGCACGCTTCTTCTTCTCTGCCCTACTTACCAAGCAGAGAAGCAATATGTTCACATTAAACCAGAAAAATTGATGTCTGGAGCCCTGAAAATAGCTAAATCCATAAATATTTATAGTAAAGGAAAATGTGCTCTTTAGATTTAGATGTTAAGAATTACTTTATTTTGAACTTAAAAATAATTATTCAAAACTAGATATTTTGCTTTAACATAATTAAATGCATATGATTACGATCCTGATATTATGATAATACTTTCTTAGTTAGAACTTTTTAAAGGCACAAGAACATACAAATGAACTGTCACTGAAATAAATTAGGGAATGCATTAATTATTACAATTCGATCTAAAATTTGAGTATCAAATTTACAGTACTTGATGTTTCACGGTCATCTCATAATTAATGTAGTATCCACAGTGGGTTCTTCATTATTACTAATTCAAAGACAGATTTTCAAGAAGCAATGATACTAGTAAAGAGGAGAACGGTGTCATAATCTGAAAGGATCATGTTAAAAATACAGAAGATACGGTCTGTATCGAGTTACCGGTCACCATTTTGTTTGCAGTCTGCACATAAAAACAGGGAAATAAATGAATGTGTGTGTCAGTGTTTCTAAGAGCATTTCAAGAGGCCAGAATCGGGTAATTCCTCTCAACACACAGAGGAAACAATATGCAGAGAATCATCAAGTGGCCAAGTTTTAAGATATTCTAATTCTGCTCCGAAACAAGAAATGCCACTGAAAACCAGCAGTGCTTACTTAAGGCATTAAGGAACTCCACACTCACCGTTCCATTTTTAACACAGAATCGCATGAGGTCTAGATCTTGCTACCCTGCACACATAGCACATGATGTATAAACATCTGTCAGCGGAGAAAGAACTAAAAACTGTGGAAAACTTTAAAAAGTACTATCATCTTTTGCCTGGTCTAGTGTGATCTTCTCCTTTCCATCCTCACTGCTTCCACTCTTGGCTCTCTGCAGTCGAAACAGCAGCCAGATGCACCTTTTAAAACGTTATGTCAACCCTTTCCCTAAACTCATATCCCTTGCCTACATCATGACACCTCAGGATCTGCCATCATTGTTGAGCATCTGGATATTTGCATCACTGGCCCTCTGATGTAATCGTGCTCAAATGTCACGTAATTAGAGACATTTCCATTCCATTTTGACTTCTTTATGTAAAACAGCCTGTCTCTCCACGCCTACAAATTACTTTATTTCTGTTCAGTCACTAAGTTGTGTCTGACTCTGCGACCCCATGGACGGCAGTGTGCCAGCCTTCCCTGTCTTTCTCCATCTCCCAGAATTTGCTCAGCCTCATATTCATTGAGTCAGTGATGCTATCCAATCATCTCATCTTCTGTTGCCTTATCTTTTAAAATATTTTTGTCCATAACACTTTAAATATATTTTCTGTTTTCTGTTATGTGTCTCCCCTCACTATGAAGGTAGGAGTCTTCTAACTATTTTGTTCACTGTTATAGCATGAAACTAGAATAGTCCCCAGAAGAGAATAGTTGCTCAATAAATTGTGTTGAATAAAGGAAATAACAGACTTATTTTTTAAAGTGTTGCCAAGATATTCTCCATGTTAAAACAAGAGGTAGAAATCAAAATCATAGCATAATTGTTTTAAAGAAGTTGTCAAACTGATTCTAAAATTAATAAGGAGCAACAAGAGACCTCAAAGAGCTAAATCAAACCTGACAAAGAAAACAAAATTGGAGAATTTACAGATTCCAATTTCAAAACATATTATAAAACTATGATAATCCAGACAGTATGGAATTGGCCTAAGAACAGACATACAGATCAATAGAACAGAACAGAGTTTAAAAATAGATCCACAAATACAGTCAAATTATTTTCTCAACAAAGATGACTAGTAAAATCAACGTAAAAAGATTAGACATTTTAAGAAATGATGCTGGAAAACCTTGATACCCATATGGATACTCTCTTTATTATTCTATGTACAGTATTAAATCAAAATGGATCATAGACATAAACATAAAAACTATAGCTGTAAAGAATTTATTAAAAAAGGAGCCTGTTTTTGCAGCCATTGATATAGGCAACAATTTCTTTCAGTTCAGTTCAGTCGCTCAGTCGTGTCTGACTTTTTGTGACCCCATGAATCGCAACACACCAGGTCTCCCTGTCCATCACCAACTCCCGGAGTTCACTCAAACTCATGCCCATCGAGTCGGTGACGCCATCCAGCCATCTCATTCTCTGTCATCCCCTTCTCCTCCTGCCCCAAATCCCTCCCAGCATCGGAGTCTTTTCCAGTGAGTCAACTCATCGCGTGAGGCGGCCAAAGTATTGGAGCTTCAGCTTTAGCATCAGTCCTTCCAATGAACACCCAGGAATGATCTCCTTTAGAATGAACTGGTTGGATCTCCTTGCAGTCCAAGGGACTCTCAAGAGTCTTCTCCAACTGTGGTTGGAGAAGCATCAATTCTTCGGTGCTCAGCTTTCTTCACAGTCCAACTCTCACATCCATACATGACCACTGGAAAAACCATAGCCTTGATTAGACGGACCTTTGTTGGCAAAGTAATGTCTCTGCTTTTTAATATGCTATCTAGGTTGGTCATAACTTTCCTTCCAAGGAGTAAGCATCTTTTAATTTCATGGTTGCAATCACTATCTGCAGTGATTTTGGAGCCCCCAAAAATAAAGTCTGCCACTGTTTCCACTGTTTCCGCATCTATTTCCCATGAAGTGATGGGACCAGATGCCATGATCTTCATTTTCTGAATGTTGAGCTTCAAGCCAACTTTTTCACTCTCCTCTTTCACTTTCATCAAGAGGCTTTTTAGTTCCTCTTCACTTTCTGCCATAAGGGTGGTGTCATCTGCATATCTGAGGTTATTGATATTTCTCCCAGCAATCTTGATTCCAGCTTGTGCTTCTTCCAGCCCAGCGTTCCTCATGATGTACTCTGCATAGAAGTTAAATAAGCAGGGTGACAATATACAACCTTGACGTACTCCTTTTCCTATTTGGAACCAGTCTGTTGTTCCATGTCCAATTCTAACTGTTGCTTTCTGACCTGCATATAGGTTTCTCAAGAGGCAAATCAGGTGGTCTGGTATTCCCATCTCTTTCAGAATTTTCCAAAGTTTATTGTGATCCACACAGTTTCTTAAACATGATGCAAAAAGCACTAACAACAACAAAAAGTAAATAAACTCAACTTTAACAAAATTCAAAATCTCTGCTCATAAAAATATCATTAGTAAAATAAATAATCAAGTCATAGACTGGGGAAAATATTTTCAATACATATGTGTGACAACAAATTAATATCTGGGACATATAAAGTACTCCTCAGTTCGGTTCAGTCACTCAGTCGTGTCCGACTGTTTGCGACCCCGTGAACCTCAGCACGCCAGGCCTCCCTGTCCATCACCAACTCCTGGAGTTTACTCAAACTCATGTCCATCGCATCAGTGATGCCATCCAACCATCTCATCGTCTGTCATCCCCTTCTGCTAGCATCAATCTTTCCCAGCATCAGGGTCTTTTCCAATGAGTAAGTTCTTCAGTACTCCTACATATCAACAAAAACAGACAAATAATTCATTAAAAATAATGGGGGAAAGAGTTGAACAGAGACTTCTTTCACACATAAATAGATACATAAATGGCCAATAGACACAAATAAAGGTGTTCCACATCCATGGTTATCAGGAAAATATAAACATAACTCACAAAGAAATACCCTTTTACACCCATCACAAAGTCTAAAATAAAAAAGACTGGCGATTGTAAACGTTGACCAGAATGTGAAACATTTGGAACACTCATATATTGTTCCTGAAAGTTTTAAACAGTATTTTTTAGACAACTGTTTGGTGGTTTCTTTTAAACATACTACCTTATAACCCTGAAATTCTATCCCTAGGTATTTATCTAAGAAAAATGAAAATATATCCATAAGAAACTTATGGAAGAAAACTCAAATCAATCTTACTGATTATAAAACCCCAAATCTGGAAATGACATACTGTTCATCAACAGGAAAATAAGCAATTTGAGATCCAGTCATGTGAGTAATACTACCTAGAAGTATAAACAAATGACTGACATTCACAACAACGTAAAGGAAACTCAGACACGTTACGTCATGTAGAAGCCAGATGCTGAAGAGTATAGTCTGCTGGGTTTACATGAAGTCAAACAATAGATGAAATTAATCTACAGTGACAGAAATATCGGCAGCCTGTCAAGGACTGTGGATTGTATGGGAAGGGGCAGGGGGAATTTTCTGAGGTCATGCAAATGTCCTGAATCCTGTTTTGGGTAGAAGTTATAAATGTACCGAAAGTTACTGAACTAAAATTTAAGATTTGTACATTTTGTGTGCTGTGCTCAGTTACTCAGTTGTTCTGACTCCTCAGCCCCAAGGACTGTAGCCTGCCAGGCTACCCTGTCCATGGGATTCTCCAGGCAAGAATACTGGAGTGGGTTACCTTGCCCTTCTCCAGGGGATCTTCCCAACCCAAGGATCGAATCCAGGTCTCCTGCATTGCGGGTGGATTCTTAACCGTCTGAGCTACCAGGGAAGCCACTTTGTACATTTTACTGTACATAAATTATATCTCAGTAAAAGGGAGTGTAGCACTGGAGTGCGAATTGTATGTATAGCTGTGTGGGAGTCTATAAAGCATGGTTTTATTCTTCTACAACAGAACAAGTACAGAACACTTCTAAAACAAATCATGATTTTTCCTGATACTTCTTTGACTGCATCATTGCTTGTTGCATTTTCACAGCCTTGGGGAAAATTCAGTCAACAATTAACCAGACAATAAAAACAAAGCTGTTCACAAAAATATTGGCCTTTTAAAACATATCATTTTCTACATGGCTTAATTTAATCTCTTAGGAGAGAATTGCATATATAAGCCATTAGTAGGATTCTCAGCAATTTTAAATGACATATAGCATAATAAAAATAAAGCAATGCAGATAAAACATTAAAAAATTTTTTTTGCACTAAGAGGAACTTTCCTGGTGGTCCAGTGGCTAAGACTCCATGCTCCCAGTGCAGGGGCCCTGGGTTTGATCCCCGGTCAGGGGACTAGATCCCACATACAGCTACTGAAAGTTCCCATGCCACAAAGATCCCGCATGCTGCAACTAAGACTTGGCATAGTCACTTAGAAAATACGTGCTTTCTAAAAATTGCAAGAAAATGAGAATCAGGTGTTTACATGTTTGCTCAATTCTCAATCGGACAACTTTAGGACATTTGAAAATTTAAGGAAAAAATATCAACTGCCTGTGAATAAAGTTTGCTAAGAACATATATAAATTGGATTATAACACTACAGTCAGAATTTCAACATTTTTTAAAAATTATAAAATTATTATGAAGGGCTTGTGAATTTAGAAAATAATCTTTGATGATAAGTACTCTATTAGTTGCCTTGGTCCCCAGATTCAATGGAATTTAAGATGATTATTATTTTTATTATATTTGAATAGTGTGACAATATCAGATTATCATAAAAGTCCTTTTTCTAAACTCAATGAAACCTTAGAGTAAATATCTAGGACTCACTATATGAACATTCAATTTATCCAGATCGGATGCAATTTTTTAAAAGATGATACTGGTAGGCACATACAGAGGAAGGAAGATGATTCTAAATAACTGAGAGGAATGGATTCAATCATTTGGAAGTTCCTGAAAGCAGAAGTGAGGCTTCTCTTAGATGAAAAGAAATTATATCCATGGACAGCCATTTCAGCCTGTTCCCAAAGTTCCAGCCTTCCTTAGGGACTTTGGACTTGCCAAGCTAGCCCCAACTATCATATAAGCAAATTCCTTGCAATAAATTTCTGAATATGCATCTCCTACAGGTTTGCTTCACAAATTTCATGTAGGACTGTCCTACACAACGTAGGTGCAGTAGGTGTAGTATTGGCATCCATGGCTACTGCCCTTTAAGGATCAGCACCATTCAAAGTCCTTGTGATAAACAAAATGACACCTGTCAATATGTGCACCCACTTCCTATCAGTCCCTCTCAGACAGCACAGAAGTGCTGCCCCGAATCCCTGCTACGGATGAGGAAGAGGCTCAAAGCAAGCAAAGCAGACATTGTAATGATCCAAGATGAGACGTGAGAAGGAGAACTGAAAGGCGAAGATGGATTTTCAGACATTTCAAAGACAGAATTGGTAAAAAGCTTGCTAGTGAGACGGATGGAGGATTTGCGGGACAGTGAATTGAAGAAGATGTTGATGTTCTAGTTAAGGCGGTGGGGTATAGATCGTGACCAGGCTAAGAGAAGCCATCCACTGTGAGAGCCGCCGAGTATGGGTACTGACTTGCAGGTAAACATCCAGTTCAAAATTTAGGTCTGACCCACAGAGGAGGTTGAGATCAGACAGGTAGCTTTGGAAGTCTTCAGAATATGAGTACAGAAATTGTTGGTAAAACACTTCCCAATGTATTTTCTTTTCTTAGAAAATGTTGTATACATCTCTTCCCAGAGCCTTTATCTTATGAGACCATGCCAAGAGGCTGAGGCTTATAAACTAAAGGGTAAAGAACACCCAGGGACGAAGGACTGACAGAGAGGAATTTCTGGCAGAGCGGACAGGGAACCAGGGAGTCTTCATGAAGCGCAAGAAAGACACCTGATGGGAAGGAGGCGAAGAGGCAGTGCAAGCCGTCTTGCTTTTCCTCCACACACCCACACCCGCAGGGCTGAGCCCCAGGTGGTAGAAACACTCAGAGGGTTTGAAGAAGGCAGTTCAGGTGCATCTAGAGAAGGCTGGAAGCTTCAGAGAAGCTCTGCTCGCCCTGCCACTGTGTGCTCTGTGGTCAGTAGGAGCGCTGACCACAAAGCCCATGAGGGTAGACTGCTTTCTGCTTTGTTCACTGTGGCTCAGCACACAGACTCGTGCCTGACATCTAGAAGGCATTCACTCAGTATTTATTGAACGGATAGCTGAACGGCACGTGGAACAGAAGAGTTGGAAAATATGAACAAGGTACTTGGGCTAGTAGTACCCCTGACCGGCAGTTGGTTCCCCACGGGCTGTGGGTGGATGGATGGGAATCCAAACCTCCCCTGTGCCTCAGGGGGAAGCATAGAAGACAGCTGTGGTGCCAGCAAGTTCACCAGGCCACTGTTGGGGGGGCACAGAGAAGACAGCTCAACCCACAAATGCCAAGGCAGGGGCTCCACAGCCGCAGAGATGGGTTCACCCCACCTAGGGTCAATAGAAGCCAACAGAAGGAGGGGGCAGAGCCCTGGCCCTCTTCCAGCCATGGGGAGATGCTGTTAGGGAAGCTAAATAAAAGCAGTCTTGTTTGGGCTTCAGAGGCAAAACAGCAGAGCAGGCCTCTGATCTGGCTGGACACTGCCCTGACCACACACCAGTAAGCCAGGAGCTCCAGGAGTTGGTGATGGACAGGGAGGCCTGGCATGCTGCAGTCCATAGAGTCACAAAGAGTCAGACATGACTGAGCAACTGAACTGAACTGACTGAAGCCAGGAACACTATAGATAAGGTAGCGGGTGGATCTTGGAATTGTTGAGCCCCTAGAGGGGGTCTGGCCCAGGGCTTAACAACCTTCCAAGACACACAAGACAAAACAAACAGCATTGTAAAAAAAGATTTAACAAAATCAGAGCTGAAATTTGCTGGCAAACTGATGATGCAGCCTGGGATTATAAGTAGGGAACCCCCAAAAGTGCAATTTCCAAGCCGCACCCGTGGAGCAGATGACTGCCCATGACCTTTTCCCAATCGGGACTCCAGCCAGACTGTTTGAGTCTGGATGCTGTCAGCCCAATTAAGTGACGTATATGGGTTACTTCGGCCACCTGATGTGAAGAGATAGCTCATCAGAAAAGGTCCTGATGTTGGGAAAGGTTGAAGGCATGAGGAAAAGGGTCAACAGAGGATGAGATGGTTGGATGGCATCACTGATTCAATGGACATGAGTTTGAGCAAGCTCCGGGAGTTGGTGATGGACAGGGAGGCCTAGAGTGCTGCCGTCCATGGGGTCGCAAAGAGTCAGACACGACTTGAGCGACTGAACAAGGAGTGTGGGTTACTCCCCTCTGCTGTTTGTCTCTTTTCTTTTCATGACTGTATATTGAAAGTAAGCTAGATAATTCTCTAGTAAATACTGAAATCATTTATTTGTATATAACAAGTGGTTTCTTTTGCTAACAAATCCTTGGGAACTGAAGCATAAGTTAAAGCTGTTGGCAAGAGTTTCCTCTTGCACCAGCTGCCATCTAGGGGGGAAGAGATGAAGAGAAGCACTCTTGAAATGGGAAAGAGACTTTTAGGCCAAAAGAGACTAGCAGCGTTAGTCACTCAGTCGTGTCCGACTCTTTGCGACTCCATGGACTGTCGCCCCCCAGGCTCTTCCGTCCATGAGATTTTCCAGGCAAGAATACTAGAGCGGATTGCCATGCCCTCCTTCAGGGGATCGTCCCAACCCAGGGATTGAACCCTTCCTGTATTGCAGGCAGATTCTTTGCCATCTGAGCCACCAGGGAAGCCCAAAGAGACTAATACAAGTGATTAAGTGATGATGACGCCATTCATCATTTTCTGCCATCAGCAGGAAGCTGAGCTCAAAACAAAATGATATATGATTGTAAAAATAAATTTCCCACTTGGCACAACTGATTTTCACCCAAATTCATATGAAATTAAAAACCACTGGACTGAATGGAGCGCATGGACGCAAGAGCAGGAAGAGAAACAAACGTCTAAATTTAAGAAGCCGGGGCCGAAAGGAAAAATGTATTCAGAAAGGTAAGGCGGGAACCAGGACAGAGGCGAGTAGAGGAAACCACAGCAAGAAAAGAAACATGAAGACCGTGTATGAAGGAAGAATTAGCTTTCAGTGTGAGAATGCGGGGGCTTCCTGAGAGCTCAGTTGGTAAAGAATCCTCCTGCAATGCAGGAGACCTCCTTCAGTTCCTGAGTCGGGAAGATCCCCTGGAGGAGGGATAGGCTACCCTACCCACTCCAGTATTCTGGCCTGGAGAATTCCCATAGTCCACGGGGTCACAA
This sequence comes from Moschus berezovskii, assembly GCF_049115385.1. Lineage (NCBI taxonomy): Eukaryota > Metazoa > Chordata > Mammalia > Artiodactyla > Moschidae > Moschus > Moschus berezovskii. Next base: position 6,372,219 of record NC_142485.1, read on the forward strand.
AGAGTCGGACACGACTGAGCGACTTTCACTTTCACTTGATAACGTAGTTAGTTGGTCTGTATTTTGGAGAAATTCAAGGTTTTAGTTCATAGTAGCCAGGATTGAATCCAAACACCTTAATTTAGACATTCGCAAATGTCTGCCATCTAGCACCAGCCTGCTATTACGTTATATATACATACATACATATATATATATGTATGTAATGCATTGTGTGTGTGTATATATATATATATTTTTATAAATGTAATGCATTGTAAGTGAAATCATGCATTGTGAATCAGGAGACCCTACTTTCAGCCATAGGTCTGAAACTAACGAGCATTAGCTCGGTGACCTTGAGTAAGTCATCGGAAGAGCAGAGGCCAATCCTACCACTCTCACACAGGGAAACACGCTTCTCTCAGAATCACTCTCCAGTCTCCCTGGAACATTCGAGTCTGCTCCATCTGTACACATAGAAATATGCTTCACCCAGGCTGGGTTTTGTTTTTTTTAATACCCATTCTTGCATTTGCTGGTGAAGATCTAAGTAACACACTTTTTAAAAACACGTTTTATTTTGTATTGGAGTATAGTGGATTAATAATGTTGTAATAGTTTCCTATGGATAGCAAAAGGACTCAGCCATACACATGTATCCATTCTCCCCCAAACTCCCCTCTCATCCAGGCTTCCACATAACATTGAGCAGAGTTCCATGTAGCACACTTTTTAGAAATGCCTGTAACCAATTACACTGTCTGGGCTGTAAGATAACACCCAAAAGAAAATTACATTTAACATGTTGTATACAATGCCAAAACACCAATCATGATTTTGATTCTACAATGTCACAGGACCTTCTCTATTACAATAACCTTTTATCATTACACATTTAAGTAAAAAGGGTACCTCATTTTTCTCTGCTATATTCTTTTCAGTTTTGACTCTGTGTTCTCCTTATTATTTCTCATTTTGAATTATAAAAATTAGAAAGCTTAACTTTCTTCCAAATAAAAGTCATTTCACTTGCATAGAGGGCAAATCACAGTGTACAGGTGTGAAGTTTATTAGTGAAAATTTCTCTGTCCTTTTGAGATATATATAAATTTTATTTTTTTTACTAGTCTGTTATGTAAATTGTTATTATTAAGAATAAAATAACATGTAAAAATAAATAGCATACATTCTATGAGACAGGAACCTTTAAAATTTCTTATCAATTGCTCGCTTACCCACTAAAGGATCTCCTTATCAGTGCTTGGAATTTATAAAGTTCCACTGAATCCACTAACTTTTCTTTCTTTTATCAAGGATTTATCATGGGATTATGTAATTGTACTATTGATATGAACTGCTCTGGGAGAACATTTCACTCTATATGAAATGAAACAATCATAATACTATAACACCGCTGAAGAAAAAAGAAACATCAAATCTGATACTTGTAACTTTTCTGCCATCAATGGTGTAGATAAAAGTTTTAAAAAGTAATAATTGGTACCCAGTGGAAACAATGCCATTAACTACATGCTGTTTTCTGATACAATGTAGTCATACTTTCTTCTCAGTTCTTTAATAAAGCTACATTTTTCCTTTTAGAAAATATTCAGTTAATCTCAAAATGAAAACTTATCAGTATACCTAACATAGTGCAAGAGAAAAAGGTATTTTACCACTCCTTTGAACAGGAGTATAAATTTTTCTCTGAGGCAAAGTAGTCCTCTAGGGTCCCTGTAAGACGGAACACTCCATGAGGCATTCATGCAGGCCAGTTGCTGGGGCTCAAGAAATCTTTTTAAACCACATACATAGATTTAGTACTAACGGGCCAGTTAGTGCTAGTTTAACAAGTTGCATCAGCAAACTATTCTGGGGTTTCCCTGGTGGTCCAGTGGTGGAGAATCCACCTGCCAATGCAGGGAACACAGGTTCGATCCCTGCTCCAGAAAGAATCCACATGCCACATGGCAACTAAGCCTGAGCTCAACTCTGTAAGCCCACGTGCCCTACAGCCCGTGCTCTGCAACAAGAGAAGCCACTGCAGCTAGAGAGTAGCCCCTGCTGGCTGCAACTCGAGGAAGCCAACATGCAACAACGAAGATATAGCACAGCCAAACCAATGTGTGCATGTGTTAGTTGCTCAGTCCTGTCCGACTCTTTGCAACCCTTTGGACTGTAGCCCACCAGGCTCCTCTGTCCATGGAATTCTCCAGGCAAGAGTACTGGAGTGGGTTTCCATTCCCATCTCCAAGGGACCTTTCTGACCCAGGGATGTCTCCTGCATTGCAGGTAGATTCTTTACCATCTGAGCCACCAGGGAAGCCATAGCACAGCCAAATAAATAAATATTTTTAAAATATTATTTTTCTAAGGTATGCATTGATCATTTTATACATTGATGTTATCTTACAGTTTATGTCATTTAAAATTTTTCACAGTATATTTAAACACATTAACTTATTAAATTCTAGTGCCCTTTGCAGTAGACAATATTTTCCCCTCAATTTACAGATGAATAGAAAGCCTCTAGAACTTCAAAAAATCTTGTCATGACTGTAGATCTAGTCCTGGGGGCTAGATTTCTGCAGTTAAAATGTCCCTGCAAATACATATTGGAATATTGATGGTATGGATGAAACAAATCTTGCATTTGTTTCAAAATAATCTAGGGATGGCAACGATAAACGAATGACCCAGAGTAGCAATTTTTGGAGCTGGAGGGTGGGTACACAAGGCATTTCTCTTTACTTCTGTAAATGTGTGAACCTTTTCACAACACAAGAGTTTTTTAAAAAGCTGAGACCAATGAATAAATGCAAATGTCCTTCTCAAGGTGTTTTGCTAAAGATAAGAGGGTTTCTGCTGTTCGATTTTAGATTAACTCTACCCATTCCCACGTCAGCTACATGAATCTAAGACAAATCTCCTTTTTTATATCCAGCTGGAAATTTGCTAAGTAACTCTGCAGTGCAGAATCAAATAGAAGGCCCCAAATACTTAAGATATAGAAATATCTAAGTCTCTTGCTTTTGGGGTTTACTAGAAACTCTACACTCTGAATGCAACATGACATCCAAAGAATGATGTGCCTCTCATTCTTGCCTAGTTTTTACAAAGTCTGGGAGTAAAATAAAAAGTAAGTTCCCTCGGACTCTCCTTGTCTAATATGTAACTGAGCTCTGCAAGAGCTAAAACTCCAAATTATCTGCTCCTAACATAAACCTGAGTCTTGGATAATCATCATGGGCTGTTCAGTGAAATTATAGCTGGGATCAACATTTAAGACAATGAAGATAAAACTTTCCTCCCCAAATGAAACTATATGAAGCTTCAATTTCTGGATTCCAAGTATGCCAAGACAAGCCCACCGAACAGTAGTGCTTTCCTTATTAAAAAAATTAAAAAGAGGGTAAGAAACGATTCCAGTGGGATGATTTTAACATGCAAAATGTCCCTGGGGTTTCTTCTGTGCTTGCTTTCTTCCTCCTTACCCTGTCCCCACCCCATACACACACACTTTCTGTAAAACTTGAAAATAGAAAGCAAAAACCCTCAACTTGTAAATCATGCGATTAAAATTGATTACTTAAAAATATGAACTTTGGATCACTGTAAAGACTGCTAAATTTGATTTCTTATTACCTATTGTTAAATAAACCGTGTGAGACAGACAAAAAAAAAAATGGAGTTTTCTATTCAATATATCAGAATGGCTCTTGTTTGAGATCAAATTCTTATCTAATTTTCCCAGCTGAGGCAGAAAAAGGCTTTAGGATCTTGAAAAGGAATCTAATGACCAAGTACCCTGATCAAGAATGGCATTAACCCTATTGCCTTGGGCCCCACCCTCAGAAGGGAAGAAAGGAATGTGTGCAGACTGAAGGGTCCCTTATAAGATCCCTGCTCTGGGAAAGCCCAGGGCTGACTAAAGAAGGAGTCATGGGTCATGATCCACCAAGGACACAGAGGAAGGAAGATTAGCATAGCAACAAGAGCATCCCCAGCACCACCACTTGCACATGTGGGAAGGTGCAGCTTTGACATTCCCTTCTCCAGCAAATCTTCCCAATCCAGGAATCAAACCGGGGTCTCCTGCATTGCAGGCAGATTCTTTAGCAACTGAGCTATCAGGGAAGCTTTCCTAAGTTTACCTCAAAATAACACTAAGTATCAAAATAATAAAGAGGTTACTGGCAATAAAAACATATATTCTGATTGGAAACATGGTAACAATACTGCCGCCACAGATAGTAATGAAAGCAATTAACACTAACAAAAACATTTTAAGGCAAATATTATTTACTTTCTTCTAAATTAGCATACAGTATTTTCATCTGTATTTTGATACTCAAACTGCTGAAGAAATTAAATATAAGCATTCACATGCTATTTATGCAAAAATCATACTATAAACAAAGAATTTCTAAGAAATCTTTTTGATACCTCCGGTTTTGTTATACACAACAAATTATGGGTTAGATCTTTGGAGCATCACTTACATTGACTTAATTTTAAGATATCAAAATGGATGCAATTATGCAACTATATAATAGCGAAATAGTACATGTAGCAAAGAATATTTTTTCTAACTTAGGGTGCATTTTCCTTAAGACAAACATGAACAACTTCAGACAGCCTATCAGAACACATCTTGAAGAGACGTTCCACTTGCATGAGACGGCAGAACCGGCTAGTGCTGACGTGTGACTGCGTTCCTGTTGGCTTCCATATAAGACCTCCGATGTGTACCCCCGTTCCCATTCCAGCTTCTTCTCCGAGGGTGGCCATGATGTGAATGAACTGCCTACACACTTCATCACGACGTCCAACACCATGGAGCTACTTCTACAATATCTGAGCAGGCGTCTGCTTCAGGAGTGAAGCATTTAAGAGAAGATACCCACTCCAGAGTTCTTGCCTGGAGAATCCCAGGGACAGAGGAGCCTGTGGGCTGCCATCTGTGGGGTCACGCAGAGTCGGACACGACTGAAGCGACTTAGCAGCAGCAGCAGCAAGCTCATTATAACCCTCTGGTCAAAGCCCAGACCATTCCACAGGGTGCAAGGGCCAAGGTTAAATCCTGCTGTGTGTCCACCAAGGTGTCTGCACCCAAGAGAATCTGAGGTAAGATGGACAGCAAGCCTAGTTTTGAATGCGGGACTTCTCAAAAGGCATTTGGGAAGTTTGGGAAGGAGAGGGAGCAGCACTAATCTCTGTAGTTGGGCTGGTGGGGAAGGGTTACAGGCTGCACTGGAAGCTTCTCCCAGCTTCAGGATGGGCGCGTGGGTCTGCGTCTCCCTGGACAGTAAAACAGAGTGGGATCTCATGAATACAGCTCCTGGTGATCACGCCTGATGCACCAAAAGGAAGGAAGGACTCTGCGGGAGCAAGGAGCTCGACTTACTGACCTTTTCTGGCTGTTCAGTTCAGCTCCATAGAACCAATTATCAAGACCATTGGTTATCACACTTTAAATACTTTGCGCACTCGCTGTAATATTTTGTCTATTTTAGTTTTAATTCAAATTTTCAAACTTCTAACTGAAGTCATGTGTACTTCTTAATAAAATTTAACATATTTGGACTTTGAGAAAAAGATCTAATTTTCCCATCTTTCATTTCACAACCCATAGTTAATACAACTTTCACCTATACTGATGTCTCTAGGCAAGATTTAAGAATTATTACACACAATTACTCTTTATAACAGAAGTCAAAATAGGACTCTAACTTGTTAATTTCCTAATAGTTCTTTTTCAAGTTTTCTAACCATAAATAAAATGTACACATCATAATCAGATTTTAAGTCATTATTTTAACATTTCATGCTTTATCTATATGCTGTTTCTTTTTAAGTTCTAAAGCAGTAGGCTTATACGTGGTTATGATAGGCACTTCTACTTTTGCTGAACTCATATTTAACAAAGTTCATTCTATGTATTTATTACATACAAAGTAAGGCAACAGGTAATGGAAACAGAGTCAGCTACAATATTTGTGGGTGCCCCATGCAAAATAAAAATATGGAGCCCCAGCAGGGAATAGGGAAGACAGTCTCCCCTTCCCACAATCCAGCATCCCAACTGGCAGTAAATGAGAGACCTCCCCCCACCATCCCCAAGAAATTGCAACCTCCTTGCCTGCAGGACGTGGACAAGAAGCCACCACTGAATTGCTCACCATATGGGCCATGGTGCTGCCAGCTTGTTCAGGGATGGCGTCTTTGCCCCATCCCAAGATGTCACAACCCAGGACACATGCTCCACCTTGACTTTCTCCGCTCCAGCACCCCTAATCTACAGGTGGAGGAGGGTAAGGTAATCAGACAGGCCTCCCGTGCTGACCCACCCAATCACCACAACAGGTGGAGGGCGGCTGCGGTAACCAGTTAGGGATGGGGAGATGGAGCTGGAGGCCAGGAAGAGGCCCTGGGGACTGGGAGCATCTGCTGAGCATCTAAGCCAGGGAGGGAAGACTCTGGAAGGACCACACATGGGCTAGGGTCCAACTCCCCTACGTACAGGCTCCCTGACCCATCAGACTCCACTTCCAAAGCACAGACTCCAAGGTTAAATTACTAAGAATTTCATGAGCTCAAATGCAGAGCCCTAAACCCCCAAGCACAGGGCCAGTCTGAGAACAGAGTCCCTCTGCTTTGTTCATAGCATGCAAATCCATCTCGGGTGACAATGACCTATCTGTGCTAAAGTTTCTCCCTTTGGCTTGTAATCACAAAAGAAGCTGAGTGTTGAATTGCATCATCTGATTAAATCAGGTTCTTTACCTTCATTTCATTAGCAAAAGGGATTAAAGTTGATGAAAAAAAAATGCCTGGATAATCAAGTATTGGTCATGACTACCACGTGAGCATCCAATCAGACCACCGCAGGACCAGTTTCGAGATGAATCCCAGAGCTGACTGTGCTGTTTCTGCATGTAGCCCCTTCCTCCATCTATAAAAGCTCCCCCTACGCCCCCGATTGTCAGTCAGGGGAGTCAGCCTTTGAACAGGAGCTCCCTTCCCTCTGGTTGCTGGCCTCTGAAATAAAACAAACGTCCCTTTCCACCAACCTTGCCTCTTTATCGGCTTCAAAACAAGAGGCAGTTGGACTTCCCCTTTCCATTGCAGATTTTTGGCGCCCAATGTGAGACTGCTGTGCTCTCAGGATATTGCCTCCTGGGTTTCCCGTCTTCCAACAGAGCCACGGCCATGACGCTGGGCTGGCCGGGATGGCTGTGGAGCACCCGCTGCAGGTGGCTTGCTGGCCCTGAGAGCCGGGGTTTGGGGGAGTGTTCCTAGCAGCTGCCAAAACCACTTGTTTCGGGGATCCCCCTCTGTTTCTCCCCTGTACAGCACTGGCTGCCAACTATGCTTTTCCCTGGTGGAATAGAAACACACATCTGGACAAGATGATGAAGCTCCAAAACCAAGTAAGTCCTCCAGCGCGCACGTGGCAAACTTCTCTTTTGAGCAGGGAAGTGCTGTTTGGGCGTTTTGCCAATTGGTTGAGACGTGTGTCTGCCACTGAGGGCCGTTTGTGAGCACTGAGTATCACTGGGGCTTGCTGCTAGCTGGTTCTGATGGGCGTCGACTGTGGCGGGCCCTTTGTGTTGGGAAGTGGTTGTTGGGGACCCCTTATCACTCATCCTCTTGGCGGATTCGTATCAGTTCTGTCTTCCGGTGTGTGAGTGTATATTTCATTCGTGTGATTGGTACCTTTGTTGTCTTTTGTAAAATGGGAAATTCAGGATCAATTCATTAGAAAAATTCATAAAGAAAAAGAACGATTTTTTTAGACAATATATGGTGACAGTATTCTTTAGACTCCAGAGAAAATGGGTTAAAATGAAACTCTTTTAAAGCCCCCAGCTGGTTCTTTCACATATGCAGTTGAAGAAAGTTAGCTTGACAAAATACTGTTTTCAGAATTCTGACCCCGAGAGAACAAAAATACACCTAAGAGAAAGCTTGAAGTTAACTCTTACCATGTCCTTGAAATATAAATACAGACCACGTTGCTTGAGACTTCAGCTTTGGGTTAATTAGTAGGACTTTACAGGATGTTTGAGTTCACTAAACATGCATCTTGTACCACATTAAGGAGAAATTGTGCTATGAGAAAAATATATGTTTTTAGAGGTTATAAAGAGTGTTCTTAAGTTTGCCAATTAAAAATTGCTGGTGTAACAGTGCAATTACTTGTTTCTTGGTTTTGTTAAGGTCTTTTAAAGGTGGAAAATTGTAATATATAACTAAAACTACTAGAATAACAAGGGAAACATTTCAGTGTGTAAAGCAAGTAGGGTACGTGTTGTCTGCGAGAGAAGGAGCTATTTTTGCTGAGGAAGAAAAGAAGAATTTCTTCCTAGAGCTGTTTGTGTATGTGTGGGAGAGTCAGGGCCAAATTAATATGGATCCAGAAAGTGATAAAAAGAAAAGCAATAAAAGGTTTGTCAAAAAGGAACTTTGAGAAAGGAAATTTGTATGTTATCAGCATTGATTAAGATTAGATTGAATTTAATTAAATAAATGGATTTTGTTATTAATAATAAGCTGGTACAAGACTGGAATTTGGTTTCTCTCTCAAGAGAAACATTTTCCTGGAAAATTAAACTGCTTTTTTTTTTAAAAAAAAGGTTTTCATTTATTCCTTTGGATGCTCCGGGTCTTCGTTGCAGCATGCAGGATCTTTGGTTGTGCTGTGTGGGGTTTTTAGCTGCAGCACATGTACTCTTAGCAGAAGCACATGAGCTCTTAGTTGCACCATGTGGGATCTAGCTGCCTGACCAGGAGTGGAACCCCGGGCCCCCTGCATTGGGAGTACAGAGTCTTAGCCACTGGATCATCAGGAAAGTCCCTATACTGCTTCTGATAACAGGTTGTAAATTTCTTCTCTAGCTAACTTAGAGCATTCCAGAAGGCCCCTGAGGCCTTTCTCAGAAGAAATAATAAAGTAACCAGGATTACTTGGTACAGTGAATCACGTGGAAAACTTTAATACTACTAAACATTCTTAGGTTACACTGTATGGGTACATGTCCTTAATAGAAATGTTCTAAAAGTTATTAAATACAGGTTTTTGATAAATTTCAGATCATACTACTAAACTGAGCAAAAAAAATTTTTTTAATTCCAATGGAAACTTATTACCTTGATTTTCATCCATATTTTTGATGCCAATATTTAGGATGGAAAAAAAATTGTCTAGTGAAGTTGTCACAGAGTATAGCTACTCATAGTACACATCACTGGCTTTAATATTTTTGTGACAGTTGAGTATAAGTGATAAAATGCATAGCCTGTAAAATATTTCCACATCAGCATCCCTCTGTACTTCTTTGTTCTGTCTGACTAGTTTTTCCTTCCATGTGGATAACGAGGCTAATACATAAACAGAAAGCTCTATTCAAGGGACATGAATGGACTCAGAGTAGGCAACTGAGTCACTTTGGCATGATTGGAAAAATGTATTGATTATCAATGTCTTCTGTTGAAAGATTTGACAATAAAATGGGACAAATTATGGAAGAAATATTCACATATTGAGGTATGTGAAAGTCATTGTGGCTTATACATGGCTTAATTTGAACTTTAGGCTAACCAAGACAGCCTGTTTGAGGCTTCTTAAACATAACATTGTAAACTGCTTTAACCATTAAGGGAAAAAAATACATTTTAGAATAATACAAAGATGCATTTTGATTACTATCCTCATTGCAATATGACCACTAATTTTCAAATGCCCAGGTACTACAATAAAGTAATCAAAGAGAGAAGTAATGTTTTCATAATATAAAATATTGATGTCAAGCATGGAACCTGAGATTGCTTTCAACTCTCTGTTCACTCCCCAAATTAGGCAGGACTGTGCCCCACTTCAGCAGGAAGCAGCCAGAGTGATCATCACCCCATTCCCTCGAAGAGTTGGGGGCAATTGGAACAGAAATGGAACTAAAACCAGGCTCCTCTGCCAAGTGTGATCAGCCTCTATTAAAACCCTCATTCCCTTTCTTGTCCTGTGCCCGGCCCTCCTCAAGACTGAGGAGTGCCAGAGAAAAGTGGGATTGAAGCCGCGCAGGACCCTGTGGTCCGCCCCTCCCCCGTGTCCTTGCCCCAACTGCTGCTCGTGGAAAAACTTCAGCCAAACGGTAAGTTTAATCAGAGAAGTGATAAAACGTGGGAACAAAGGAAAACAGTCAAATAAAAGCAAATAATGATAGCTGAGCCACTGAGCAAAGTCAAGGACTTTTAGATCCTCCTCAAAAGCTATAGGTAATATTCTGAGCCGTATCCTGTGAGTTGTCTTGTAGATATTAAAACCCCCACCAAGTGGAAGAAGTTAACCACATGATGATCATACTGTAGCCCTGACATGAGCTGCCATAATTCTGAGAACTGGCCTCAAAGAAATGGAAACAAACTGACCCTTGAACTGCAGAGTAACTGTACAGAAATCAATCAAGATGACACTGATCAGACCTCCACATGACTAACTGCAAGATGATTCTTAGAGCTGACTGTGCTGTTTCCACATGGAACCCCCTCCATCCAACTATAAAAGCCATTGTCTGCTGATTGTCAGTGGGGGGAGTCAGCCTTTGGATAGGAGTCCACCCTCTACCTGCCCCCAGGAGCTAGTTTCCTAAAGCAAACTTTCCTTTTTACCAATCCTGCCTCTTTATTGGCTTCAGAGTGGCAGGTAGCCAGACCCCCACTTTCAGTAACAATAGTATCTACCACATCAAGCTTGTTTGGTGATTAAATGAAGCCATGACTGTAAAGTGCTGGCATGTTGTAAAAGTGTAATAAATTAAAAATAAAACTCACAATTGTGTTTCTGTTCCATACTCTCCATCATGTCAAATAACACCAAGTTTTGTGGCTTCTACCTCCTAAATATTTCTTGAATCTATATCCCTCCCCTCTAATGTCTTGGCTATTGGCCTATTTCATAAGCACTTGCTTAGACCATTGAAATAGTGTCCTAGATAACAGCCATGTCTTTGGTTTATCTCTGATCCATACTGTAAATGGCTACCAGCAAAATATCCCAAAGCTGACAACATCACTTCTATGCTCAGAATTCCTCAATAGCCTCTAATGGACCAAAAGTTAAAGTCAAAGCATTAGTTGTTCAGTCATGTCTGACCTTTGCCATGGACTATTGTACCCTACCAGGCTCCTCTGTCCACAGTTTATCCCCGGGCAAGAATGCTGGAGTGGGTAGATATTCCCATCTCCAGGGGATCATCGTGACCCAGGGATCAAACCCAGGTCTCTTGAATTGCAGGCAGATTCTTTACCACCTGAGTCAGCAGGGAAGCCCCATGGCCCAAGAGGACAAAATTAAAGCTCTCAGCATGCCACACAACCCTTCAGGAACTAGCCCTTACCTCCCTCCACAGCCTCATCTTCCCTCCACAGCCTTACCTTCCCTCCGACTCCCCACCAGTAACACACCAAATGCTCCTACTTGTTCTTTCCCCAACACCCCATGACTCTGCTTGGCCCCATTTCTTGGTCATTTTATTCCTTCTGCTTGATTTGGCTTGGGCTGATTGTATCTACATTTCCCAAACAATGTCCCTTATTTGCTTACCACCCTTTTGCAAGTCTCCACTAAGAAGACCTCTTGAGCCTTGGATACACTTACTGTCTCCCTTTTATATGTTATCATCACACCGTCCACATTAAAGTACTTAAAATTACTATAATTTCTGTATTGCAATGATCTCTTTCATCATTAGAAACTGGAAATTTCTTGACGAACCTGTGTCTCCTTCACCATAATCTCCCCAGCATGTAGAATGGAATCTGAGTCCTGATGGGCACTGAGAGGATGAAGAAATGAAAGGAAGCCTACCACCTAAGAACTGACTGTTCATCAGTTCAGTTCAGTCACTCAGTCGTGTCCGACTCTTTGCGACCCCATGAACCGCAGCACACCAGTTTTCCCTGTCTATCGCAAACTCCCAGAGCTCGCTCAAACTCATGTCCATCGAGTCGGTGATGCCATCCAACCATCTCATCCTCTGTCATCCCCTTCTCCTCCCGCCTTCAATCTTTCCCAGCATCGGGGTCTTTTCAAATGAGTCAGCTCTTCACATCAGGTGGCGAAAGTATTGGAGTTTCAGCTTCAGCATCAGTCCTTCCAATGAACACCCAGGACTGATCTCCTTTAGGATGGACTGGTTGGATCTCCTTGCAGTCCAAGGGACTCTCAAGAGTCTTCTCCAACACCACAGTTCAAAAGCATCAATTTTTTGACCCTCAACTTTCTTTAATGGTCCAGCTCTCACATCCACACATGACTACTGGAAAAAGCGTAGCTTTGACTAGACAGAGCTTTGTTGGCAAAGTAGTGTCTCTACTTTTTAACATGCTGTCTGAGTTGGTCATAGCTTTTCTTCCAAGGATCAAGCATCTTTTAATTTCATGGCTGCATCACCATCTGCAGTGATTTTGGAGTCAATAAAGTCTCCCACTGTTTCTATTGTGTCCCCATCTATTTACCATGAAGTGATGGGACTGGAAACCATGATTTTAGTTTTTTGAATGTTGAGTTTTAAGCCAGCTTTTTCACTCTCCTCTTTCACTTTAATCAAAAGGCTCCTCAATTCCTCTTCACTTTATGCCCTAAGTGTGGCGTCATTTGCATATCTGAGGTTATCGATATTTCTCCCTGCAATCTAGATTCAAGCTTGTGTTTCATACAGCCCAGCATTTTGCATGATGTACTCTGCATGTAAGTTAAATAAGCAAGGTGACAATATATAGATTTGATGTACTCCTTCCTCAATTTGGAACCAGTCCATTTTTTTTGTCTGGTTTTAACTGTTGCTTCCTGACCTGCAGACAGATTTCTTGGGAGGCAGATCAGGTGGTCTGGTATTCCCATCTCTTTCAGAATTTTCCAGTTTGTTGTGATCCACACAGTCAAAGGTTTTCGCATAGTCAATAAAGCAGAAGTAGATGTTTTTCTGGAATTCTCTTGCTTTTTCTATGATCCAGCGGATGTTGGCAATTTGATCTATGGTTCCTTCACCTTTCTTAAATCCAGCTTGAACATCTGGATGTTTTTGGTTCATGCATTGTTGAAGCCTCTCTTGGAAAATTTTGAGCATTACTTTGCTAGCGTGTGAAATGAGTGCAATTGTGCAGTAGTTTGAGCATTCTTTGGCATTGCCTTTCTTTGGGATTGGAATGAAGACTGACCTTTTCTAGTCCTGTGGCCACTGCTGAGTTTGCCATATTTGCTGGCATGTTGAGTGCAGCACTTTCACAGCATCATCTTTTAGGACTTGAAATAGCTCAATTGGAATTCCATCACCTCCACTAGCTTTGTTCACAGTGATGCTTCCTAAGGCCCACTTGACTTCGGACTCCAGGATGTCTGGCTTTAGGTGAGTGATCACACCATCGTGGTTATCTGGGTCATGAAGATCTTTTTTGTACAGTTTTTCCATGTATTCTTGCCACCTTAATATCTTCTGCTGCTTTTAGGTTCATACCATTTCTGTCCTTTATTGTGTCCATCTTTCCATGAAATATTCCCTTGATTTCTCTAATTTTCTTGAAGAGATCTCTAGTCTTTCCCATTCTATTATTTTCCTCTATTTCTTTGCATTGATCACTGAGGAAGGCTTTCTTCTCTCTCCTTGTTATTCTTTGGAACGCTGCATTCAAATGGGTATATCTTTCCTTTTCTCCTTTGCCTTTCACTTCTCTTCTTATCTCTGTTATATGTAAGGCCTCCTCAGACAACCAGTTTGCCTCTTTGCATTTCTTTTTCTCAGGGATTGTCTTGATCACTGTCTCCATGTTCAAACCTCCATCCATAGTTCTTCAGGCACTCCATCTATCAGATCGAATCCCTTGCATCTATTTGTCACTTCTACTATATAATTGTAAGGGATTTGATTTAGATCATTCCTTAATGTTCTAGTGGTTTTCTGTACTTTCTTCAGTTTAAGTCTGAATTTGGCAATAAGGAGTTCATGATCTGAACCACGGTCAGCTCCTGGTCTTGTTTTTGCTGACTGTATAGAGCTTCTGCCTCTTCAGCTGCAAAGAATAGAATCAATCTGATTTCGGTGTTGACCATCTGGTGGCATCCATTTGTAGAGTCTTGTGTTGTTGGAAGAGGGTGTTTCTATGACTGGTGTGTTCTCTTCGCAAAACTCTGTTAGCCTTTGCCCTGCTTCATTTTGTACTCATTTTGTACTTCATTTTGAAAGAATTAGAGCAATACGATGTCCAGCTGCATAAGAAACAAAGAGTCAAAGGTGGGGTGAAAAACGTAAAGATCTCCTTATCCTTAGAGCTCGCTGAAAGCATTAACTTTGATAGTCATTACGACTGCCTCTGAAACAACGCGCCAGACAGCTTATGCAACTAGGCAGAGATAGATACAAAAAATTAGGCAATGGGAATATTTTGTGCATGAAGGGAAATGTTCTTTCTTTTTAAAAAGTAAACAGACAAGACTCTCTTAACAGTGTACTGGAAGGTAAAAATAGTAGTGCTGGTGTAAGGCAGAGCAACAAAATCTATTTTTTTCTGCCCCCAACTCTTCAGGGTTACTAAGTTATTCTCCCAATTTAAAAGCCTGCTAGGAAAGAAAAGTTCCAATGACAATGTACTTGTTCACCACATGAACAAATAGGAAAAAGGAAAAATGACGCATATTAGATAATCAAACTGTGTGAGCCCTACCTGACAAGGATATGAAAAATAAATGA